>NC_057812.1:252778346-253134383 GCF_018294505.1 Triticum aestivum
TCCTCTCTGTCGCGCACGCGCTTCGGCGCCCACTCGCAGCCACCACCGCCCCGCACGCGCTCCGGCCGCGCGCACGCATCTCGCCGCCAGCCCACGCGCGCCCGTGTTCGGCCACCACATCCCGCGCCCCCACTCGCACTAGCACCTCACCTGTGACCCCGTCGCCGCCCACTGCGCCGCTTCACGTCGCTTGAGGCCGCGACCGTGCCCCGCCTCTGCTCAGCGATCGCTGGCTTCTGCCGCTCGCACCCGTCGCCGCGCGCGCGCGGCACGAACCCCGCTCTGCCCCCGGGCCACGCCTGCTTCCTCCCGGCCGCGCCGGCCACCATCCGCGGCTGCTCCTGTGGCTCACTGGAGCCCCCTCCCCTGGTGCCCTCGGGCACGCGCCTGTTCGAGTGCCCGCGCCCGCTATGGCCTCTTGGCAAATGACAAATGGGCCCCATCCCTCAGAAACGAAAAAAAAGAATTAGAAAAATATTAATTAATTAGATAATTAATTAACTTAATTAAATCTATTAAATTAACGTAAGGACTTAATTAAACTATTTAAACCTGCTTAGTTAGTCTAAGACAATGACGAACGGGCCCCACCTATCAGTTTGACCGGTCAACGGTCACAGTTGACCGCTGACGTCATGCTGATGTCATGCTGATGTAGTAAACCTATTTTTGGATTAAATAAAATCTGTTAATTCCTGAAAATGATTAAATCCTTTTTATAATTAATATAAAGTAATCCGTAGCTCGGATGAAAAAACTTTGTACATGAAAGTTGCTCAGAACGACGAGACGAGTCCAGATATGCAGCCCATTCGTCCGCCACGCATCCCTAGCATAGCGAATACACAACTTTCCCCCTCCGGTTCATCTATCCGAAAACGCGAAACACCGGGAATACTTTCCCGAATGTTTTCCCCCTTCATCGGTACCACCTCGTACCCCGTTAGGGCACACCTAGCATCACACTTTGTCATGTCATGCATCGTCATGCATTTGTTTGCATTCTATTTATTGTTTCTTCACCCTCTTCTCTCGCTAGACACCGAGACCGACGTCGCTGCTACCCAGTACGACTATGGAGTTGACGACCCCTCTCTCTTGCCAGAGCAACCAGGCAATCCCCCCCCCCTTTGATCACCAGATATCGCCTATTCTACTCTCTACTACTTGCATTAGAGTAGTGTAGCATGTTACTGTTATCCGTTAATCCGATTCTGATGCATAGCCTGTCCTTGCTACTACTGTTGTTACCTTTACCTGCAATCCTAATGCTTAGTATAGGATGCTAGTTTATCATCAGTGGCCCTACATTCTTGTCCATATGCCATGCTATACTATCGGGCCGTGATCACTCGGGAGGTGATCACGGGTATATACTATATACTTTATACATGATACCTGTGGTAACTAAAGACGGGTCGGCTTGTGGAGCACCCGCGAGTGATTCACGGATTGGGGGCTGAAAGGACCTTTGTCCCAATGGCCCTCTGTGTGGATCTTTGTGGCAAAGCGACAAGGGCAGGTTCAGACCACCTAGGAGAGCGGTGGGCCTGGCCCTGATCGGCGTTCGCGGTTATTTCAAGATAACACGTTTAATGAGATCTTGGTATTTGATCTGAGTCTGGCCACTGGCCTATACGCACTAACCATCTACGCGGGGATAGTTATGGGCACTCGACGTCGTGGTATCAGCCGAAGCCTTCGTGACGTCAGCGACTGAGCGACGCGCGCTGGATTGGACTGGAACGCCTGCTAGGCTAGGTCTGCTTCCGGCCGCCCTCGCAACGTGCAGGTGTGCAATGGGCGATGGGCCCAGACCCCTGTGCCATAGGATTTAGACCGGCGTGCCGACCTCTCTGTTGTGCCTAGGTAGGGCTGCGACGTGTTGATCTTCCGAGGCCGGGCATGACCCAAGAAAGTGTGTCCGGCCAAATGGGATCGAGCATGTTGGGTTATGTGGTGCACCCCTGCAGGGAAGTTGATCTATTCGAATAGCCGTGTCCCTCGGTAAAAGGACGACCCAGAGTTGTACCTTGACCTTATGACAACTAGAACCAGATACTTAATAAAACACACCCTTCCAAGTGCCAGATACAACTGGTGATCGCTCTCTCACAGGGCGACGAGGGGAGGATCATCGGTTAGGATTATGCTATGCGATGCTACTTGGTGAACTTACCATCTACTCTCTTCTTCTGCTGCAAGATGGAGGTTACCAGAAGCGTAGTCTTCGATAGGACTAGCTATCCCCCTCTTATTCCGGCATTCTGCACTTCAGTCCACATATTATACAATTATTCCATTTGATACCAATGCATACATATGTAGTGTAGCTCCTTGCTTGCGAGTACTTGGGATGAGTACTCACGGTTGCTTTGCTCCCTCTTTCCTCCTCTCAATACCCGATTGCTGCGACCAGACGTTGGAGCCCAGGAGCCAGACACCACCGTCGACGATGACTACTACTACTCGGGAGGTGCCTACTACTACGTGCAGCCCGCTGACGACGACCAGGAGTAGTTTAGGAGGATCCCAGGCAGGAGGCCTGCGCCTCTTTCGATCTGTATCCCAGTTTGTGCTAGCCTTCTTAAGGCAAACTTGTTTAACTTATGTCTGTACTCAGATATTGTTGCTTCCGCTGACTTGTCTATGATCGAGCCCTTGTATTCGAGCCCTCGAGGCCCCTGGCTTGTAATATGATGCTTGTATGACTTATTTTATTTGTAGAGTTGTGTTGTGATATCTTCCCGTGAGTCCCTGATCTTGATCGTACACGTTTGCATGTATGATTAGTGTACGGTCAAATCGGGGGCGTCACAAGTTGGTATCAGAGCTGACTGCCTGTAGGAATCCCCCTTCCACACTCCTTGGTCGAAGTCGAGTCTAGACATTGCAAAACTTTTACTAACATGGCTGTGTGTCTTACGGGCACACGTCGCCATTGGGTGATATTAGGATCTTTTATTCCTCGAACTATACTCTGGGACTCTGATCTCTCTTCTATTCGGGTTAAATGAATCTGCTAAACTCTAATATTAGGTTCTCGTAACAACTTTCTCCCGGAGAGCCCCTTGTTATAGATGATTGTCTGCTGCACCAGAAGGATCCGAAGATACTCTCCGATGTTCTCTCGAAACTTTATGGTCACTTATGCAATGCCCTTCCATCGATAAACCCCTATGGATAAGCACGTATACTCGCCCATTCATACAATGTTTCCCGATTGATCTTGTTATTACAAGATACCTTGAAATTCTCTCTGTTGTTCCAAGAATCCTTTGAGCTTACTGCCTTGCTGTTCTTTGTCACCTGAATACCCCTACGGGTAATTCTCGCACTTATCGAGTATCCGCTCATTCCCCGTTGTTCATGTGTTTCGCCAAAGACTTCAAACTATCATTCGATCTTCTGAAAATCCTGAGCAGCCTATTTCTCTTGAAATTCTCGCTTGCTTGAATTATGGTTAATCTCTTAAGTCTCGTAATCATATTGGCATCCCTTGTCATTATCATTTTGAGTCCGTTGATTCAAGATGTTGTGAATGCTTGCGATCCTCAATCAGGTCCTAGAAATCATCCCTCCGGCTCAGATGCCATTTTGAACAGGAGCTAGTTCTCGACCAATCAAATTGCCGTCGATTGTGCCCCTAAGTCTATTCAACTTGTCCATCCTTATTCAGAGCATCTGCTTCTGATCCTTCGATTTGGAATCATAATTCCTTTGCATTTAAACTTCGAATCATTCAGATGATTCCATAACCTATTGCATTTTCATTCTTTCCTCTTCTGGTTGAGTACTGATACTCACATCAGATTCTTTGTGGACCATCAAGTCCTTTGTTGGATTTTATCTGACAATATCCTTCATTTTCAAAAACCTTGTGAGCATTTCCATGGGTATATAATGCCTTTGGTAATTTGTATCCTCTGCTTTGATAATCATACTCTACTTTCGAGCTTGTATTATTTACTACGAAGTTTGTGGTATATGTTTCTACGATGCCCCGATGGGTTTAACCTATGCCTTCCTTAATCTGTGTGAACCCGAAAGATTTCACGGGTCATACTTATCTGGTATTGCACCAAGTAAAACTTTCAACAAGTAATGTCATTTTCAAAAAAATGAGAGGTGAATGGAAGGTTATACATTGAAGAAGTGGGAGTCGACCTTGAACTTTGTGTTCATGCCCATGGACACGATGTATATCCTATCATGGAAGCTTCTTGTAATAATAACTATTCCCTTGATATAATATCATTTGGTATCGGTGAATTGACCCTTTGCAATCGTGGTTCCGACCATATTTTCTCCTTGATTCCATATTCGGGGACAAATTAAAGCACTTGTCTTTTGCAGATCAATACACCTCTGCAACCTCTATTATGATCTACCTCCGAGTATTACCCTCTGGTATCTTGATAATATCATCGAACCATGTTGCTTATTATGAGCCTTCATCGAGTATTATTCCTCACCGATTCCAAGGTTTCCTGGTTCCGAGTTATTAGTCACTCGAGAACACTGACAAGTGAACCGATTCCGCACTCTGGTTCAATAACTCTAAGTAATTCTTGTTGCTTACGAGTTTAATAATCCTTCAAGTCATTCCTAGCCTTATCGGCTATATCATTATCGTGCAAAATTTTAACTGTGCTACCTGGTCCTTCCCGGAGCACAACTTTCGACGATGAGCTAAGCTTATGTCGATCTTCCTTGTCTTACCGTTTCACCTCGAACGGCAAGCTTGATTCCTAGTTGGTGTTGTATCCGTAGTTCCAATAATCTTTTGCTACATCAGTCCTTCTTCTTGAGCAGTCGTTGTTCGATTACATCTTCATGAAACCTCTCGGCAAATGTGTCGTGATCATCATCTACATTCTGAGCTCTTCCAAGATATATATCGAATTCTTGAGGAGAAATGCCTCCTTGCCCCTCGATGGGTTGTGTTATCATCGGCCACTTTATTGCCTTCCCTCCAACACAAACTTGATCGTGTTTTGTGTTATACCTTGAGTTCCTTGCTATCCATCTTTTGTTCTTCTTTACCTTGGAGATTTACCATCTTTAATGTCAAGAAAGTCGTGAGAATTTCACCACCTCTTAAGAAATCCTTGATGTAGTGATGCTTCTCGCCATCACCATTCTTTTCTTGGCCCCCGTGTTGAGTGAACTATGTTGTGAGAATTTAATATCTCTTACAACCCTATTGTTTCGAGGTGAATGGCTGATAGTTTCATTACCGATTCGCCATTCTAACTTTGATCGTCCTACTTGGTCCATATTTTCATGTGCATTTTTGTTCAATATTTAATTGTGGGTGTTCTCATCGAACATACCTCATTATATACTTCGGTGTGTCCGATACTATCACCACGTTCACTTAATTGTGGAAACCCATCATTTTGGAAACCTTGATGATTTGCCTGAGTCCATTAGCTACCTCCTCATCCTCTCCTTGGTTTAATGATGAGCTGTTATTTCAGAACTCGCTTCCATATTTCATTTCCCAAGAATCTTGTAACGCCATCTCGTCACATTGTGTTGCACCCCTTCCTTCTCAGGCATCATGAGTCTGAGGTATCCCAACACCAATCAGATATGAATCTCGGTTAGATATGATGGTTGGAACATATTCCCAAGAATTATAACACTAGTCTTTTATATGACCCGGTAAGATGATGTCTTGCCTAGCACACCTGGCCATAGGACCTATTATTATAATTTCCTTTTGGCAAGGTTAAACTCTTCTTCCATGAGGAAATTGAATACTTATTCTATAAGTTGTTCCTGATGAATCCTTTGCATATCCAAGTCCGACCTTTGCTTGAAGACCATGTCAATGATATCTCGAAGCATGTCTGTGGTACTCCGATTTTCAACAAGAACATTTAAAGCCTAATGATAAATGTTTCCTGCTCAATTATCCAAACACCCTTGTATGGGTAATGTCCTGAAATTTCTCTCCCCTTACCTAAAGTGTTTTCTACATTATATCCTGTCATGGATATCATGCTCTGCTTGTCCTTGGGAAGGATATACCCCTGGAATATGTGTTTAAACACATTTTCCTTTCCATTCTTCTGTTTAATATGATAATCACATTTTCCTTTCCATTGTTTTGTTTTAACCTTCTTGAGGTTGATATGATCTAAGCAGTAATAAGTCACTGCTTTTGTAAGCACCTCGGTGTACAACTCTGTCAGTAAGAACCTGTTACTATTGTTGATGACATTCCGGTATCCACCGATGGACGAGAACTTTGCCTAATGGTCCGCCTCATCCAATGAGCAGGAAAATGGTTCTCTTCGTCCCTCGCCCTTGGTACCAATGTTGTTGCCGACATAATCGACAGGTGTAGGATCGAAAGTATGTCTAGAGGGGGGTGATTAGACTACTTGACCAAATAAAAACTTAACCTTTTCCCAATTTTAGTTCTTGGCAGATTTTAGCTAATTTAGGACAAGTCAAGCAATCATCACATGATTCAAGCAAGCATGCAAAGAGTATATAGGCAGCGGAAAGTAAAGCATGCAACTTGCAAGAATGTAAAGGGAAGGGTTTGGAGAATTCAAACGCAATTGGAGACACGGATGTTTTTCCCGTGGTTCGGATAGGTGGTGCTATCCTACATCCACGTTGATGGAGACTTCAACCCACGAAGGGTAACGGTTGCGCGAGTCCACACAGGGCTCCACCCAAGGGTAATGATTGCGCGAGTCCACACAGGGCTCCACCCACGAAGGGTCCACGAAGAAGCAACCACCCACAAAGGGTCCACGAAGAAGCAACCTTGTCTATCCCACCATGGCCATCGCCCACACAGGACTTGCCTCACTAGCGGTAGATCTTCACGAAGTAGGCGATCTCCTTGCCCTTACAAACTCCTTGGTTCAACTCCACAATCTTGTCGGAGGCTCCCAAGTGACACCTAGCCAATCTAGGAGACACCACTCTCCAAGAAGTAACAAACGGTGTGTAGGTAATGAACTCCTTGCTCTTGTGCTTCAAATGATAGTCTCCCCAACACTCAACTCTCTCTCATAGGATTTGGATTTAGTGGAAAGAAGATTTGAGTGGAAAGCAACTTGGGAAGGCTAGAGATCAAGATTCATATGGTAGGAATGGAATATCTTGGTCTCAACACATGAGTAGGTGGTTCTCTCTCGGAACATATGAGTTGGAATGGTGTGTGTGTTCTGATGGCTCTCTCACCGAATGAAGAGGAGGTGGAGGGGTATATATAGCCTCCACACAAAATCCAACCGTTACACACAGTTTTCCAATCTCGGTGGGACCGAATCAACAAACTCGGTCGGACCAAAAATGTAAACCTGGTGACCGTTAGAGATTTTGGTGGGACCGACTGGATCAACTCGGTGGGACCGATGTGCTAGGGTTAGGGTAAATCCAAAACTCGGTTTGACCGATTACTCAAACTCGGTGGGACCGATTTGGGTAATAAGTGAAACTGAGATTTGGCCAAGCAAACTCGGTGGAACCGATTGCATATCCTGGTGGGACCAAGAATATTGCAATGGGTAATAGAGAGTTTTCAAGCCCATCTCGGTGAGACCGAGATCCCATCGGTGAGACCGAAATGATTAGGGTTTGGCAGTGGCTTATGACAAGTGAAACTCGGTGGCGCCGGATAGGAAGAATCGGTAGGACCGAGTTTGACTTAGGGTTTAGGTCATATGTGGAAGTGGGAAAGTAGCTGAGGATTTTGGAGCATATCATTAAGCACATGAAGCAAGAGGCTCATTAAGCAACACCTCATCCCTCCTTGATAGTATTGGCTTTTCCTATGGACTCAATGTGATCTTGGATCACTAAAATATAAAATGAAGAGTCTTGAGCTTTTGAGCTTGAGCCAATCCTTTGTCCTTAGCATTTTGAGGGTTCCACTTTCACATCCATGCCATGCCAATCATTGAGCTTTCCTAAAATAATCATCTTGGAATAGCATTAGCTCAATGAGCTATATGTTGTTATGAATTACCAAAACCACCTAGGGATAGTTGCACTTTCAATCTCCCCCTTTTTGGTAATTGATGACAACATATAGATCAAAGCTTCGACAAATGATAATAAGCATGAAATATATCGTCGCTTTGAGAAGTATGTGCTAAGTAAGAGCTCCCCCTAAATTTGTGCATATTTAAAATTTGCTTTGGACTGCAAATGCACAAGGAGTTAGAGTCATGGGTTACTCTTCCATGTCACATACATCTTGGTGGAGCGCTTAAAATGATAAGAATGAAATACATGCACTCATCACCAAGAATAGTGAGTGATCACATAAGATAGATAAGATAATAGCATTAAGCAAGCATTAAGTGTAGCTTATAATCAAACACATGATCCTCAATGTCTCACAAGCATAGTATCTCAAGCACTCAAAAGCAAACAAGTTTAAAAAAACACCAAATAAAGCAAGAGAGAAAAGCAACACTCTCTCTCTCGAAGCCTATGATCTATACATCTTCTCCCCCTTTGGCAACAAGTTACCAAAAAGTTCCTAGAAAATGCATAGCACTAGATCGACGCTCAGGCTTGATCTTCTGGTAGTGGTGGAGTCCGGATCACTCCAAGGACGAAGGCTTCGGTAGATGTTGAAGTAGACGCTGGAGTTAGAGCTGAAGTAGATGCTGGAGCTGGTGGAACTGAGGCTGTGGCTGGTGCTGAGGTGGTGGCTCTGGTGTCATCAACTGGCACAGCAGATGACCTTGGGCCTCGTGGCACTCTGGCAAAGGCATGAGTGGTAGTCCTGCCTCTCCTCTCCTGCATGTCCTCCTGGAGCTGCTCCACTGCAGACTGAACTTCCGTTACTTTGACATCCAAGTCATAGAACTTCTGTTCCATGATTCTCTCTAGGCTCTGCTGATTTTGAGTGAGGGTGGCCAGACTTTGCTCAATCCTCAGCGTGGATGCAATCAAGTAACCAAGCTGCTCTTGTTTGGTCTTCAAGAAGTATTCAGATGCCTCCTCTTGAGTTGGCATCTTGGCAGCTTTCTCCTTCCTCGCCTTCTCCTTCTTTGCGTAAGCTTGTGCAGACGATGGCTCGTTCTCAGTCATGACAACTTGATTGTCCTCAAAATCTGGACGGATGGGCAAATGTTCCTTGTCCAATAAATATATGCCCGTGCCTATCTTGGAGTTGATGAGCTCCTAAATTTGAGGGGCATATCCGCAACTCCTCTTCTGATCTGCTGCAGTCCTCTTGATTGTTTCCACTATGAGGCTCATCACCTTGAACTTCTGAGGCACATCAAACACATGTAGCAAGTTGATAGCATGGCCTCTGATCATCTTGTGATCTCCAGACTTGGGTAGTAAGGTGTGCCTTAGTATCCAATTGATCGTAGGCAGACCTGACAGAAGATAATGCACTGAGCCAAACTTGAAAGTATCAAGTGCTTCATTTGGGATCTCCTTGTACATGTTGGACATTGAGTTGTGGTCCATCTTCTTCTTGGCATATATGTCCATGTCGTCATCATGCTCCTCTGGGGCATTAATTAACTTTGCCCATTCCTCAACAGTGGATTGGTATAGGCAAGTAAGATGCGAATGGACTCAAGTCTAGCAACGGGAGCATACGTCTCACCATAGTCCATACCTTCGACTTGTGTGTACCCTTGGGCGACGAGACGTGCTTTGTTGCGAACCACTTGTCCATCTTCATCTTGCTTGTTGCGAAACACCCATTTGGTACCAATGATGTTGTGGTTGTTGTCGGGCTTCTCAACCAATGTCCAAACTTGGTTTCTCTCAAAATTATGTAGCTCTTCATGCATAGAGTTTATCCAATCCGGATCTTCCAATGCTTCTTCAACCTTCATTGGTTCAATGCTAGAGATGAATGAATAGTTTTCACAAAAGTTAGCCAAACAAGTTTTTGAGCGAGTGATTCTCCCGGTTTGTATATCATTGAGGATTTGCTCGACGGGATGATCTTTGGCAATTCTTGCTCGAACTCGTGAGAGCTTTTGCTTGGGTCTTCGTTGAACATCTTATTCATCTTGTTCTTCTTCTTGGCCTTCTTCATTGTTGACGTTGTCGTTCTCTTGTTGTGGTGGAGAAGGAGGTTGTTGATGTTCATCTTGACGTACTTCCTCGGTTTCTTCATCTTGGTGTGTCCCACTTGTGGATGCTTCCATGTCGATTCTTGGTTCACCTTGTCGTGAAGTAGAAGCTTCCACTTGGACGGATGAAGTACTCTCCTTCACCTCCGTTGGACGAATTTTGCCGATGGACAAGTCTTGAATTGCTTCTGAAGAGTCTTTGTCTCCTGCATCAATTGGCAATTGCTCTACTTGCGAGCCATTAGATTCATCAAACTTCACATCTACCGTCTCTTCAACCTTTCGGGTGAAATTGTTGTAGACACGGTAAGTGTGAGAGTTTGAGCCATAACCAAGTAGAAAACCTTCATGAGTTTTAGGAGCAAACTTTGAACGATGATGCTTATCAAGAATGTAGCACTTTGAGCCGAATACTCGAAAGTATCCAACTTGGGGTTTGTTACCGGTGAGAAGCTCGTATGCCTTCTTGCCGAGTAGCTTGTGAAGATATAAGCGATTTGTTGCGTGACAAGCTGTCTCAACCGCTTCTGCCCAAAAGTGCTTTGGCGTCTTGTATTCATCAAGCATCGTTCTTGCCATTTCGATGAGCGTCCGGTTCTTCCTCTCAACAACTCCATTTTGTTGGGGTGTGTACGTAGCCGAGAAGTCGTGTGAAATCCCTTCTTCGTCAAGAAAGGTGTCCACATTTGCGTTCTTGAACTCCGTTCCGTTGTCACTCCGAACCTTCTTGATCTTCACATCAAACTGATTTTGGGCCTTCCTAGCGAAGTTTCTGAAGATCTTCTGGACCTGCGACTTGTCATTAAGAAAGAACACCCACGTAAATCTTGAAAAGTTATCAACTATAACTAGACCAAAAGAATTTCCACCGAGACTCTTGTAGGCGTTGGGACCAAAAATATCCATGTGAAGTAGCTCGAGTGGCCTCCTTGTGGTCATGATGTTCTTCACGGGATGTCTTCCTCCAACCTGTTTACCTGCTTGACAAGCACTGCAAAGTCTATCCTTATCAAATATGACATCGTTAACTCCAAGGATATGATTTCCTTTAATAAGCTTGTCAAGGTTTCTCATGCCAACGTGACCTAGTCGTCTATGCCACAACCAACCTTTTGAGGATTTAGCAACAAAGCAAGTTTTAGGTTGTGCCTTTTTAGAGAAATCGACAATGTAAAGATCACCTCTACGCATACCCGTAAAGACCATTTTATGATTGTCTCGACGAAATACTTGGCAATCTACCTCAGTAAATAGGACATTCAAACCGAAATCAGCAAGTCTAGATACTGAAAGTAAGTTGTAGACAGGAGATTCAACGAGCATGACATTTTGAATGGAACTATCATGTGAGATGGACACCTTACCAAGGCCAACCACTTTACCCTTTGAATTATCACCAAAGGTGACATATTTTCGAGGGTCGTTGTTTTCAGCAAGCTCACGAAACATCTCTTCATCTCCGGTCATATGATCAGTACATCCACTATCAAGAACCCATTCCTTTCCTCCTGATTCATATCCCCGAAGATTTGCCATAAGACCAAAATGTCTCATTGCATCATCAAGATCGAAGTCACTATCATCATCATCATAATATTCATGTTCATCATGATCTTGTGACTCATCATTTCCTAGAGAGAGTAATTCATTAGATAAATGATCAAAGTGGTTACTTTTATGACTTCTTATAGCTTTGAATATGATATCATTAATGATTCCAACATCTCCTTTAGCATGCTTAAGATTGGCAAGTTCAAAAAGACATTTACCAAAACTAGGATCACTAGAGTTCATCTTACTCAAGGCAACAGATTTATGGAGAATTTCATCCAAAGTTTTCAAGGAATAATCGGGAAATCGTTCCTCAAGAAATTTCCATATGGTATAGGAACAATTGTGAGTAGGCAAACTAGCAATCAAATTTTTGGGCAATCCTCTGATGATGAGCTCAATAGTTCTAAGATTGCGAATCATGTCAATATCTTCATCTAGGGTAGGATGCAAAGGATCAATATGAGGTGCACAAGGGCTAGCAATATACTTGTTCAAATGATATTGATTGAAGATTACAAGCATCTCATTTTTCCACTCATGGAAATACTCTCCATCAAGAATAGGCACTCTATGTCTAAGACTCCCTAATGTAGACACATCCATCTTCCTCCAATGGTGATTAAACCAAGGCAATGGAGACCAAAGCTCTGATACCACTTGTAGGATCGAAAGTATGTCTAGAGGGGGTGATTAGACTACTTGACCAAATAAAAACTTAACCTTTTCCCAATTTTAGTTCTTGGCAGATTTTAGCTAATTTAGGACAAGTCAAGCAATCATCACATGATTCAAGCAAGCATGCAAAGAGTATATAGGCAGCGGAAAGTAAAGCATGCAACTTGCAAGAATGTAAAGGGAAGGGTTTGGAGAATTCAAACGCAATTGGAGACACGGATGTTTTTCCCGTGGTTCGGATAGGTGGTGCTATCCTACATCCACGTTGATGGAGACTTCAACCCACGAAGGGTAACGGTTGCGCGAGTCCACACAGGGCTCCACCCAAGGGTAACGGTTGCGCGAGTCCACACAGGGCTCCACCCACGAAGGGTCCACGAAGAAGCAACCACCCACAAAGGGTCCACGAAGAAGCAACCTTGTCTATCCCACCATGGCCATCGCCCACACAGGACTTGCCTCACTAGCGGTAGATCTTCACGATGTAGGCGATCTCCTTGCCCTTACAAACTCCTTGGTTCAACTCCACAATCTTGTCGGAGGCTCCCAAGTGACACCTAGCCAATCTAGGAGACACCACTCTCCAAGAAGTAACAAATGGTGTGTAGGTAATGAACTCCTTGCTCTTGTGCTTCAAATGATAGTCTCCCCAACACTCAACTCTCTCTCATAGGATTTGGATTTAGTGGAAAGAAGATTTGAGTGGAAAGCAACTTGGGAAGGCTAGAGATCAAGATTCATATGGTAGGAATGGAATATCTTGGTCTCAACACATGAGTAGGTGGTTCTCTCTCAGAACATATGAGTTGGAATGGTGTGTGTGTTCTGATGGCTCTCTCACCGAATGAAGAGGAGGTGGAGGGGTATATATAGCCTCCACACAAAATCCAACCGTTACACACAGTTTTCCAATCTCGGTGGGACCGAATCAACAAACTCGGTCGGACCGAAAATGTAAACCTAGTGACCGTTAGAGGTTTCGGTGGGACCGACTGGATCAACTCGGTGGGACCGATGTGCTAGGGTTAGGGTAAATCCAAAACTCGGTTTGACCGATTGCTCAAACTCGGTGGGATCGATTTGGGTAATAAGTGAAACTGAGATTTGGCCAAGCAAACTCGGTGGAACCGATTGCATATCTCGGTGGGACCGAGAATATTGCAATGGGTAACAGAGAGTTTCCAAGCCCATCTCGGTGAGACCGAGATCCCATTGGTGAGACCAAAATGATTAGGGTTTGGCAGTGGCTTATGACAAGTGAAACTCGGTGGCGCCGGATAGGAAGAATCGGTAGGACCGAGTTTGACTTAGGGTTTAGGTCATATGTGGAAGTGGGAAAGTAGCTGAGGATTTTGGAGCATATCATTAAGCACATGAAGCAAGAGGCTCATTAAGCAACACCTCATCCCTCATTGATAGTATTGGCTTTTCCTATGGACTCAATGTGATCTTGGATCACTAAAATATAAAATGAAGAGTCTTGAGCTTTTGAGCTTGAGCCAATCCTTTGTCCTTAGCATTTTGAGGGTTCCACTTTCACATCCATGCCATGCCAATCATTGAGCTTTCCTGAAATAATCATCTTGGAATAGCATTAGCTCAATGAGCTATATGTTGTTATGAATTACCAAAACCACCTAGGGATAGTTGCACTTTCAACAGGCTACCCTCTGACATGCCTTGCTATCATGACCATGCAAGATGTCACCGATCCTCCTACTTTTAACCCACATGGTGGGCCCATAACCCACAGTTCCACAGGATCGAAACCTGACTCTCCTGTACACCCATGTTGCCAAGTTATTCCTCGCACTTGATCTCATATGTAATTCATGTGTCATCTTCCTAGTAAGCTACTTTTGAATCAGACACAGTACTTATTCCCGTGATTTGAACCCCTTTCACGCCCCATTGCAGGCATCAAACGTTTGCCTGCCCACTCGAAACTTCCTAGGATACCTTCTTATTTAGCTCTCAATATTTTCTCAAGTTTCAATTCAAGAGTTACTCTCCGCCACCTTCCGTGATGTTATCGATCAGGTAGTCAACCTTGCAGAGGTCCGTTCTTTCGGAATAACCACCCTTTATTCTTTTGTAAGTACGATGAAGATCCCGAAGAAATGATGCGTACTACATCATCATGACCTGAAGCAGAGAAATGAAGACATCAACATAATGGATCGACCGCTTCAAGAAGAGCAACCAAGATTGAGAACGCTCATTAGAATTTCGTACCCAAATCCCTTCCACCTCCCTTCCCCTCTTAAATGCCGGGACGAGATTTCTTGTAGTGGAGGAGAATTGTGACGCCCGGATGTTTAAGCTACAGTAATACCCTGCTAATGATGTCATGTCACCACAATTACTGTTGTTAATCCCGCGTTAGTTCAATGCGATTCAAATTCAAATTTGAGTTAATGGCAAACATCAAAAGTTTTCAAACATTAAAAATAAAATGTCCCGTTTGCGGCTAATATTCCGTACTAAATTTTTGGTGAAGAAACCACACTTCTATAAAGCATTTAAGTGCCCTATATTGAATAAAGCAGTATCAAAAATAAATATTTAAATGTTTTTATAATTAATAAAATGTAAAACTATTTTATCTAGGAGGTAAACTTTTTGTGGCAGTGCGTTTAGTGGTAATACAAGTTTAGGGATCATTTTGTATTTTACAAAACTAAAATAAAATATAAAATAGTCAAAGAAAGATAAATAACAAGAAAAAATAAATTAAAAAGAAAACATAACCCTCCCCCCACTGGGCCATGTGGCCCAGCTGGCCTCAGTAGCCCGAATGGGCCGGCCCACCCCGCTCTCCTTATTCCCTATCACCCGTAACTCTAACCACCCCAATCCCCCCGATCCCCCCACTCTCTCCTCGCGCCCCCTCCTCTCGGACCCGATCTGGATCAGGGGCAGGCGACCCCCGTTGCCCCGCTTCTACCTCGACGGCGCCGCTTCCTCATCGGACCGCCGTCGTCGTCACCTCGTCCCCGCTGGAACCGCCCCGAGCCCTCCGCCGCTCCACCCCGACACCGCACCTTCCCACACGGCGCCGCCCTCCGCCACCCCCATCGTTGGCGACACTGCGGCCACCTCCCCGAGCCCACTGCCTCCCCCTGCATCGCCCGTGAGGCCTTCCCTTCTCCTCCCCTCTCCCCGCCTTCCCCTCCTCTTTATCGCGCACGCGCTCCGGCGCCCACTCGCAGCCACCACCGCCCCGCACGCGCTCCGGCTGTGCGCACGCATCTCGCCGTCGGCCAACGCGCGCCCGCGTTCAGCCACCACATCCCGCACCCCCCACTCGCACTAGCACCTCGCCTGCGACCCCATCGCCGCCCACTGCACCGCTTCACGTCGCCTGCGGCCGCGACCGTGCCCCGCCTCTACTCCGCCATCGCTGGCTTCTGCCGCTCGCACCCGTCACCGCACGCGCGTTGCACGAACCCCGCTCTGCCCCCGGGCCGTGCCGGCCACCATCCGCGGCTGCTCCCATGGCTCACCAGAGCCCCCTCCCCTGGTGACCTCGGGCACGCGCCTGTTTGGGTGCCCGCACAGCTGCCCATTTGCCCGCGCCCGCTATGGCCTCTTGGCAAATGACAAATGGGCCCTAGCCCTCAGAAATGAAAAAAAAAGAATTAGAAAAATAATTAGAAAAATATTAATTAATTAATTAGATAATTAATTAACTTAATTAAATCTGTTAAATTAACCTAATGACTTAATTAAACTATTTAAACCTGCTTAGTTAGTCTAAGACAATGACGAACGGGCCCCACCTATCAGTTTGACCGGTCAACGGTCACAGTTGACCGCTGACATCATGTTGACGTCATGCTGATGTAGCAAACCTATTTTTGGATTAAATTAAATCTGTTAATTCCTGAAAATGATTAAATCCTTTTTAAAATTAATATAAAGTAATCCGTAGCTCGGATGAAAAAACTTTGTACATGAAAGTTGCTCAGAACGACGAGACTAGTCTGGATGCGCAGCCGTTTGTCCGCCACGCATCCCTAGCATAGCAAACACGCAACTTTCCCCCTCCAGTTCATCTGTCCGAAAATGCAAAACACCGGGAATACTTTCCCGGATGTTTTCCCCCTTCATCGGTACCACCTCGTACCGCGTTAGGGCACGCCTAGCATCACGCTTTGTCATGTCATGCATCGTCATGCATTTGTTTGCATTATATTTATTGTTTCTTCCCCCTCTTCTCTCGCTAGACTCCGAGACCGACGCCGGTGCTACCCAGTACGACTACGGAGTTGACGACCCCTCTCTCTTGCCAGAGAAACCAGGCAAGCCCCCCCTTTGATCACCAGATATCGCCTATTCTACTCTCTACTGCTTGCATTAGAGTAGTGTAGCATGTTACTGTTATCCGTTAATCCTATTCTGATGCATAGCCTGTCCTTGCTACTACTATTGTTACCTTTACCTGCAATCCTAATGCTTAGTATAGGATGCTAGTTTATCATCAGTGGCCCTACATTCTTGTCCGTCTTCCATGCTATACTATCGGGCCGTGATCACTCGGGAGGTGATTGTAGCGACCAGACCTCAAACGGTCTGATCTCTGTGCTCAGGTGTCATCCCTGGATCAGTAATGCTGACACCACACAATACTCGGAGGATTTATAACAGAGTAGCAATCACACACTTATTACATTGAGTGTCTCAATAGAGAACTTATTACAATAAATATGGCTTAAGGCCATCTAATAACTATAACAACGGAAGGCTTGGAAGATAAGTGAGTCCATCAACTCCAACGGCATCACTGAGTATAGAACCACGACCTAAAAACTCCTTAATCGTCATCTGAAAAGTCTGCAACATTAACGTTGCAGCCCGAAACGGGTCAGCACATGGAATATGCTGGCAAGGTAACACATAGAGAGTAATGGAATGAAATAGCTATACTATATGGATATTTCGCTGGTGGAAAGTTCTATGGTTACAGTTTTGCGAAAAGCCAATTTTTTCCTACTGCAAAGGAATAAATTTTATTTAACTATCATGGTAGTTGTTAAACATTGAGAATGGTTGACAGCATTCTCAATCCCAATTAAGCATCATCATTAAACAAACCCAACAAAATTAATTTAGAGTAACATGTTGAGATTCACATGATAATCCAAGTACTAGATACTCAAGTTGTCCATAACCGGGGACACGGCTAACCATGATTAGTTTATACACTCTGCAGAGGTTTGCGCACTTTTCCCCACAAGACTCGATCGCCTCCGTTTGGTTTCTCGCACTACATGGTGTTTGAGAAGACAGATGACCGAGACATAGTCTTTCAGAAGTGCTAGCACCTTACGATGGATAGACCGTTACACCTACTTTCCCCTACATCTGCTAGTCTACCTTGTAAGAGTTCGCATGACTTAATCAACTATGCTAGAGCCCATAATAGCTTGTGGCTGCACACGGAAGTTTCTAGTATGAAAAATCTCATGATCCATTTGGGCCTGGGTGGCGGTCCATAAAGAAAACAAGCAATCCTGGAATACCCAGGTACCTCAATCCACCCAGATGTGTGTTTAAGTTGCCACCTTAGATAAACCCTTAATTAACAAACTCACATCTGTCATGGATATCACTCACCCAATCCACGTCTACTAGCATAGCATGGCATAATAGGCAAATGTAGAAGTAACTCCCAAAGGTTTGATAATAAACAGGTAATAGGTACTACCTCAACTACTTCCCATCCCACAATTTAATTAGATCCTAATCATGCAATGTTTGAGGATTGATCTAATGCAATAAAACTGGGTAGTAGGAGGTATGATCAAAGTGTTACTTGCCTTGCTGATGATCCACGAAACCTAGAGATTCGAAGTAACAGGCGGCGAACTCCGGGTATTCTATCACAGACAAACAAACAAGCATACATTAAGTATTCATCTAATGCACAGGTAAAACTCAAATAAGAGATCTAACCAGAAGTTTCAACTTAAGAACTCCGGTTTGCAAAAAGAATCAAATCAAACGAAACAACGAAAGTCAAACGGCAAAAGAAAACAGGCTTCGTTTACTATTCTGGATCTAGGGTAATTTTTTACAGTAACAAAAACTTGTTTAAGTTGGTTAAACGGGTAGAGGGTTTCGAGACGAAACTCCAGGCGCTTGAATCGCGTGATTCCGATAACCGAGCGAAAAGTTATACTAAAACGAAAATCGGATCAGGAATCGCGATCAGAAAAATCGCGGATTTATTCCGAGAAAAAGAAAAACGACGAACGTTCGCTAGAACGAATGAACGAACGAATGCTCACAATTTAAATAAATCGGAAAAACCGATCTATTTAAAAAAACCGAAACAAAAAAAACCACGACTTTTTTTAAAAAAAAAAATGGCGGCGAAAACGAGGTTGACCTGGGTCCGGCGGCGGCGGCGGCGGCTCCGGCGGCGGGCGGCGGCGGCTCTGATTTCGAGCGCGGTGGGCTGGGGCGGCTCGGGGCGGCGGTATTTAAAGGTTGCCCCCCCCCCCCCCGGGCAGAGTCCCGCTTGGGAACGGCCCAAAGTCGGTTCGCGTTTTTTTTAATTAATCCGCGCAGAAAAACAAATAAAAGAAATACTAAACAGACTCCAAAAATCCCGAAATAAATTTTCCCGGGCTTCTAAAATCAAGCCGCACAAGGTTAACATTTATTTGGGGCCTAAATGCAATTTTGAAAAACGCACATTTTCCCTAAATCCAAATAAAATACCGAAAAACTCCAAAATGAAATCTTATTTGATTTTATTATTAAATCCTTAATATTTATTTATTTTGAAAAAGTCATTTTATTCCCTCTCTCATATTTTTGTAATAGAAATAAGTGATGATAAAATCATTAAAATCAAATGATCCTATTCTCAAAATTTGAGAAAACTCAAATATGAAAATAACGAAATCCCCAACTCTCTCCGTGGGCCTTGAGTTGCGTGGAATTTCGAGGTTCAAAACCAAAAGCAAATAAATTATGATACGCAATGATGGTCTAATGTATAACATTCCAAATTGAAAATTTGGGAAGTTACAGTGATCACGGGTATATACTATATTCTTTATACATGATACATGTGGTGACTAAAGACGGGTCGGCTTGTGGAGCACCCGCGAGTGATTCATGGATTGGGGGATGAAAGGACCTTTGTCCCAACGGCCCTCTGTGTGGATCTTTGTGGCGAAGCGACAAGGGCAGGTTGAGACCACCAAGGAGAGAGGTGGGCCTGGCCCTGGTCGGCGTTCGCGGTTATTTCAAGATAACACGTTTAACGAGATCTTGGTATTTGATTTGAGTCTGGCCACTGGCCTATACGCACTAACCATCTACGCGGGAACAGTTATGGGCACTCGACATCGTGGTATCAGCCGAAGCCTTCGTGACGTCAGCGACTGAGCGGCGCGCACCAGATTGGACTGGAACGCCTGCTAGGCTAGGTCTGCTCCGGCCGCCCTCGCAACATGCAGGTGTGCAATGGGCGATGGGACCAGACCCCTACGCCATAGGATTTAGACCGGCGTGCTGACCTCTCTGTTGTGCCTAGGTAGGGCTGCGATGTGTTGATCTTCCGAGGCCGGGCATGACCCAGGAAAGTGTGTCCGGCCAAATGGGATCGAGCGTGTTGGGTTATGTGGTGCACCCCTGCAGGGAAGTTGATATATTTGAATAGCCGCGTCCCTCGGTAAAAGGACGACCCAGAGTTGTACCTTGACCTTATGACAACTAGAACTAGATACTTAATAAAACACACCCTTCCAAGTGCCAGATACAACCGGTGATCGCTCTCTCACAGGGCGACGAGGGGAGGATCATCGGTTAGGATTATGCTATGCGATGCTACTAGGTGAACTTACCATCTACTCTCTTCTTTTGCTGCAAGATGGAAGTTACCAGAAGCGTAGTCTTCGATAGGACTAGCTATCCCCCTCTTATTCCGGCATTCTGCAGTTCAGTCCACATATGATACCCTTATTCCATTTGATACCAATGCATACATATGTAGTGTAGCTCCTTGCTTGCGAGTACTTTGGATGAGTACTCACGGTTGCTTTGCTCCCTCTTTTCGTCCTCTCAATACCCGATTGCTGCGACCAGACGTTGGAGCCCAGGAGCCAGACGCCACCGTCGACGACGACTACTACTACTCGGGAGGTGCCTACTACTATGTGCAGCCCACTGACGATGACCAGGAGTAGTTTAGAAGGATCCCAGGCAGGAGGCCTGCGCCTCTTTCGATCTATATCCTAGTTTGTGCTAGCCTTCTTAAGGCAAACTTGTTTAACTTATGTCTGTACTCAGATATTATTGCTTCCGCTGACTCGTCTATGATCGAGCCCTTGTATTCGAGCCCTCGAGGCCCCTGGCTTGTAATACGATGCTTGTATGACATATTTTATTTGTAGAGTTGTGTTGTGATATCTTCCCGTGAGTCCCTGATCTTGATCATACACGTTTGCGTGTATGATTAGTGTACGGTCAAATCGGGGGCGTCACAGAAATCAACTCCTCTTTCCAGCGGCACTCTTGGTTTTCCAAGTTGAGGCCAGGTTCAATCTTTCCTTTCCAAGACATGCATATGCATCGCATATCACATCCCGCATATCATGCCATGTTTTGCAGCATGTTGCTTGCGCATTGCATCGTGGTTGATTGTGTCTCCCTTTGCTTGTGTTCTTGCTTTGGGTAGAGCCGGGAGATGAGTACGTGATCGAGGAGCCCGTTGAGAACGTTTACGAGGATCAAGCTTATGTCAACTCGGAGAACTTTGCAGGCAAGATGACCATACCCTCGAAATCACTTCTATCTTTGCTTGCTAGATGCTCGCTCTATTGCTATGCCTATGCTACGATACCTACCACTTGCTTATCATGCCTCCCAGATTGCCATGTCAAACCGCTAACCCACCTTGTCCTAGCAAACCGTTGTTTGGCTATGTTACCGCTTTGCTCAGCCCCTCTTATAGCGTTGCTAGTTGCAGGTGAAGATTGGAGTTTGTTCCTTGTTGGAACATGTTTATTGTTGGGATATCATTACTATATCTTGTCTACTTCAATGCACCTATACACTTGGTAAAGGGTGGAAGGCTCGGCCTTATGCCTGGTGTTTCGTTCCACTCTTGCCGCCCTAGTTTCCGTCATACCGGTGTTATGTTCCTTGATTTTGCGTTCCTTACACGGTTGGGTTATAATGGGAACCCCTTGACAGTTCGCCTTGAATAAAACTCCTCCAGCAAGGCCCAACCTTGGTTTTACCATTCGCCACCTAGCCTCTTTTTCCCTTGGGTTCCGCGGACTCGAGGGTCATCTTTATTTTAAACCCCCGGGCCAGTGCTCCTCTGAGTGTTGGTCCGAAACAGAGCCACTTGCAGCGCCACCTCGGGGAAACTTGAGGGTTGGTTTTAGTTGTACGTAGTGTTCATCCGGTGTGCCCTGAGAACGAGATATGTGCAGCTCCTATCGGGATTTGTCGGCACAGCGGGTGGTCTTGCTGGACTTGTTTTACCATTGTCGAGATGTCTTGTAACCGGGATTCCAAGTCTGATCGGGTTGTCTTGGGCGAAGGAATATCCTTCGTTGGCCGTGAGAGCTTGTGATGTGCTAAGTTGGGACACCCCTACAGGGATTTGAACTTTTGAAAGTCGTGCCCGTGGTTATGGGTAGATGGGAATTTGTTAATGTCTGGTTGTAGATAACCTGAATCTTAACTTAATTAAAATGAATCAATAGAGTGTGTGTGGCCGTGATGGTCTCTTTTCGGCGGAGTCCGGGAAGAGAACACGGTCTAGAGTTATGCTTGAGCGTAGGTTGTTCTAGGATCACGTCTTGATCATAGTTTATCGACCGTGCCTTTGCCTTCTCTTCTCGCTCTCTTTTGCGTATGTTAGCCACCATATATGCTAGTGCTTGTTGCAGCTCCACCTCATACATTTCACCCTTCCTATAAGCTTAAATAGTCTTGATCGCGAGGGTGTGAGATTGCTGAGTCTCCGTGACTCACAGATTACTTCAAAACCAGATGCAGGGACCGATGATACCGCTCCATGAGATTCGACTGAGCTCAAGTGGGAGTTCAATGAGGACTCAGGACGATACTATGTTTCCTTTCCAGATGATCAGTAGTGGAGCCCAGTTGGGTCGATCGGGGACATTATGCATTTGGGGTTGTCTTTATTTTGGTTCCGTAGTCGGACCTTGATTGTATCTGGATGATTGTAATGATATATTTATGCTATTGTGTGACGTGGTGATTGTAAGCCAACTACGTATCTCTTTCCTTATTCAATACATGGGTTGTGTAAAGATTACCCCACTTGCGACATTGCTTACAATGCGGTTATGCGTCTAAGTCGTGCTCCGACACGTGGGAGATATAGCCGCATCGTGGGCGTTACAAGTTGGTAATCAGAGCCTTCCCCGACTTAGGAGCCCCCCTGCTTGATCGAATCGCTGGCATTGTTGAGTCTAGAAAAAATGTTTTGAGTCATTTAGGATTATATATATCGGAGAGTAGGATTCTTTTTACTCCTCAGTCCCTTCATCGCTCTGGTGAGGCATCCTGACGTAGAGCTTTGACTCTTCTCTTCTCAAATTTCACTAAAAAAATTTAGGATCACGCGGGTATCTTGGAATCGTTCCGATGGTTTTGTCATGATAACATTGTTCTTGGTGCCTCCTAACATTTACGGATTGTGGCAGTGTCCCGGGGAGTTGAGCTCCAAGGTGTTGTCGTCACAATTTTATCGTTGCAATTCTGGAATACCTGAGTTTCGCCGACATCGAAAATCTCTTTTATACAGTTGTTGGTGAGATAACCTCGACGCCACCCAGTACTGGGGCGGGAGTCAGGAGTATTGCCATAACTCGTATAATAGATGCTTTTCAAAGGTTGAGGTAAATGATTTCCGAAGGTTTCTTGGTTATGTGTTGAAGGATGGATACAGCTGGATGTAGGATTTGCTAGCTTTGGGTGAGATATTATGCTTCCCCTGTATCCCCAACACCTGATTGCATAATAGAGAAAATTTCGGGAGTTTCATAGGTGGGAATTCTTGTAGATCTAGTATTTCTTCCGCAGATATTTGGTTTGTGATTGGGCAATCCTTACCAAGTATTTGTTCTTGTCTGTACCTTGTTGTTTTATTCATCTACCTCTATCTAAGTGGCTTCTCAATTTATGGAAGTGTGACCATTTCAATTGGAATTCCCTCGTTCATTTTGTTCGGATGTTAAGACTATGTTGCAATTTCGATCCATTTGATTCAGCTTGAATATATGTCTGTCAAGATGCTAACAGATGTCACCCTCTTCAGGATGGCTCCTCCAACGCGTCAGAATCCTGATCCGCCACCACCACCTCCACCTGCGGAGGCATGGCAAGCTGTGATGGCCGCTACCAACGCCAACACGCAGATGCTTATGCAAATCTTGCAAGAGTGCAACCAAGGAAATCAAGGCCATGGCAACTTTTAGAATCAGTTTGCTACAGTCAACCAGTTCCTTGCTAACTAGCCAAAGACCTTCAGTAACTGTGTTGAGGCAACAGACGCTGATGATTGGCTCGTGGATACCTGCAAGCATTTCGAGTGCAGCAATGTTAGGCCTGAGGACTTTGTCAAGTTTGCTTCGTTCCAACTCAAAGACCAAGCTGCTGAGTGGTATCAGCAATACAAAGATTCCAAAGGATGTCGTGTGATTACCTGGGATGAATTCTGTCAAGACTTCAAAGCTCACCATATTCCTCAGAGTGTTGTTGAGAGCAAGCGTGAGGAGTTCCGCAATCTGAAGCAAGGCAGCTTGTCTGTTTACCAGTACAACATCATGTTCCAGAATCTTGCTCGCTTTGCTAAGCAAGATGTCCCTGACGAGAAGAGCATGATTTATCAGTTCAGAGGTGGCCTCAAAGAAGATCTCCAACTAGCTCTCGTGCTTTTTGAGCTGAAGAAGTATGATGAGTTTTACAACATGGCACTAAAACAAGAGACTGCTCAGCTCAAGTGCTATGCTTCCAAGAAGCGAGTCAGGGATGCAACTCCTTCTTCCTCAACTCAAGTGGCAACTAAGCAGCAAAAGTATTGGTTGCCTCCTCCTCCTCCGTTCTGTCAGCCTTATCAGCAGAAGAGCAAAGGTGGCAATGGATCTTCCCACCCACCCAACCCAGGCTTTCAGAACAAGACTTCGTCTCATGCTCCAAGATCAAGTGCTCCGTATCACCGTCCGCTCTCGGAGGTCACGTGCAACAAGTGTTAGCAAAAGGGTCACTATGCAAACAAATGCTTCAATCAGAGGCGTCTTCCTCCTCCTCCTCCTGTGAGATCTGCCAGCACCGCAGTGGTCAAGCATAATCCCAAGCATGCAAAGGTCAACATGATGAACGCAGCTCAGGCAGAGGACTCGTCAGAAGTTATCATGGGTAACCTTTATGTTAACGATGTTCCTGCAAAAGTTCTTTTTGATACTGGTGCATCGCTTTCTTTCATTTCAAGACCTTTTGTTGCCAAGCATGAATTTATGACCGAAAAGATTCCTTTCTCGTTGAAGATTGTGTCCCCGGGCAAGCAAATGACTTCTAACAATTGCATCCCGGATGTTACTATCACGTTGGGCGAATATAAGTTTCTGTCCTCTCCAGTGGTCCTTGGTAACTCGGATATTGACCTTATTCTTGGAATGGACTGGCTTTCTAAGGACAAGGCTCAGCTTGATTGTGCTGCCATGCAGATTCAATTGACACATTCGTCTGAGTATGTAATCGTCTTTGCTGCTCGTGATGATACCATTCGACTGTTTTCTCTCAACGAGAAGGGCGAGATGGATGCCATCTCTCAGATTCCAGTCGTTTGTGAATATCAAGACGTCTTTCCAGAAGAGCTTCCAGGAATGCCTCCACACCGGCCAGTTGAATTGTCAACAATCTTGAGCTTGGCACAGAACCTGTTTGCAAACGTCCTTACAAGCTTGGACCTGAAGAGTTGAAGGAGCTAAAGAAACAACTCGATATTCAAGAGCGTATGGGTCTCATCCGACTAAGTTCTTCACCATGGGGTTGTGGTGTTCTTTTCATCAAGAAGAAGGATGGAACGGACTGGCTTTGTGTCGACTACCGTCCATTGAACAAGAAGACCATAAAGAACAAGCACCCACTTCCCAACATCAATGAGCTTTTCGAACAACTCAAAGGTGCTCAAGTATTCTCCAAACTTGACCTCCGTATGGGCTATCATCAGATTCACATTCGTGAAGAAGATATCCCCAAGACAGCATTTAGAACAAGCTATGGTTCATATGAATACACTGTCATGTCTTTCGGCCTTGTCAACGCTCCTCCAACATTCTCTCGCATGATGAAATTTATCTTCAACGCCTACACAAATGACTTCGTCTTGGTCTACCTCGATGACATTTTGGTCTTTTCCAAGAACAAGGAGGATCATGCCAAGCATTTGAGATTGGTGCTGGACAAACTCAGAGAACATCAGTTCTATGAGAAGTTTTCAAAGTGCGATTTTTGGCTCGATGAGGTTCTCTACCTTGGGCATATCATTTCTGCCAAAGGCATAGCTGTTAATCCTGAGAAGGTGTCTGCAATTGTGAATTGGGAACCGCCTTAGAATGTGAAGCAACTCCACAACTTCCTTGGGCTCGCGAGCTATTGTCGAAGGTTCGTTGAGAACTTCTCTAAGACCGTGAAGCCTCTTTCCAACCTCCTCCAGAAGCATGTGAAGTATGTCTGGTCACCTGAATGTGGCATCGCTTTCAACACCCTAAAAGAGAAGTTAGTCACTGCTCCAGTTCTGACTCCTCCTGATGAATCCAAACTGTTCGAGGTTTTCTGTGATGCTTCCCTTCAAGGTCTCGGTGCAGTGTTGATGCAAGAGAAGAAAGTTGTGGCCTATACCTCTCGCCAGTTGAAGCCCAATGAAAAGAACTACCCCACATATGACCTCGAGTTGGCGGCAGTTGTCCATGCTCTTTTAACATGGAGACATCTCTTATTGGGAAGAAAAGTGGACATCTTCACTGATCATAAGAGTCTCAAGTACATCTTCACTCAGCCAAACCTCAACCTCAGGCAGACTCGTTGGGTCAAGATGATTCAAGAGTATAATCCGAGTATCGAATATACTCTAGGCAAGGCCAATGTAATTGCTGACGCATTGAGCAGGAAGGCTTACTGCAATAGTTTGATTCTCAAGCCCTACCAACCAGAGCTTTGTGAAGCTTTCTGCAAACTTAAACTCCAAGTTGTTCCTCAAGGATTCCTTGCCAACCTCCAAGTCTCTCCTACTTTGGAAGATCTGATTCATGAGGCTCAACTTCTTGATGCTATGGTGAAGAAGATGAAGATTGGGATTGCCAAGAGTCAACCCAAGTACAAGTGCTATTGCCTTGATGACAAGGATACTCTATTCTTCGAGGATCGCATTGTTGTTCCTAAAGGTGACCTTCGTAAAGTCATTATGAACGAAGCTCACAATTCACTCCTCTATTCACCCTGGAAGCACAAAGATGTACCATGATCTCAAGCAGTCGTATTGGTGGACTCGAATGAAGAGCGAGATTGCACAGTTCGTGAACGAATGTGATGTCTGTAGAAGAGTGAAGGCAGAACACCAACGACCAGCTGGTCTCCTCCAACCTCTTGCCATTCCAGAATGGAAGTTTGACCATATTGAGATGGACTTCGTGACTGGATTTCCAAAGTCCAAGCATGGCAATGATGCTATCTTCGTTGTCATCGACAAGCTCACTAAAGTGGCTCATTTTCTTCCTATCAAAGAATCTATCACAGCAGCTCAGTTGGCAGAGCTATATACCTCCCGGATTGTCTCTCTGCACGACATTCCATAGTTGATATCTTCAGATCGTGGAATCATCTTCACTTCTAAGTTCTGGGATTCTTTTTGGAAGGCCATGAGCACCAACATTCGCTTCAGCACAGCCTTTCATCCTCAAACTAGTGGCCAAGTCGAGCGACTCAATCAAATTCTTGAAGATATGCTCAGGGCTTGCGTCATTGCTTTCGGTATGAAGTGGGAAGATTGTCTTCCATATGCTGAGTTCTACTACAACAATAGCTTCCAAGCGAGTTCGGGCAAGGCCCCATTCGAGATTCTCTATGGCAGGAAGTGCCGTACTCCTCTTAACTGGTCAGAGACTGGTGAACGCCAACTTCTTGGAAATGACTTGATCATAGAGGCCAAAGAAATTTGCGAAGTCATTCGTGAAAATCTCAAAGCCGCGCAGTCGCGCTAGAAGAGTTACTATGATAGCAAGCATCATGACTTGGCTTTCGAGATCGGAGACCATGTCTACCTCCGCGTCTCTCCAATGGAAGGTACTCGTCGCTTCGGTATCAAAGGGAAGCTTGCCCCTAGATATGTGGGTCGTTTCAAGATCATTGGCAAAAGAGGCGATCTCGCCTATCAACTTGAGCTTCCATCCAACTTTGCAAACATGCACGGCGTGTTTCACGTGTCTCAACTTCGCAAGTGTTTCAAGACTCCTGACCGCACCATCAACTTCGAAGAGATTGATCTCCAAGAAGACCTGTCTTATCATGAGCACCTAGTTGCTATTCTTCAAGAAACTGAGCGCAAGACTTACAACAAGTCTATCAAATTCCTGAAAGTCAAGTGGTCACATCATTCCGACCGTGAAGCCACCTGGGAACACGAGGACCACCTCCGTTCTGAATACCCAGAGTTTTTCCAGTCCTAGATCTCGGGACGAGATCCTTTCGTAGTGGTGGAGTGTTGTAACACCCCGTATGTAACTTGCCATATTTGTATTCCGACTCTTGTCATTTCCGGTACTAAGTTATGATATTTCCTTGTTCTCGGGTTTTTGTCTTCGTGTTTGTTGGTGTCAAAACCGACGGATCTCGGGTAGGGGGTCCCGAACTGTGCTTCTAGGTGGATGGTAACAGGAGGCAAGGGACACGATGTTTTACCCAGGTTCGGGCCCTCTTGATGTAGGTAAAACCCTACGTCCTTCTTGATTTATTCTTGATGATATGAGTAGTACAAGAGTTGATCTACCACGAGATTGGAGAGGCTAAACCCTAGAAGCTAGCCTATGGTATGATTGTGTGTTGTCCTACGGACTAAAACCCTCCAGTTTATATAGACACTGGAGGGGGCTAGGGTTACACAAGGTCGGTTACAAAGGAGGAGATATACATATCCGTATTGCCTAGCTTGCCTTCCACGCTAAGTAGAGTCCCATCCGGACACGCGACGAAGTCTTCAATCTTGTATCTTCATAGTCCAATAGTCCGGCCAAAGGATATAGTCCGGCTGTCCGGAGACCCCCTAATCCAGGACTCCCTCAGTAGCCCCAAAACCAGGCTTCAATGACGATGAGTCCAACGCACAGTGTTATCTTCGGCATTGCAAGGCGGGTTCCTCCTCCGAATACACCATGGAAGAATTTGAATACAAGAATAGTGTCCGACCCTACAAAATAAGTTCCTGGTACCACCATAGAGAGAATAATATTTCCACAAATCTAATCTGCTGACACGTTTTGGCAGCATGATATCATGCCATGGCCCGGTAATTATTCGAACCGTTTTTCTTTAACCAGCCTCGCACATAACGCGAGGCAGTTTCTTGACACGTCTTGTCAAAGAAGAGATCGTGTTCCCCTTATTACGTGATTCTCATCAATATGGATGTGGGTAACCCAACCGCACCACCAATTACGGCGCTTGGGGGGGGGTAAGCGAGTTTTACCAGGCTAGTGGGGGCGCATAGTTCCGTCCGCCCTTATAAAGGGATAAGGTCTCACCTTTTTCTACCCATGCCTCCTTCCTCCTTGCTCATCCATTCTTGCGCACTCGAGCTCCAACGCCCAAGTACACATCCTTCTCCTCAACCTTCTCCAAACATGTCCGGAGCGGGAGGCAAGTGGATGGCTTCCTCCATTATGGAGGGACACATCAAAAAGCTACGCGGAGCTGGATACTTAGTGATGTCTACTACACAACCTTCTTCTTGTAGATGTTGTTGGGCCTCCAAGTGCAGAGGTTTGTAGGACAGTAGCAAATTTCCCTCAAGTGGATGACCTAAGGTTTATCAATCCGTAGGAGGCGTAGGATGAAGATGGTCTCTCTCAAGCAACCCTGCAACCAAATAACAAAGAGTCTCTTGTGTCCCCAACACACCCAATACAATGGTAAATTGTATAGGTGCACTAGTTCGGCGAAGAGATGGTGATACAAGTGGTATATGGATAGTAGATAAAGGTATTTTTAATCTGAAATTATAAAAACAGCAAGGTAACGAATGATAAAAGTGAGCGTAAACGGTATTGCAATGCTAGGAAACAAGGCCTAGGGTTCATACTTTCGCTAGTGTAAGTTCCCTCAACAATACTAACACAATTGGATCACATAACTATCCCTCAACATGCAACAAGGAGTCACTCCAAAGTCACTAATAGCGGAGAACAAACGTAGAGATTATGGTAGGGTACGAAACCACCTCAAAGTTATTCTTTCCAATCAATCTGTTGGGCTATTCCTATAAGTGTCACAAACAGCCCTAGAGTTCATACTAGAATAACACCTTAAGTCACAAATCAACCAAAACCCTAATGTCACCTAGATACTCCAATGTCACCTCAAGTATCCGTGGGTATGATTATACGATATGCGTCACACAATCTCAGATTCATCTATTCAACCAACACAAAGGACCTCAAAGAGTGCCCCAAAGTTCCTACCGGAGAATCACGACGAAAACGTGTGCCAACCCCTATGCATAGGTTCATGGGCGGAATCCGCAAGTTGATCACCAAAACATACATCAAGTGGATCAATAGAATACCCCATTGTCACCACAGGTATCCCACGCAAGACATACATCAAGTGTTCTCAAATCTTTAAAGACTCAATCCGATAAGATTACTTCAAAGGGGAAACTCAATTCATTACAAGAGAGTAGAGGGGGAGGAGAAACATAAGATCCAACTATAATAGCAAAGCTCGTGATACATCAAGATCGTGCCAAATCAAGAACACGAGAGAGAGAGAGATCAAACACATAGCTACTAGTACATACCCTCAGCCCCGAGGGAGAACTACTCCCTCCTTGTCATGGAGAGCACCGGGATGATGAAGATGGCCACCGGAGAGAGATTGCCCCCTCCGGCAGGGTACCGGAACGGGTCTAGATTGGCTTTCGGTGGCTACGGAGGCTTCTGGCGGCGGAACTCCCGATCTATTGTGCTCTCGGATATTTTTAGGGTATATGGAGATATATAGGCGGAAGAAGTACGTCAGGGGGGCCACGAGGGCCTCACGAGGGTGGAGGGCGCGCCCCCCTGCCTCGTGACCTCCTTGCAGATCCCCCGACGTGCACTCCAAGTCTTCTGGGCTTCTTTCCTTCCAAAAATGAGTTCTGTGAAGTTTCAGGTCAATTGGACTCCGTTTGATTTTCCTTTTCTTCAAAACCCTAAAACAGGGTAAAAACAGAAACTGGCACTGGGCTCTGGTTAATAGGTTAGTCCCAAAAATGATATAAAAGTGTATAATAAAGCCCATAAACATTCAAAACGGTAGATAATATAGCATGGAGCAATCAAAAATTATAGATACGTTGGAGACATATCACTTAGCCGCGGATATCGCGCATCGGCTGCCAGCTGCGGGGCAGATCGTCCCTACCCCGGAACCTCACGAGAGGGTGGTTTTCCTCCATCACTTCCTCCGCGGACTGGGGTTTCCCCTCCATCCATTCGTCCGCGGCCTTATGTTCTACTACGGGCTAGACTTTCATGATCTGGCCCCGAATTTCATCCTCAACATCTCGGCGTTCATCATCGTGTGCGAGGCTTTCCTCCGCATCCGGCCCCACTTCGGTCTGTGGCTGAAGACCTTCAATATCAAGCCGAAGGTGGTGGGCGGCCAACAAGCGGAATGCGGCGGAGCCATGGTGGGCAAGATGCCCAATGTTATATGGCTCGAGGGCTCCTTCATGGTGACCATAAAGGGGTGGCAATCGGCGTGGTTCTACATCACCGAGCTGCGCGACACCAACTGGGTGGCGGCCCCCAAGTTTTGATCCAGATTCCCTACATGGCTCACTTCCTGGAAAGAGAAGGGCCTATCCTGGGGTTCATCGGTGGAGCTGGACGGACTCCAGAAATGTATCTGGAATATGATAAGCAAGAAGCTTAAGCTTGTCAACATAGTCCAGATCATGCTCTTCTGCCGGATCCTCCCGTGTCAGCAACGGGATTTCAACTTATGGGAGTTCGACCCGGCCCAGCACCAGACTCTAAGAGAGCTCTTCGACACGACGCACAAGGACGTCTGGAGGGTGTTGTTCAAGGGCATCGAGGTCCCTCCTTCTCTAACCGAGGACCGCGGGCTAAGCGCGAATCGCCCTGCGAATTCGGTGAGTTCTATACATCCAGTAGGATATTTATTTCCCATAGCTTAACCATGTGCGGGGTCTGAGCTCCATGCCTTTGACAGGACTGTGTGGAGATGTCGAGGTGGATTAACTGTCCGGCCCCTCTGCCCGAAGATAATGCGGACGCTCTCCTGACGGAGATGCTGACTCTGGCTCCTTACAAGGTGCCGGAGAAGACCAAGAAGAAGGCCAAGGGAACCCTAAAGAGTTCCCAGCGCCAGGTGGTATCGGACTCATCGTCTGATGACTCCGCGACGCACTCCTCCCGCGAAGACGAGGAGGAAGATCAAGATGCTCCCCCTCTAGCCAGGGGAGACAAGAAAAGGAAGGCCGCCCCAACCGGGGGGGGGGGGGGGCGAAGGGTCCAAGAAGGGAAGGACTCTCCTTCCGGACTGCTCCACCACCGCTACCGAAGGCGAAGATGAGTGGCTGCTCAGGGCCAAGCCCCTGGCGAAGTCGTAAGTATTCAGATACCAGAGTAACTCATAGCATACCTTTGTCGTGCTGCTTCTCCTAACGCCGAATATGATCATGCAGACCGCCCCAAGCCCGTATCGACGTATCCTCGTCGGACGACCCCTTGGACTCGTCGAATATGGATAGCGATCCACTTCCGACCGCCTCCTCCCCTTGCCCTACGGTCAATGCCGAGGTATTGTCTCAAGAGGCGCCAGATCGAGGGGAGACAGTCCCGGAGGCGCCTCAAGGCGACCTTCCGGACAGCGGGAGCAAAGGGAGCAAGGCTCCCGAGGGCTCCGAGTTCGGCCTTCAGCCAAACACCGCGCCGGAACCTCTAGTGGTTCCGGACTCGGGCAGGCGGCCTCCTTCCAAAAGGGGCAAGACGCCCGTGCCGGTGACCTCTGTCCATCCAGAGGCACCGGACAACCTGCTGGGAGCGCTTCGCGGCGCTTCCCTCGATGAAGAGCACCGCGCTATTATGAGTGCGGTGATCAAGAAGGTTCAGTCTGCCAAGAGCGGACTGACTGAAGCCTGTGCCAGCCGTCTAACAGGCTTTGAGGTAAGTATTTAAAATATAGGAAAAATATTACCACATAGATAGTAGCCCCTGATGCTTTGTTTGGTGTTCACAAAGAAAAGCCGAATAGAGGATCAAATAATATCTGCAGGAGTCTAATATAAGTATGTCTATATGCGTATGCAGGCTTCGCTGCTGACCTCTGCCGCACTGACTGCGGAGGTCGCCCACTGAAGCAGGACCTCGAGGGGTCCGAGAAAGAGCTCGGCCTTGATAAGAGGCAGCTCGAGGAGAACAAAGGTAAGTAATACCTAGTCGATATATATATATATATATATATATATATATAAGATGTGATTGCAAAATGACAGGATCATCATGAATTTGCCAGGGGCCACGACCGAAGTTGCGACCCTAAAGCACGCGTTGTCCGAGGCCGAAAACAAAGTGGCCCAGGAGCACACCGAGCAGGAAAAGAAAGTGGCTCGGGTGGGCGAGGTGCAGCAAGAGCTCCAAGCTCTCGTGAAGAAGCACGAGGCGTTGGAGCTTGACTCGAAGACGCGAGAGTCTGAGCTTGCCGCGGCCCTTGAGAGCGCAAAGAATGCCAAGGCTGAAGCCCAAAAGGCCCTCCAGGAGATTGAGGCGATGAGGAAGATAGCGGCGGGTAAGGCTTTCAATATGCAAAGCAAGCATGTGAAAGTAAATTACTTGTTACTTACTCGAGTCCGGAGCTCTCCAGGAGCAATCGCAGATTTTCCACGCAGCGTGTCGGATGCCGCAAAGTTTTACCAGGCCGAGGAGGGAAGCTCAACGGAGAAGCTGTTCTGGTCTCAGTATACTAGGACCGAACACCCGATGCCTCTGAGCGACCAGCTGAAGCAACTGTTCGAGCTGCACAAGGCGGCCGATAAGGCCATGAAGGGCTTTATAGTCCGGATGTGGCCTGGCGCCGCAGGGCAAGGAGTATCGCCACCCCGAGATGTATTATGAGGGTGTCTTGAAGGGTGCCCGTCTTGTAGCGGACGAGTGTGCGAAAGATGTAATATTTGAATGAACTTGCTCGTGTAATCCTGTATGATGAAAACTTCTTCATATGCGCTATGCAACGCTTGTTTGAATTGAAAATATTACCTTTTGTTTGGCTGTTTATCAAATCTGAGAGATGGCTAGTCGTCGACTTCTGCCCCCATGCCACGAGTGCTGGGGTGTTCGGGATAAACCTGAGCACTCTTGTTCCCATTTTTGGGTCCTTTGGGGGAGGTGCTCAGCACAACGAACAAGGCAATCGGACTATAATGCTTTATCACTCTCACTTAGCCATAGAATTCTATAATTTTAAATTTCCGCGAAGCCCCTAGTATTCGGAAGGCCGAATTCGGGGCGCTATACACGCCTTAAGCCGGACAGAGCCGACTCCTCACTCTAAGAGGCATAAGTCTTTAGGGACCCGAAACCTCTCGAACAGCAACCAGTCTCTCGCCTTATAATGACAGTCAGTTTTAGCTTTCTCTACTGAGGTGCTTAGCCCAGCAGAACCGGGGCACAATCGCAGTAGTTCTCCCAGTGCTACCTTAGCCGATATAGCGGAACGTAAGGTACCAAAACATGGGAGCCGGGCAAACCCAACTATTGACCCAAGACATGATTCAGAGCTGATGCATATAATGCTATAAGTTTGGGGTGCCGCACTGTCGAAGTGTTCGGACTTCTCACGCCGTATTATGGGGTATGTTTTAAGCCCCTAGCATATTGGCCATACCAGAGTGTACGGGTGTTGGATGTCATGAATGAACATATACATATATATATATATATATATATATATATATATATATATATATATATATAAAGAAGAATGCAATAATAGTCTAGTGCTATGCATTGTTTATTCAAGAAGGTGCGTTAAAGCAAAATGATACAAGTAGTGCGATAAGAAAAAAGTGGGACTATTTGACATGTCCCCTCCAAGGGCAAGCTGAGGAATGTTATTGAAAGCAGGTATTTCACTCATTATCAGAGACCACCTGGGAATTCCATGATGCGACGTAGCTTTCTGCCTCCTTGGTTGTAGTATCGTGTGTCTGGCAAACATACTGCCGGACGGTGTTTCCAGAGAGTAAAGTCCTGAAAGAGAGGAAACATAATAAGGCGGGAAGCCCCTAGTGCGGTTGAGCTGCGTCTTGGGGCGTGCCGTAGTCGTGCCCCCTCCCCACCTGTGCCCATGGTATTTTCAATGCGTAATTATGTACACGGGACACAGATTTAGCCGTTTGGCTAGGACTGGGGTGGGGGCCGCATTGGTATGCGAGCTCGGAACGTGCCAGGCGGTCTTGTTGCTGATTACTCCGGGCGCGCTTGAAGGTGTCCGATTCTTGAATCGCCGAACTGGTGGATTGCCTGAAGAGGCTACTTTGCGCTTCTGCTTCGAGGGCCGCAGTGTGCTCCTCCGTGCGGAGAGAGCGCTCTGTGTTTCCATTGACTGTGATGACCCCCCGCGGTCCTGGCATCTTGAGCTTGAGATATGCATAGTGTGGTACCGCATTGAATCTCACAAATGTGGTTCGCCCGAGCAATGCATGATAGCCACTGCGGAATGGGACTATATCAAAGATTAACTCCTCGCTTCGGAAGTTATCCGTGGATCCGAAGACCACTTCTAGTGTGACTGAGCCTGTGCAATGGGCCTCTACTCCTGGTATGATGCCTTTGAAGGTCGTTTTTTGGGTTTGATCCTTGAGGGATCTATGCCCATTTTGCGCACTGTGTCCTGATAAAGCAGGTTCAGGATGTTGCCGCCATCCATAAGGACTCGAGTGAGGTGAAATCCGTCAATGATTGGGTCTAGGACCAGTGCGGCGAATCCGCCATGACGGATACTAGTGGGGTGGTCCCTGCGATCGAAGGTGATCGGACAGGAGGACCATGGGTTGAACTTTGGGGCGACTGGCTCCAACGCATATACGTCCCTGAGCGCACGCTTCCGCTCCCTCTTGGGGATGTGGGTTGCGTATATCATGTTCACCGTCCGCACTTGTGGGGGGAACCTCTTCTGTCCTCCGGTGTTCAGCTGCCGGGGCTCCTCCTCGTCATCGCTATGTCACCCCTTATCTTTGTTTTCGGCATTTAACTTGCCGGCCTTCTTGAACACCCAACAATCCCTGTTAGTGTGGTTGGCTAGCTTGTCGGGGTGCTGTGTATTTAACACGAGCGATCGAGTATACGGTCCAAACTGGACGGGCCCGTAGTGCTTCTTTTGAATGGCTTTTTCCGCTGACCGGGTTTAGAGCCTTTGAATCCGGCATTGACTGCCATATCCTCGGTATTGTCATTGTTGATGCGGCGCTTATGTTTGTTGCGATGTGACCTGCCATTGCTGTCCTTGGTATCCGAAGTACCATGGTTCTTTGATATGTTATTGCTGCGAGCCAGCCAGCTGTCTTCTCCTGCGCAAAAGCGGGTCATGAGTGTCGTGAGGGCTGCCATAGATTTTGGCTTTTCCTGGCTAAGGTGCCGGGCGAGCCACTCGTCGCGGATGTTGTGCTTAAAAGCTGCTAGGGCCTCTGCATCCGGATAGTCGACGATTTGATTTTTCTTTGTTAGGAATCGTGTCCAGAATTGCCTGCCGATTCCTCTGGATGCTAAATTATGTGACTCAAGTCATCGGCATCTGGTGGTCGCACATAAGTTCCCTAGAAGTTGTCGAGGAATGCGGCTTCCAGATCTTCCCAACAACCAATGGACTCTGCTGGCAGGCTGTTGAGCCAATGCCGAGCTGGTCCTTTGAGTTTGAGTGGGAGGTATTTGATGGCGTGTAGATCGTCACCGTGGGCCATGTGGATGTGCAGGAGGAAGTCCTCGATCCATACCGCAGGATCTGTTGTGCCGTCGTATGATTCAATATTTACGGGTTTGAAACCCTCTGGGATCTAATGATCCATTACTTCGTCTGTGAAGCATAGGGGGTGTGTGGCGCCTCTGTACTGGGCTATATCGCGATGCAGCTCAAATGAGTCTTGTCCACTGTGTTCGGCCCGGCCGGATTTACTTTTACTGTATCCGGCGTGACGATTATCGTCTCGTATAGTGGCGCGCCCTCTTGATCCGTAGATCGATCTTGCGTGTTTTGCTTTGTCCTCCAATACGTCTCGTAGATCTGGCATATTTCCCCATGCCCTGACATTTTTATTTGAGTGGCATCGGGGTGCGGGCTGAGCTTTTGGCTAAAGTGCCTCTCTATCGCAGCCACGAGGTGGCCGATCAGCCGCGTCATACGCTGGAGATGTAGGTTTTGGTGCTTCCTCCTCCAGTCAGGATAGCAACCTGCACTTTGGGTAACTCTTGGAGGGGCGTTCGAGTTTATATTCCTCGGCCGCAAGGACTTCAGTCCATCTGTCAGCTAGCAAATCTTGATCAGCTGGAAGCTGCTGCTACTTTTTCTTAAGGCTATTTGCCGTGGCTATAAGCCGGCGCTTGAAGCGCTCTTGTTCGGTGGGATCCTCAGGCACGATGAATTCGTCATCATTGAGGCTTGCCTCATCTTCGGAGGGGCATGTAATTATCATCCTCCGCCTCTCTGTCTGCCTCTCTCTCGAGAGGGCTGGCTTCTCCATCCTCCTGCTCTAAATCTTGCTGGAGGGGATTGTTGTTGTCTTCGGCACTGTCTGGAGTGCTATTATCTCCGGTGCCGGTATCACCACTTTTGCCTTGGCGGGACTTAGAGCGGCGCCGCTGACGTCGGCGCTTGGGTTGCTTCTTGGAGGGGTCATCCTCCGTTGTCCCGTTGCCATTGCCTTCTTTGGGTGTGTCCACCATATATATGTCATATGATGAGGTGGTTGTCCAGTGCCCTATGGGCAGTGGTTCTTGTTTGCCTCCGACATCATCGTCCATGCCGTCGATGTCTTCGGAGTCGAAGTCGAGCATGTCAGTTAAATCGTCGACAGTGGCTACTAAGTGGGTGGTGGGTGGGTGGCGAATTTCTTCGTCATCCGCATCCCAATCCTGCCGGACATGGTTCGGCCAGGACTCTCCTGGCAAGGAGAGAGACCTTAATGAGTTCGGTATGTCACCGAAGGGCGAGTGCTGAAATATATCCGCAGAGGTAAACTCCATGATCGGCGCCTAGTCGGATTCGATAGGCACGAGCGCAGGCGGTTCGGAGTCCGTGGCCGGGGAAGAATCCAGTAGTTCGGTGTCACGGCTCCCGTGGAGGGTAAGGTTGATCCTCGGATCGATCGCCGCTGAGAGTACAGCCTCCATGGCGGGGTCTATCCACCCGTACATGGATGGCGAGATTGGGTCCGAATTGAGGGTCGGAGCAGTCGCCGGTGCGATCTCCTGAACACTGTCTGACGGTAGAGCTAAATCATGCTCATCGAGACCGTGTAGCGCACTCAGCAGGGGCTCGAATCCGTCAAAGATCAAGTCTCCGCGGATATCCGCCATGTAGTTTAAGCTTCCAAACCTAACCTGGTGGCCAGGGGCGTAACTTTCGATCTGCTCCAGATGGCCAAGCGAGTTGGCCCGTAGTGCGAAGCCGCTGAATACAAAGATCTGTCCAGGGAGAAAAGTCTCACCCTGGACTGCATCGCTATCGATGATTGAAGGAGCCATCAAGCCTAATGGCGACGACACAGAGGAACTCTCAATGAAAGCACCAATGTCGGTGTCAAAACCGGCGGATCTCAGGTAGGGGGTCCCGAACTGTGCGTCTAGGCGGATGGTAACAGGAGGCAAGGGACACGATGTTTTACCCAGGTTCGGGCCCTCTTGATGGAGGTAAAACCCTACGTCCTGCTTGATTTATTCTTGATGATATGAGTAGTACAAGAGTTGATCTACCACGAGATCGGGAAGGCTAAACCCTAGAAGCTAGCCTATGGTATGATTGTGCGTTGTCCTACGGACTAAAACCCTCCAGTTTATATAGACACCGGAGGGGGCTAGGGTTACACAAGGTCGGTTACAAAGGAGGAGATATACATATCTGTATTTCCTAGCTTGCCTTCCACGCCAAGTAGAGTCCCATCCAGACACGGGACGAAGTATTCAATCTTGTATCTTCATAGCCCAACAGTCCGGCCAAAGGATATAGTCCGGCTGTCCGGAGACCCCCTAATCCAGGACTCCCTCAGTGTTGTTTTTGTCTTTGTCATGCATCTCATATCATGTCATCATGTGCATCGTATTTGCATATGTGTTTGTCTCATTCATCCGAGCATTTTCCCCGTTGTCCGTTTTGCATTTCGGCGCTCCTATGTCCTCCGGTGACCCTTTCTACCTCTTTTCGTGGGAAGGTGTTAAAGTTCTCGGATTGGACCGAGACTTGCCAAGCGGCCTTGGTTTACTACCGGTAGACCGCCTGTCAAGTTTCGTGCCATTTGGACTTCGTTTGATACTCCAACGGTTAACCGAGGAACCAAAAAGGCCTCGTGTGTGTTGCAGCTCAACACCCCTCCAAAGTGGCCCAAAACCCACCTAAACCCCCTCCATCATCTCGGTCGTTCGATCACGATCGTGTGGCCGCAAACCGTGCTCAATTTGGAGCCTCCTAGCTCCCTCTACCTATAAAAAGGCATCTCCCCCGAAAATCACGGGTCAAACCCTAACCCTCTCCCTCTCCTCGCGCCGCCGGACGAAATCTGCCAGGCCGGACGTGTCTGGACCGCCCGCCGCCGCCACGTGTCATCATCCGATTCGCCGCCGCCCATGCACCCACTTCGCCGCGCCGGCTTGAAGGGGCCCAGGCGGGGCCCTCCCGGCCCGAAGCCGCCGCTGCCCGAGGGTCGCCCCCTCCTCACGCGAGATCGCCGCCAACCGCGTCCCTCGCCGGCCGGAGCAGAGCTCCGCCGCGGCCGAGCCCCCCCCCCCCCCCCCGCGTCCGCCGGCGGCCTCGGGCGTCGCCCCTCCTCGCCGACCGCGCCCCAGCTGCCGCCTCGCCATGTCTCGTCGTCGTCCTCGCCAAGTCCGGCCACCGGCAAGCCCCGCATCGCCGGATCCCGCCGTCTACAGTGTTTCCATCGAACCTCGAAACGCATGCACGAACCCTAGATCCAAATCTGGGAGGTTGACTTTTTCTCCGAAGTTCCAGTAATTTTAGCATTTTTCATCATGCCATAACTCTGCATCCGTGGCTCCGTTTTGGGCGTGTAGCATATCAAATTGTTCGTCTCGACGAGTACTTCCTTTCATTCCATTGCACCATGTTCATTTGAGTTCATATTGATGCCCGAAATGCTGTTGCAAGAGTGCTATGCAATGTTAGTTTCAGTTTCTTAGCAGAGATTGGACATTTGTCATTTTTTGCCATGTTTAATGTGTGCCTCCTATGAACTTGAGCTCTACATGTGTTTTGAAGTATGCCATGCCATCTTTACAGGGGTGTATGCCATGTATTTTTGTGACCTCTGTGGTGACTATCACAAGCATGCAAAGTAGCTCTTGTAATGTTGCTGATTTCAGGGACTTAAAATCTTCTAAGTCTTTTCCCTGATAATATTTTTATGCCATGTATTCTTGTTGCTACAGAGTGATCCATGCCTCTTTTGAGCATGTTCTGTAAGGATAATTTTGAGATATTGTGGTGCTCTATCCATCCATGTCTTTGTTTGCATTTATGGAGCACCCTAGCTTGACTCAATCGAGCTCTACTTTTGCTATAAAATGTTCCTGGCACATGGTTTATGTGTTAAGCTATTTTGCCGAGGTTGTTGTAGTTGATCCATGCATGCTATGAGGTTGTTCTTGCCATGTTTGGCTTCTATGCCATGTCTACTTGCTGGGTGTATGCTTAGTTTGTCATACAATGCCTTGTGGTGAGTGCATCGAGCTTGTAAACATGCCTACGTGAATCTGTTTTGCCATGTTCCAGTTTTCTACTAAGTCTGAATCTGTTAACGAAACTTGCTATGTTCACATGGTTGCCATTGTATTTTCCGATCCCTTTTGGCTTATGGTCAGTAAGGGACTTTTGTTGTATGCTTTGAGTAGCTTCATGCCATGCCTTGCTTTGCCATGATATGTTCCTGTAGCATGTTGTTATCTGTCGGGGGTTGGGTGCGGCATATGCAAAAGGATGGCCTATCATGGTGGGGGCGAGTAGAACGTCATCGGTGCCTGGAAACGGGATAAGGCGAAGACATGCACGCCGACGAATCTTACCCAGCTTCAGGGCTCTCCGGGGAGATAATACCCCTACTGCTGCTCTACGGGGTCTCCGAATGATCACTATGGCAAAGTGTTTACACGGTTGCTCCTTGAGCTGTTTCCTAGAGGTAGGAGAAGGCAGGGCTAGCTCTCTCCTTCCTATATCATCTGGTCTAGTGCTAATTGATTCCAACCCTTTGCATGGATGCCCTGGGGGGTTTATATAGGCCTACCCCCAGGGGTACAATGGTAATCCGGCTGGGCGCGGGCCCAGCCGTCAGTCTCTCTGGCTGCCGTCTTATCCGCCGACTCCTGGGGCCCGCCGACTAGTGGGCCCCGCCAACTGGCTTGGTGTGGAGCTGACAGGCCGCATCCGCCGTGGGCGGGTCTTGCCGGCTGCAGATTACTGTAGCCATGCCTTTAATGATGCCGGCTCGGTCATGAGGTTGTGGCGACAGCCCCGCCGTCTGGAGGGCGATCACTGTGGCCACTACTTGTCGTGTCTGATTAATGGCGCGTGGGGCCCGTGGGAGGGGCCGGTCGACTTCTAGTGGCCGACTCCCATCCGGGCCGACTGGCGGTGCTTTCGCCGTCTTTCGTACGCCCGTCGACTGGTGGGACCCATCATCCCTGGGCCGTACCAGCAGGCCGTCGTGGGCACAGGGCTCCGCCCCCTGGGGCTGATGTCAGGGCCGGCATGGCAACAGTGTTGTGCCGCGCGGGGATCTCCACGGGTACGGCGTACTGTAGCCACGCCTGCCCTTGGAAAAGGGGTGGGAGTGGACCTTACTGTGGCCACTCCCCGTCCCGTCCCTCTTTATGAGGGCATGGGGGTTGTTGGCGTCGCGGGCCGACTCCCCAAGGCCGGCTTTTCTGGAAGTCGCCAGTCAGGAGTCGGCTCATCCTGAAGTCGTCCCTAGGACTCGGCTGCGAGTGGGCAGCCGGACGCCTCGCTGCCGACTCTCAGAAGGCGGCTCTTCGTCCTGGGATCTCGAGGGGCGCAGTCTGCCTCAATGTCTTGAAAGGTTCTAGGCCTGGGTTAGCCTACCCGTGGCCCATTACCCCGACAGTAGTCCCCGAAGCTGGTGAGGCTCCGAGGGCGACATGTCATGGAGCCTCAACAGTTTCTTCTCTCCGGAGGTTGGGCCTGGGCTTCGCTAGCCGTCTTCTATCAAGCCGACTAGTTGGAGTCGGGCTTGCTCAAGGCCGACTTGCCCCTAAAAAAGTTTGAACGTTGCGGCGGAGTTCAGGCGCCGTGCCTGATAAGCTTCCGGGTTGCCGCCCGTGGTCCACCCGTCGCGAGGCGCCACGTGGCGGAGCTAGTCTAATCACCCACGCGCGCGACAGGACAGGCCTACAGGTGGGGCCCGCCACTACCGCGCCTCGGCATGCGAACAGATCCGTTGCGGCCGCGTGGACGGTTGGGGTTCCCGCGCGGTTATTGCGTGTGGTAACCTCGTGTGGTAAATCGTGGGGGTCGTGGGGTCCCGGGCGCAGTTAATCCCACGTCCGCCCCCTCGACTTCTCAGCCCACAAGCCTACAAGTAGGCGGGGGGAGGGGGCGACGAAGCACGCACGCCCATTCTCCCCACTTCCTTTCGCTCCTTCTTGCTTCTTCTTCTTCTTCTTGTTGCTGCTGCTCCGAACTGCGCCGTGCCCGTAGCGATGAGCTCCTCCTCCGCCGCCGCGCCTCCTGCTGTTCGCTCCGGAGTGTGGGATGGATCCGAGGTTGACGACGACGACATCGAGATCATACGCCAGACACGGTGGCTGCCTGGCAGGGACTTAGTGCGGGTCCGCCTCGCGCCGGAGGGAGAGATATCGCCGGCGCCGGAGGAGGGCGAGCGGGTCATATTCCGCTCGCACCTTATGCGCGGCCTGGGACTACCGGCGAGCGGCTTCTTCTGCTCCTTCTTGGAGTTCCACGGGCTCCAGCCGCACCACCATACTCCGAACACGGTGGTGCTGCTGGCTGCCTTCGCCACCCTGTGCGAAGGCTTTCTCGGTGTTCTCCCCACCATCGAGCTCTGGGGTGAGTTCTTCCAATCCAAGCTCGGCACACACATTGCTGGCGTGCCGGCCTAGTGCGGTGCATTCATCGTGATGCGGAGATCAGTGGGCCACACTCAGTTTCCCACCATCGCATTGATTAAGTCGGTGAAGATGTGGCAGCGGTCATATTTTTATGTGAAGAACGTCGCCCCAGAAGGCGACTGGGTCAACCTGCTGGCTTACGAAGCCGGCGCGCCGGCTGGAAGGCTCCCCAGCTGGTCACACCAAGCCAGGACGCTGTCTCCCGCTGGTGCCGCCACCGTTGCGCGACTCAGAGTGCTGCCGCAGTCGGAGGGCCTGACCGGGGCCGACTTGCTGGCAGCCTTCATGGCGCGCTGAGTCCTCCCACTCCAAGGCCGACCTCACCTGATCTGCCAGATGAGCGGTCATTGGGACCCAAGTCGGATGTGCTCCAAGGACATGCCTCACGCGGAGGTGGCGAACACGGTGAACTACATCGCGAACTGCGGTCTCTCGGTGGACTGGCGGTTCGGCAAGGAGCCGTATTCGCGCGCCAACCCCCCGCCTATTGTAAGTCGTCTTCCTTCTTCTTCTGTTTCTTTTGCTGCCGAGTCCGACTTGTCAAGTCTGGCCATTTTTGTTTTGAATCAGAATCCTCTCATCCCTCCTTCGGCCGGCACCGCGGGGCCGTCTCATCAGTTTGTCCCCGATCGGGCGGAGAGCGACATCGACGACCCGACTTGGGGGCAGCAGCCATGGAAGCCGACGCCGAGGGAGGAGGAGGAGAAGCAGGCGGCTCCAAGCCTTCGACCACTTTCGCCGACTGGCCCGACGACGAGGCCGAGGGAGAAGTCGCCCCCCGTCGCCAGCCAAAAGCCGGCCAGCCAAGCGCGAGTTCCCCTGCCAGCTTGGACGCTCAAGGCAGTGCGAAGAAGCGTCGGGTCAGGCCGAGTACGCTTGGTGGCCGGTCGAAGAAGTTGAAGGGAGCGGCCGCCGCGACCATGCGGGAAGAGGCGGCCGCGAAAGCCAACCGCTTCCGCAAGGAAGTGAAGAAGCCGCCGCTGGTCTCCGCGTAAGCGCCTCCATCCCTTATCTTTATTTTCTCTTTGTCGATCTTGTCTAAGTTTTTCATATGCTTTTCTCATCTCAGGGCTCCCCTCACTCTTGAGAGGGTTACCGCTACCTCCGTTATGGGGTCGGTGGAGACGTCTGCCACCACTCAGCGGATTGACCCCGCCGCCGACCTTCTGGAGGCGACTGAGCGGAACGCGCGGGAGAAGCACGAGGAGGACGAGGCCGCCCGCCGGGAGAAAGCGGAGGCTGAGAAGGCGGACGCCTCCGCCCTGAAGAAACTGGAGGCGGCCGAGGCCGCCGCTGCGGCAAAGCGGCCGGCCAAGGAAGTCGCGCCCCGGTGTTCGGCGGTGTTCGTCACCCCTCTGAACTCCGCCCCCCCCCCCCCCGGAGTTCACAGGGCAGTCAGGGGAAGCCAGCGGCAAGTTCCCGATCGTGGAGAGGGGCGGCGGCGATGCCCCCATGCTGCACGCGGTCACGCCGCCCCAGCCGCCCCCGCCGCCGTCTAGAAGCATGTAGGGCAAACAGCCGGCGGATCCGCCCTTGCCGCCGACTGAAGACGAGGCCGTGGCAAGGCTACTCCTTCAAGTCGGCTTGCCAATGCACCGCTGTCTTGAGAAGGCGACTTCGGCGCCACGCCCCTTGGAGACCGGCACCGCCAGCTCGACGATTCCAGACGCCGAGGCGACGAGTGCCGCGCCCATTGGGTGGGTACAAGGAGGCGACGGGCCTGCTGAACCAGGCACTTCTAGATGTCCAGACGAAGCTGCGTGCCGAGAGCGACGCCATCCAAAACTGCTGGCGTCGCGGGTAGCCATCCGAGTACACTTTCTCCTTTTGTCCCTGTTTTCTTGTTCCTCTCTATGGGGGCGTGCCAGTGCACCCACTGGGTTTAGTCCCCGAGTACTGGGGCGGCTGCTGCGCAGGCGTCCCGGAACTCCAATTGGTAAGTTCCGGGTACTAACCTTTGTTCTGAAATACTTGTTGCAGGACTATCACAACCTCCGTGTCACCGCCTTCACCCGCAACGTTGAAGAGCTGGGCAAGCGGACTGTCGACTTGTCGGAGAGCCGGAGTGAGTCATTTTCCTTCTTTGTGGGGGCGCGCTGGCGCACCCGCGGGCTGTAGTCCCCGAGATTCGGGCTGACTGCTGAGCAGTCGGGTCGGATCTCCCCGGCGACCTTCTTCGTTGATGACTTAACACCTTCTTTCTTCTTTCTCTTCAGAGGCCAACACCGCTCTTCAACAGCAGCTGAGCGAAGCCAACTCCGCGTTGCGCGCCAAGGGGGAGGAGTGCAGCAAGCTCACCGCAGAGCGCGATCTGCTGGCCGCACAATTGGCAGAGCAGAAGGAGCTGCTTATGGAGACGCAGAAGGAGGCGGAAGAGGCGGAAGCCACCCTCCTGGCAGAGTTCGCGAGCGAGCGCTCCTCCTGGACCGACAAGGAGGCAATGCTGGTCTCCGGCTTCCACGAGATCGAGGACCTCGTCGACGGTGAGCTTCTTTGCTTTCCTTCTTCGATCCGCCAACTATATGTCGAGCCGACTCCTGGTTTTTTGACTTGTTCTTCATTCTTTTCGTCTTGGCAGACTTCTTCCCCGGCCACTCGCAGGCCGCCATTCAAGCTATCGAGGCCGATCGCGAGGAGAGGAGGGCGGATGGCGTGGAGATCGCCGCTGATGCCCCTCGGACCCTTGATGAGCATATTCTGAGCATTTGGGCTCGCCTGTGGCCGGCCCACCAGATGCTGCGCCGGCTTCAATGTGTCGGCGCCTAAGCGATCGCCGCCCTCTGGCCAGACGTGCAGGCTCCACGCACCCCCAGTCGGACTGCCGACCGGCTGGAGCTCGCGGCTGGCCGTCTTGAGGCCTGGAAGGGTTCCTCGGCCCGGGCCGGAATGCGCCGAGCCTTGGAATTCATCAAGGCATGGTATCCGGGGCTGGACCTAGACCGGCTGGCCACACTCCGGTCAGAGGCCCAGCCGGAGCTGGCAGCCGCGAAAGATGCCCTTGTCAAGCGTGCGGCGGCGATCGCCGAGTACACCGACACCAGCGTCTTTGTCCCTGAGCGGGCTGAAGACGGCGAGGAGGTGCTGCCGGAGTGGTTTGGGCTGAACCCCGACTACGGCGAGGACTCGGCAGAGGTGATCGGCTCCAGCGTCGAGGAGGAAGACGAGGCGGAGGACGGGAGCGAGACGGAGGCACCGGAAGACGGAGCGGACGGCCAGCCTCAGCTCGACCGTGCCTCCAGCAACGAGCCGTGTCCGCCCGAGCCGACTGCTGCTGGAGGTGATCAAGCCGAGACCGCCTAGCCGGCCGCCCCAACATCCAACACCGCCGTCTCCTCTGATCCTCCAAACCCGTCTGCCGCCCCCTAGGCTGCCACCTTGTCTTTGTTTTATCTGTTCTAATAGTTTTTGAAGAACTCGTTAATCCGCACAATTCCACCCGCGGGGTGTATTTTGAAATTCTGCTCGAAGATTCGGCCAAGGGCCTTTGTTATGTAAATATTCATCCGACTTCTATCTTTCTTGCTCATTGTTCTTTTGGCTTTTTCCTTTGCCGTCTTCCCTCAGTTGCCGTCTTTTTCAGTCATACAGCCGCTCCGCAGACTGCTGCTGGATCAAATTCTTGGTCACTTTGGGAAGGCAAGTACTTGGCCGTTTTTAGGGTTGTTTAACAAGTCGGATAGAAGGCGGCAAGCCGACTATTCAAGAGTCGGTTTGCGAAAAAAGGCTGGAAGCCGGCCTTAAGCTATGTTTGTGCTTTGAGTCCTTAGCCATTTTTCATGTGGACGCCCATTCTTCCTTACTCCTGCCCACCAGACAGTCGCTCTGCGAGCTGCGGCTTCTGGCAGGAGACGGTTTAGACGCCACACACTACTTGTCCGGCTGCAGGAAGCATTTCATAGCGCAGGTCGGCAAGTCCCCGGGCCGACTAGTCGAACCCGGTGCCAAGCGGCATAACAAAGAGTAATATACTCGAAGGCATATTTCTTATCATATAGATAAAAGAGGGCAGTCCCCGAGCTCTTCTCGGGGGGCCCGAAGTCTTGGTACTTTTAATACAAAAGGTAGCGTGATACATACTGCGTTTAACTGTAAAATTTTCGGAGGAGATTTGCATTCCATGGCCGCTCTGTCTCTTTGCCGGAGTCGTCCCTCTTGCGTGCTCGGGGCTTCTGAGCGTCGATCAGGTAGTAGGAGTCGTTGCCCAGCACTTTGCTGATGATGAAGGGGCCTTCCCAAGGTGCCGACAGCTTGTGCTGGCCGGCTGTTCGCTGGATTAATCGGAGCACGAGGTCGCCCTCCTGGAAAGATCTCGGCCTGACCTTCCTGTTGTAGTATCTGCGCAGGCTCTGCTGGTAGATGCTGGACCGGCTGAGTGCCAACAGCCGGCCCTCTTCCAGCAGGTCGACGCCGTCTTGTCGTGCTTCTTCTGCTTCTTCCTCGGTGTACATGGTGACTCGCGGGGAATCGAACTCTATGTCCGTTGGGATGACGGCTTCAGCACCGTAGACGAGGAAGAAAGGCGTGAAGCCGGTTGACTTGTTTGGAGTCGTGCGCAGACTCCAGAGGACGGCTGGCAACTCGTCGAGCCAGCAGCCAGCCGAGCGCTCCAGAGGCTCGATCAGTCGGGGCTTGATGCCGGACAGGATGAGGCCGTTTGCTCGCTCCACCTGGCCGTTTGACTGTGGATGGGCGACGGATGCTAGGTCCAGTCGGATGCCCTGTGTCGCACAGAAACGGGCCAAGGCGCCTTTGGCAAAATTCGTGCCGTTGTCGGTGATGATGCTGTGTGGTATGCCGTACCGAATTGTGATGTCGGAGATGAAAGTCACGGCAGTCGGACCGTTCAGTTTCTTGATTGGCTTCGCTTCTATCCACTTGGTGAACTTGTCCACCGCGACAAGTAAGTGAGTTAAGCCACCTCGTGCCGTCTTGAATGGTCCCACCATGTCTAGACCCCAAACTGCGAAAGGCCAGGCAATGGGGATGGTCTTGAGTGCAGAAGCCGGCTGATGCGGCTTGGAGCGGAACTTCTGGCACCCTTTGCATTTTTGGACCAATTCCTTGGCCTCTTCTAAGGCCGTTGGCCAAAAGAAACCGTGTCGGAAAGCTTTGGCGACGAGTGCTCTTGAAGCCGCATGGTGGCCGCACTCGCCTTGATGGATGTCTTTGAGAATTGCTTGGCCTTGCTCTGGCTCTACGCAGCGCTGGTAGACACCAGTGACGCTGCGCCTGACCAGCTCTCTATTGACTATGGTGTAGGCTGCCGCTCGGCGTTGTACTTGTCGAGCTAAGGTCTTATCAGTCGGCAGCTCTTTGCTCACCAGAAATTTGAGGATGGGCTGGGCCCATGAGGGTGCTTCTATTTCTTCGACTGCCAGAACTGCGACTTGGACGAGGGTGGCTGGGCTGGGAGGCGGCGGGCTGGAGTCAACAACCGCTTGCTGGATTAATGAAGTCCCCGGGCCGACTGGCGCAGCTCTTGGGCCGGGTTCTGGAGTCTTCTGGCCGGCCGCCGCAGTCCTCGGGCTGGGTTCTGCAGTCCCTGGGCCGGCCTCGACTGTGGCGGCTTTGGAGCCATCTGCCAAAGTCCCCGTACCATCCACCGGGGCTCTGGAGTCGGATCCAACTTCTTTGGGAGGAGCCGACACGAAGATGGAGTCTGATTCCGGTGAAGGCTTGACAGACGGCTTGAGGAGGCGTTGAAGGGCGACGCCGGATGGTATTTCTTGGCGGGTAGAGCCGATTCGTGCCAAGGCGTCTGCTTGGTCGTTGTCGTTTCTTGGCACATGGAGGAACTCGCACCCCTCGAAATACCCACTGAGTTGCTGCACGAGGAAACGGTAACTCGCCATGTTTGCATCTTTGGCGTCCCAGTCGCCAGACGACTGCTGGACCACTAAGTCCGAGTCGCCATAACACAGGATCCGGCGAATGCCAAGTTCTTTGGCAAGCCGGAGCCCGTGAATGAGCGCCTCGTACTCGGCGACGTTGTTGGAGGCGGCAAAATGGATTTGCAGTGCGTATTTGAGCTTGTCGCCTTTAGGAGAAGTGAGGACAACGCCGGCTCCCAAGCCGGTGCGCATCTTGGAGCCGTCGAAATGCATCCGCCAATGGGTGGAGTCGGGCGCTGGAGGTAGGTACTGGGTCTCGGCCCAGTCGACGAGAAAGTCGGCCAGTGCTTGTGACTTGATGGCGGTGCGGGGCTGGTAGTGGATGGTGTAGGGAGCCAGCTCTATGGCCCATTTGGCCACTCGGCCAGAAGCATCTCGGCTTCCGATGATCTCGGCAAGTGGGGCCGTGCAGACCACAGTGATTGGATGCTCTTGAAAGTAAGGCTTCAATTTCTTGGCGGCAAAGTGCACGCCATAGCACATCTTCTGGTAGTGGGGGTAGTTCTGCTTGGAGGCCGACAGTACTTCGCTCAGGTAATATACCGGTCTCTGGACAGGTAGTGCCTTGCCTTCCTCCTTGCGTTCCACTACAATGACTGTGCTGACTACCCGGCTGGTGGCGGCGATGTACAGGAGCATAGGTTCCTTAGGAGTCGGAGCCGCCAGAACGGGTGGAGTAGTCAGCATCTTCTTCAACTGGAGAAAAGCTTCGTCCGCCTTGTGGTTCCACTCGAAAAAAGTGGTCTTCTTCATGAGCTGGTATAAGGGGAGAGCTTTCTCGCCCAGCCGACTGATGAATCGGCTGATGGACGCCAAGCAGCCGGTGAACTTTTGCACGTCCAGCAGTCGGCTGGGTACCTCCATCCTCTCAATGGCCTTGATCTTTACAGGGTTGCACTCTATGCCGCGTTCAGAGACCAGGAAGCCAAGGAGTTGGCCGGCTGGTACTCCGAAGACGCACTTCTCAGGGTTGAGCTTGATCTGGAATCGGCGCAGGTTCTCAAAGGTCTCCTTGAGGTCTTCCAGCAGTGTTCCACGCTTTTCCGTCTTCACCACCACATCGTCCATGTAGACGTGGGCGTTTCTGCCGAGTTGCTTGAGGAGGCACTTCTGCATGCAACGCTGAAAGGTGGCGCCGGCATTCCTCAAGCCGAACGTCATGGTGAGGTAGCAGAAGGCTCCAAACGGCGTGATGAAGGCGGTCTTCAGTCTGTCAGCCGGGTTCAGCTTGATCTGGTGATATCCTGAATATGCATCCAAAAAGCTCAACAGCTCGCATCCGGCTGTGGAGTCTATCACCTGATCAATTCTTGGTAAAGCAAACGGGTCCTTGGGGCAGGCCTTGTTGAGGCTTGTGTAGTCAATACACATTCGCCACTGCTTGTTCTTCTTCAGTACCAGGACCGGGTTGGCTAGCCACTCTGGAAAGAATACTTCCATAATGAAGCCGGCTGCTAGGAGTCGGGCTATCTCTTCTCCGACAACTCTTCTCTTTTCTTCTGATAGGCGGCGCAAGGGCTGCCTGACCGGCTTTGCATCAGATCGGACATGTAACTTGTGCTCGGCGAATTCCGTCGGTACACCTGGCATGTCTTTGGGGGACCATGCGAAGATGTCCCGATTCTCACGGAGGAAATCGACGAGCTCGCCTTCCTATTTGCTGTCGAGGTTTGCGCCTACGACAGCGTACCTCTCTGGGTGCTCCGGATCCAAGGGTATCTTCTTTGTCTCTTTGGCCGGCTTGAACGAACCCTCAGCCTCCGACTCCTTTGGGTTAGGCGACACCTCTAGCTGCTTGCCGGCCATCGCCACAACCCGGTCAAGGAGCCGCTTCTCGGCCGCGATCACCAGGGACTCGGCCAGCCGACTACTCTCAGCCGCACAGGCAGACGACTTCCGGTAGTCGCCGGCTACGGTCAGAATCCCCCTGGAACTGGGCATCTTCATTTTGAGGTAGGCGTAGTGGGGGACCGCCATGAACTTGGCCAGGGCGGGTCGGCCAAGTAATGCATGGTATGGGCTCTCGAGGTCCACCACCTCAAACCAAACTGACTCTCGGCGGAAGTGATCTTTGTCTCCAAAGAGGACGTCCATCAGGATCTTGCCGATTGGTGAGCAGGAAAGACCAGGAACAATGCCGTGGAACACAGTCCGGCTGTTCTGAAGCTGTCTTTGCTTGATTCCTAACTTCTCCATGGTGTCCTTGTACAGGATGTTGATGCTGCTGCCTCCGTCTATCAGAACTCGCGAGAAACGAGCAGCTCGTCTATCCGTGGCAAAGGTGGCATCCAAGACCAAGGCATAAGAGCCCGGACTCGGCATCACCTCTGGGTGATCAGCCCTGCTCCAGCTGATAGGCTTCTCGGACCAGTGCATGAACTCTGGCGTCTCTGATGCTACTGCATTCACCTCTTGTCGCTGCAGCCGCCTGCTGCGTCGATCATCAGCCACGCTGGTAAATATCACGTAGGCTCCATGCTCTTTGGGGTACTCGTCTTGTACTGCGCCGACTGGCCTGACAGCCGGCTGCTGGGGCGGAGGCGGAGGCTGCTGCCCAGCAGGCGGGGGAGGTAGGAGGCCGTCTCCTTTGGCGATCCTGGTGAGGCAGTGGCACTTCCGGGTGGTGTGATTCGACGGCTTTGCGCCGCTATGGAACTTGCAAGGACCATCCAGAGTCTGCTCGTATGAGAAAGCCGGCAACCAGTTGGGCTTGCCACCTTTCTGTCGCTTGGGTGGAGGCTGCCCATCCGGCTGCTGGTCTTCAACTGTCGCGACCTGCCGGCTGCTGGAAGCCGGCTGCGGGGCCTTGCGCTTGTGGTCGTTCTGCTGTTGCCGCCGACTGGCGTCTCCTGCCGGAGTTCTTGGAGCCCGAGGGGCCACTTTGCCAGTCGCGCTAACTTGAATCTCCGCCTTCATGGAGGAGTCGGCCGTGGCATACTTATCTGCTATGATCAGCACCTCGTCGAGGGTTTCTGGCTCGTCGCAGAGGAGCTTGTGCTTGAGGAGGGTGCCTTCTCTGCACCCGGCGGTGAAGTACTCGATAGCCTGCACCTCGTGCACGCCCTCGCAGGAGTTCCGAAGCTCGGCCCAACGCGTGAGGTAGTCGCGAGTCGACTCGTTGGGGCCTTGCACGCACAAGGAAAGCTGACGAGGCTTGGGAGGATGCTTGTACGTGCTTGTGAAGTTGCGGACGAATGCTTCGGTGAGGTCGACCCATCTATTGATGCTGCGGGGCTTCAGGTTGTTCTGCCATGACCGGGCGGTGCCCTGGAGCATGAGCGGAACGTATTTTATGGCGACACGCTTGTTGCCGTTAGCTATGTTAACAGCCCTGGAGTAGTCAACCAGCCAGTCCTCCGGCTTCACAGAGCCGGTGTACTTGGGTGTGTCTCTTGGGAGCGTGAACCCTTTGGGAAAGGGCTCGTCTCGAATGCGGGGCCCGAAACAAGGCGGACCCAACTCGTCTTCTTCTTCCAACGCCAGGGATCGATGAAGTCGGTCGATCCGGTGGCGGGCGTTGTTTTCTCCGACTCCCTCTCGGCGGCCAAGGCGGTCGCCGAGAGTCGGATGGTCGACAGGCGGCAGGGAGACTCGCCTTTCCTTGCGAGGAGGAGGAGGCAGACAGTCGCCCCGTCGTTCCACTGCTCTCGGGCGGCCATCTTGGTCGCGCTCTATGGTAATGTGAGTCCGACTGTGGCTGACTGCCGGACCCTTGTCTTTCCTTCCTCGGTCGCCGCCAGTTGGCGTCCAAGACGTCGCGCCTTAATCTCGGCGTGGAGCCGGGTCATCGTTTTGTCGCTGCGGCGCCTCCGTGCGGCAGCCGGCCTCGTTCTGCGCGGCAGCCGCGTTGAGGAGCCGCTGCACTTGCTCCGTCATCAGGTGGCGCTCTTCGCCCTCGAAGTTGTCCAGCTCGTCCGCCGCCGCCTGGGCGGCTCGAATGTTCTCCGCAGGCGTGGCGTACACAAGGCGATTAGCCCCGAACAGGTTGGTGATGGCAACACCGCGCTGCTGGACCACGCCAAGGACGGCTGGGCCCAGCTGGGGCTGGCGAGCCACCCACAGTGCGATCCATCTCACGCTGGTAGGCTTCTGACAAGCGTCTCAAGCTAGCCAGCTTCTTCGCGCCTTCGACGAGCTGAAGGCGGCGCACCTCCAACGTCTCTGCGTCAGCGTCTTCCGAAATGGGTGCAGTCAGGTCTTGTAGTGCCGCACCAAGTGGGTCATGCGCTCCCCCGCCGGGAGGCTCGTCATGACCGATGACGAGCACCTCGGTGATGGTGTTTCCGTCGCTCTCCGTGCGAGGGAGAGGCTCGTCATAGACCACCATGTTGGTGGGGAACGCGTCGAGCGACGCGGTGTCGGAGTCGACTAGCATCGGGTCGGTGGAGCCTACAGACTCCAAGTGTACGGTAGGCTCGCCGGCGACGTGGAGTTGGTAGAGGAGGCCCGCGAGGAGGCTCTCGGGGCCGCCCGCACCTGCGTTGGATGCAGGTTCGTCGGAGAGGCAAACCTCGCCGACAAGATCGGCGAGGCAGCTGGCTACGCAGGCGATCTCAGCGCCGTGCAGCGTGTCAGCACAAACTCCGTCTGGCGTGCCGGGCTAGCTGCGCTCGCCAGGGAGAAAAAGGGTTCCCGTCCAGAGCAGGTCTCCGGACGATGGTGCACCAGGCCCCACGGTGGGCGCCAAATGTCGGGGGTGGGGTGCGACATATGCCAAAGGATGGCTTATCATGGTGGGGGCGAGTAGAATGTCGCCGGTGCCTGGAAACGGGATAAGGCGAAGACATGCACGCCGGCGAATCTTACCCAGCTTCAGGGCTCTCCGGGGAGATAATACCTCTACTGCTGCTCTACGGGGTCTCCGCATGATCACTATGGCAAAGTGTTTACACGGTTGCTCCTTGAGCTGTTTCCTGGAGGTAGGAGAAGGCAGGGCTAGCTCTCTCCTTCCTATATCATCTGGTCAAGTGCTAATGGATTCCAACCCTTTGCATGGATGCCTTGGGGGGTTTATATAGGCCTACCCCCCAGGGGTACAATGGTAATCCGGCTGGGCATGGGCCCAGCCGTCAGTCTCTCTGGCCGCCGTCTTATCCGCCGACTCTTGGGGCCTGCCGACTGGTGGGCCCCGCCGACTGGCTTGGTGTGGAGCTGATAGGGCGCGTCCGCCGTGGGCGGGTCTTGCCGGCTGCAGATTACTGTAGCCATGCCTTTAATGACACCGGCTCGGTCGTGAGGTCGTGGCGACAGCCCCGCCGTCTGGCGAGCGATCACTATGGCCACTACTTGTCGTGTCTGATTAATGGCGCGTGGGGCCCGTGGGAGGGGCCGGTCGACTTCTAGTGGCCGACTCCCATCCGGGCCGACTGGCGGTGCTTTCGCCGTCTTTTGTACGCCCGCCGACTGGTGGGACCCATCATGGGCCGTACCAGCAGGCCGTCGTGGGCACAGGGCTCCGCCCCCTGGGGCTGATGTCAGGGCCGGCATGGCAACAATGTCGCGCCGCGCGGAGATCTCCGCGGGTACGACGTACTGTAGCCATGCCTACCCTTGGAAAAGGGGTGGGAGTGGACCTTACTATGGCCACTCCCCGTCCCGTCCCTCTTTATGAGGGCATGGGGGTTGTTGGCGTCGCGGCCGACTCCCCAAGGCCGGCTTCTCTGGAAGTCGCCAGTCAGGAGTCGGCTCATCCTGAAGTCGTTCCCTAGGACTCGGCCGCGAGTGGGCAGCCGGCCGCCTCGCCGCCGACTCTCAGAAGGCGGCTCTTCGTCCTAGGATCTCGAGGGGCGCAGTCTGCCTCAATGTCTTGAAAGGTTCTGGGCCTGGTTAGCCTACCCGTGGCCCATTACCCCGACTTCTTGCTAACATGCTTCTCAGAACCTGACATGTTATTCTTCAGTCCGTAACCTGAATGGACTCTGCCTGCTTATTTGGCTATTGAGTGCAGCTCTGTTCACTTTGTAAGCTCTTTGGTTTCTTGTGTTGTTGCATGTTGCATAGCTTGGTTCTTTGCATTTAGAGGCCTTTTGTTAATCGCAGCGTGGCATTATGTTTTGCTTGCCTTTTGCAAACTTCCGGTGACTTTATTCGTTTCGATCATCTCTTTCCAGTGGAACTCTTGGTTTTTCCAACTTGAGGCCAGGTTAAATCTTTCTTTCCAAGACATGCATATGCATCGCATATCACATCCCAAATATCATGCCATGTTTTGCATCATGTTGCTTGCGCATTGCATCGTGGTTGAGTGTGTCTCCCTTTGCTTGTGTTCTTGCTTTGGGTAGAGCCAGGAGACGAGTACGTGATCGAGGAGCCCGTTGAGAACTTTTACGAGGATCAAGCTTACGTCAACTCGGAGAACTTTGCAGGCAAGATGACCATACCCTCGAAATCACTTCTATCTTTGCTTGCTAGATGCTCGCTCTATTGCTATGCCTATGCTATGATACCTACCACTTGCTTATCATGCCTCCCATATTGCCATGTCAAACCGCTAACCCACCTTGTCCTAGCAAACCATTGTTTGGCTACGTTACCGCTTTGCTCAGCCCCTCTTATAGCGTTGCTAGTTGCAGGTGAAGATTGGAGTTTGTTCCTTGTTGGAACACGTTTATTGTTGGGATATCATTACTATATCTTGTCTACTTTAATGCATCTATACACTTGGTAAAGGGTGGAAGGCTCGGCCTTATGCCTGGTGTTTTGTTCCACTCTTACTGCCCTAGTTTTTGTCATACCGGTGTTATGTTCCTTGATTTTGCGTTCCTTACACGGTTGGGTTATAATGGGAACCCCTTGACAATTCTCCTTGAATAAAACTCCTCCAGCAAGGCCCAACCTTGGTTTTACCATTCGCCACCTAGCCTCTTTTTCCCTTGGGTTCCGCTGACTCGAGGGTCATCTTTATTTTAAACCCCCGGGCCAGTGCTCCTCTGAGTGTTGGTCCAAAACAGAGCCACTTGCAGCGCCACCTCGGGGAAACTTGAGGGTTGGTTTTAGTTGTACATAGTGTTCATCCGGTGTGCCCTGAGAACGAGATATGTGGAGCTCCTATCGGGATTTGTCGGCACAGCGGGTGGTCTTGCTGGACTTGTTTTACCATTGTCGAGATGTCCTGTAACCGGGATTCCGAGTCTGATCGGGCTGTCTTGGGAGAAGGAATATCCTTCGTTGGCCGTGAGAGGTTGTGATGGGCTAAGTTGGGACACCCCTGCAGGGATTTGAACTTTCGAAAGCTGTGCCCACGGTTATGGGCAGATGGGAATTTGTTAATGTCCGGTTGTAGATAACCTGAATCTTAACTTAATTAAAATGAATCAACAGAGTGTGTGGCCGTGATGGTCTATTTTCGGTGGAGTCCGGGAAGAGAACACGGTCTCGAGTTATCCTTGAGCATAGGTTGTTCTAGGATCACTTCTTGATCATAGTTTATCGACCGTGCCTTTGCTTTCTCTTCTCGCTCTCTGCGTATGATAGCCACCATATATGCTAGTGCTTGCTGCAGCTCCACCTCATACCTTTTACCCTTCCTATAAGCTTAAATAGTCTTGACCGCGAGGGTGTGAGATTGCTGAGTCCCCGTGACTCATGGATTACTTCAAAACCAGATCCAGTGACCGATGATACTGCTACAGGAGATTCGACTGAGCTCAAGTGGGAGTTCGATGAGGACTCAGGACAATACTACATTTCCTTTCCAGATGATCAGTAGTGGAGCCCAGTTGGGTCGATCGAGGACATTATGCATTTGGGGTTGTCTTTATTTTGGTTCCATAGTTGGGCCTTGATTGTATTTGGATGATTGTAATGATATATTTATTCTATTGTGTGACGTCGCGATTGTAAGCCAACTATGTATCTCTTTCCTTATTCAGTACATGGGTTGTGTAAAGATTACCCCACTTGCGACATTGCTTACAATGCGGTTATGCCTCTAAGTCGTGCTCCAACACATGGGAGATATAGCCGCATCGTGGGCGTTACACAATATGAGCATCCCGGTTCCGCTATTGGTTATTGACCGGAGATGTGTCTCGGTCATGTCTACATAGTTCTCGAACCCGTAGGGTCTGCACGCTTAACGTTCGATGACGATTTGTATTATGAGTTATGTGATTTGATGTACCGAAGGTTGTTCAGAGTCCCGGATGAGATCACGGACATGACGAGGATTCTCGAAATGGTTGAAACGTAAAGATCGATCTATTGGAAGGCTATATTCGGACATCGGAAAGGTTCCAAGTGATTCAGGAATTTTTCGGAGTACTACAGAGTTACGGGAATTTGTCGAGGGAAGTATTGGGCCTTCATGGGCCTTAGTGGAAAGGAGAGAAGGGCCACAAGGGGAGACCGCGCGTCCCCCCATGGGCTGGTCCGAATTGGACTAGGGAGTGGGCGGCGCTCCCCTCTTTCCTTCTCCCTCTCCTACTCCTTCCCTCTCTCCCCTCTTGGAAAAGGAAGGGGACTCCAACAAGGATTGGGAATCCTAGTTGTACTCCCCCTATAGGCGCGCCCCTCCTAGGCCGTCCTCCTCTTCCCCCCCTTTATATACGTGGGCATGGGGCACCCCAAAGACACACAAGTTAATCTTTAGCCGTGTGCGGTGCCCCTCTCCACAGTTTTACACCTCGGTCATATTGTCGTAGTGCTTAGGCGAAGCCCTGTGTTGGTAACTTCATCATCACCGTCAACACAACGTCGTGCTGACGGAACTCACCCTCGGCCTCAGCTGGATCAAGAGTACGAGGGACGTCACTGAGCTGAATGTGTGCAGATCGTGGAGGTGCCATGCGTTCGGTACTTGATCGGTTGGATCGCGAGGACGTTCGACTACATCAACCACATTACTAAAACGCTTCCGCTTTCGGTCTACGAGGGTACATGGACACACTCTCTCCGCTCGTTTCTATGCTTCTCCTAGATAGATCTTGCGTGATCGTAGGCAAAAAATTTGAAATACTGCGTTCCCCAACAAAGATACCAAGTATTTCATTTTTCTTAAGAGGTTGATCAGGCAAAGCATTAAGTAACTAGCAAAGCCTCCCCCAAGCTTGTGGGAGACTCTCTTCTTTAATTTGCACACGGTTAAATATTTCCTGTAAAGCAATTTGTTTCTTATGAGCAGGGAAATATTTTCCAAAGAAGTAATAAATCATATCCTGGGGACTACGCACACAACCAGGAGCTAGAGTATTGTACCAAACTTTAGCATCACCCTTTAATGAGAATGGAAATAATTTGAGAATAAAGTAATAGCGAGTTTTCTCATCATGAGGAAAAAGGGTGGCTATGTCATTCAACTTAGTAAGATGTGCCACAACAGTTTTAGTTTCCTAACCAAGGAAAGGATCAGATTCAACCAAAGTAATTAACTCTGGGTCGACAGAGAATTCATAATCCTTATCATCAATAAAGATCGGTGAAGTAGCAAACTTAGGATCGTATTTCATTCTAGCATTCAGAGATTTTTCTTTATACTTGCATAATAATTTCTCTAAATCATCTCTATCCCTACAAGCAAGAATGTCTATAGTTGTCTCCTCATTCATAATATAACCTTCCGGTACCTTAGGCAATTCATATCTAGGAAGGCTAGTTCTAGCACGTGTTTCAGGAGTTTCAGTTTCAGGCTCATCATCAGTTTCAACAACATCATGTTGTATTACTCTAGCAAATTGTTCATCAAGAAATTCACCAAGTGGCACATCATTATCATTAAGCAAGGTACTAGCATCATCATAAGCATCATTCATAGTAGAAGTAGCATCATCAATAACTTGCGACATATCAGGATTAATAGCATGTGGTGGTGTTGCAAGTTTACTTATAACAGAAGGTGAATCTAAAGCAGAACTGGATGACAGTTCCTTACCTCCCCTCGTCCTAGAGGGATAAATCTTAGTCTTAGAATCCTTCAGATTCTTCATAGTGATAAATTGATAATAATCCCAAGTGACTCAACAAATATAGATATGCTCCCCGGTAATGGTGCCAGAAAAAGGTCTTGATAACCCACAAGTATAGGAGATCGCAACAGTTTTCGAGGGCAGAGTATTCAACCCAAATTTATAGATTCAACACAAGGGGAGCCAAAGAATATTTGAAGGTATTAGCAGCTGAGTTGTCAATTCAACCACACCTGGAGATTAATTATCTGCAGCAATGTGATCAATAGCAAAGTAATATGATAGTTTTGATTGTAATGGCAGCAGCAATAGCAACGGTAACAGTGATAGCAGTAATTTTGTAGCAAGTGTAACAGTGATGATAGCAGTAGTAACTTAGCAAGAACAATATAAGATAAATTCGTAGGCACTGGATTAGTGACTTGTTGGATGATATTCATCATGAGACAATTATAACCTAGGGCGATACGGCACTAGCTCCAGTTCATCAATATAATGTAGGCATGTATTCCGTAAATAGTCATACATGCTTATGGAAAGAACTTGCATGACATCTTTTGTCCTACCCTCCCATGGCAGTGGGGTCCTATTGGAAACTAAGGGATATTAAGGCATCCTTTTAATAGAGAACCAAAACAAAGCATTAACATATGGTGAATATATGAACTCCTCAAACTACGGTCATCACCGGGAGTGGTCCCGACTATTTTTACTCAGGGGTTGCCGGATCGTAAGATGTAGTAGGTGACTATAACTTGCAAGATTGGATCTAGAACATGGATATAATTGTGATAACATAAACGGTTCAGATCTGAAATCATGGCACCCGGGCCCAAAGTGACAAGCATTAAGCATGGCAAAGTCATAGCAACATCAATCTTTGAACATAGTGGATACTAGGGATCAAGCCCTAACAAAACTAACTCGATTACATGATGAATCTCATCCAACTCCTCATCGATCAGCAAGCCTATGAAGGAATTGCTCACTCCCGGTGGGAAGCATCATGGAATTTGCGATGGAGAAGGGTTGGTGATGACAAAGAATGAAGACCCCCCTCTCCGGAGCCCCAAACGGACTTCTGATCTGGCCTCCCGATGAAGAACAGGAGGTGACGGTGGCTTCGTCTCGTGGATCATGATAATTCTTTCTCCCTGATTTTTTCTGGAAAAATAGGATTTTATAGCGTCGGTTTTAGGGTCTGCGGGGCCACTAGGTGGGTTGTGCCCACCCAGGTGCCCCCTCCGGTGGATCTTGGCTCCAAAAATTCTTATTTATTGTATAAAACATCCTCGCGAAGTTTCGTTCCATTCCGAGAACTTTTATTTCTACACAAAAACAACACCATGGTAGTTCTGCTACAAACAACGTCAGTCCGGGGTTAGTTTCATTCAAATCATTCAAACTAGAGTCCAAAACAAGAGGAAAAGCATTAGGAAAAGTAGATACGTTGGAGACATATCACTGCACCACCTGGCAGCTTGCTTCATCTCGTGCCGGTGCTCGATGCTGCAGGTCACGCGGGAGCACATTGCGCCTGAGCTCTAGGTCAGCACCGCGCTGAGGAGGTGGAGGAGGCGGACTGTGGGCCACGTCACCCGCCTGGGATGGCGGGGGACAGGGCGAGCGGGATGGCGCAGGGGCCTCGCCGGCGGCATTGATGAGCTCAGCAATGCGGCCAAGCTAGTCGTTGGCGGGATGATAACGCAGGAGCTCACACGCCATGAGCAGCGCAGCCTATGCATTCGCGGGCCCGCGGAGGATGTAGGAAGACGACGCCATGGCGGAAGTAGGTGACGGAGTGGCGGTGCGACCATCACGCCGCATGGAAGGCGACATCAATGAATCCTACTGCTCGTGAGCATCAGGGTCAGTGGCAGCGTTAGCCACGGGAGAGGCAGAGCGGCGTGGGGCACCGTTGCCCATGGGGGCCATCTAGGCGACATGAGCGGGCCGGCGCTCGGCGCGGACACGGCGCGCGTCGGCCATGGGAGCGATGGAGCGGAAGAGAAGCGGAGGTGGAAGGAGGACTTCGACACACCCCTACATGGCGTGCCAATTGCCGGATTCAGTGCTCCGTGGACCCACAAAGGTTCGAACTCTGGGGCATGTGTGAAGATCTGAACCACTCAAGCTTCTAGCTCGCCACCCTATAGCCTAGCCTCACCAGATCCGCATGAGCAGGGAAGAAGATGAACACGATAGTTTACCCAGGTTCGGGCCACCTTGCGGTGTAAAACCCTACTCCTGCTTTGTGGTGGATTGGCCTCACGAGGGGCTGAGGATGAACTAGTAAAGTGGGTTGAGCGTCCTTGCGAGGGATCAAGTGGTGAGGGTGGAACTCGTGTCCCCTTCTATGGTGGTGGCTAACCTATACTTATAGTGGCCTCGGTCCTCTTCCCCGAAAATGTAGGCGGGAAGGGATCCCACAATGGCCAATTTGAAAGGGGACAAGTAGTACATCTTATCCTCATAAAAGGTGGTCTTCGCGTGCAAAGCTTCTGGTCATGATGCAGCGGTGGGCTCAGCGATGACATCCGTCCTGCCGAGCTCGTGGTCTTGGTCTTGTTGCACCAGAATGGAAACCTTTGGAAGACTCCTCGGGAACCCACGCCTGTCTTTGATCCCTTAGCACCGAAAGGGAGACTACCTCTCTGCACCCGCCTAGCCTTGGTCATCATGGCTCAGGTTATCGCAGCATTAGGAGGCTGGGTACCAGCATAGAAATCTACGCTCCTCGGGAGATAGCCTGGGGAGGCCGCTCCCTCTAGAGGTCTTGGTTTCATCCGCCTTGCGAGGCCAGGGCCCTCGTGAGGGTCTTGTTTTGGTGGCCTCGCCGCTGGGCCATACCAGGCCATCAAGGGAGCCACGCCATGGGCCACAGGGCCATACCAGGCCATCGAGGGAGCCACACCCCGGTGGGTTGTGCCCACCTCGGGTGCCCCCCGGACCGCCTTTTTGCTCTATAAATACCCCAAAAATACCAGAACCCTAGGTGGGTCGACAAAATATTCATCCAGCCACCACAGAGTCCAGAATCACCAGATCCAATCTAGACACCATCACAGAGGGGTTCACCACTTCCATTGGTGCCTCTCCGATGATGCGTGAGTAGTTCTTTGTAGACCTTCGGGTCCGTAGTTAGTAGCTAGATGGTTTCATCTCTCTCTCTTGATCCTCAATACAATGGTCTCTTGGAGATCCATATGATGTAACTCTTTTTGCGGTGTGTTTGTTGGGAGCAATGAACATCGATTTTATGATTAGATCTATGTTTTTATATCCATGAAAGTATTTGAGTTTCTTTGATCTATTTATGCATGATCTCTTATAACCTCGTATTTCTTCTCCGATATTTGGGTTTTGTCTGGCCAACTTGATCTATTTATCTTGCAATGGGAAGAGGTGCGCGGTAGTGGGTTCAATCTTATGATGCTTGATCCCAGTGACAGAAAGGGAACTGACATATATGTATTGTTGCCACTAAGGATAAAAAGACAAGATATGTATCTACCGCCATATAGATAAACGGATCTTGTCTACATCATGTCATCGTTCTTATTGCATTACTCCGTTTTTCCATGAACTTAATACATGAGATGCATGCTGGATAGTGGTCGATGTGTGGAGTAATAATAGTAGATGCAGGCAGGAGTCGGTCTACTAATCTTGGATGTGATGCTTATGTAATGATCATTGCCTGGATATCATCATAATTATTTGAAGTTCTATCAATTTCCCAACAGTAATTTTTTCACCCACCGTTTGCTATTTTTCTCAAGAGAAACCACTAGTGAAACCTACGGCCCCGGGTCTTCTTTCTCATATATTTGCCTGGCGATCTACTTTTCCTTTGCATTTTTATTCAGATCTATTAAACCAAAAATCCAAAAATACCTTGCTGCAATTTATTTTATTTGGCGTTCGATCTATCAATCTACTACAATTTACCTCACGTCTGTTTGCCTATCTTGAGGCGCCATACCTCGGAAGGGATTGACAACCCCTTTAACACGTCGGGTTGTGAGGTATTGTTATTTGTGTGCAGGTGCTGCTTACGTTGTGTTGCTTGGTTCTCCTACTAGTTCGACACCTTGGTTTCATAACTAAGGGAAATACCTACCGTCGCTGTGCTACATCATCCCTCCCTCTCCAGGGAAATACCGACGTAGTTCCAGCTACCATCAAGGAGAATTTCTAGCACCATTGCTGGGGAGGATCTTCAACATATACCAGGTTCCTAATCACAAATCTCATCTCCTTGCAATTTACATTATTTTCCATTTGCCTCTCATTTTCCTCTCCCCCACTTCACAAAAATTTGCCGTTTTATTCGCCTCTCTTTTCTGTTCACCGTTTTCTTGCCGGATCTGTTTTTGAGTGCAATCTTGTTGTGTGGTCATCATGACTCAAGAGAACACCAAGTTATGTGATTTCTCAAATACCAACAACAATGGTTTTATTGGCACTCCGCTTGCTCCTCCCGCCACTAGTGCGGAGACTTGTGATATTAATACTGCTTTGCTGAATCTTATTATGAAAGACCAATTTTCCGGTACTCCTAATGAGGATGCCATGTCCCATCTTAATACCTTCGTGGAATTATGCGATATTCAAAAGAAAAAAGATGTGGACAATGATGTGGTTAAGATGAAATTATTTCCGTTTTCCTTGCGTGATTATGCAAAAATTTGATTCTCTTCTTTGCCTCGCAATAGTATCAATTCTTGGAATAAGTGCAAAGATGCTTTTATCACTAGGTATTTTCCTCCTGCAAAAATAGTTCCCTTAGAACCCAGATCATGAATTTCAAGCAAATTGAACATGAGCATGTTGCTCAATCTTGGGAAAGGATGAAAATGATGCTAATGAATTGCCCAACTCATGGGTTAAATCTCTGGATGATCATACAAATTTTTTATGCAGGATTGGATTTTGTTTCTCGTAATCTTTTAGATTCCGCCGTGGGTGGTACTTTTATGGAAATCACTTTGGGTGAAGCCACCAAATTGCTTGATAATATCATGGCAAATTATTTGCAATGGCATACCGAAAGAGCTCCTACTAGTAAAAAAGTTAATTCGGTTGAAGAAATTTCTTCTTTGAGTGATAAAGTTGATGCTCTTATGAAATTGGTTGCTAGTAAAAGTGCTCCTATTGATCTTAATGATATGCCTTTGTCTACTTTGATTGAGCAAAATAGTGCTGCCATTGATGTGAATTTTATTTCTCGCAATAATTTCAACAACAATGCTTATAGAGGAAATTTTAATCCTAGGCCTTTTCCTAGTAATTCCTCTGACAATTATGGTAATTCCTATGGAAATATATCTTATAATAATAGGAACACCTCTGGTCTTGAGAATAATATTAAAGAATTTATCAACACACAAAAAGTTTTCAACGCTTCCATAGAAGAAAAGTTGAATAAGATTGATGATTTTTCTAGAAGTGTTGATAAAATTGCTCAGGATGTGGAAAATCTTAAGATGATTTTTTGCCTAAAGTAGATGAATTAATTAAAGCTCTTTATGTTTCTATGGATGAAAGTAAGAAAATAACTACTATGCTTAGAGCTAAAAGAGAATTTTTGTACAAAGCTTTTTCCAGTGATTATTCTTGCAAAAGTAATGAAGATCTTAAAATGATTGGTGTTTCTTCTATTGATTCCTTGTTTAGTAAAGTTAATAATGGCGAAAAGGGGACTGGAGAAGAGTCAACTTTTGGTAGAAGGCGTCCCAATATTTCGGAGGGTGAAAATCTTGTTGAGAAAATTGATGAAAGTGGGTTTGGAGATGTCAAAACTTTAGCTAGTGATGCACCCACTATTTTGGATTACAAAGACTTTAATTATGATAGTTGCTCTTTGATTGATTGTATTTCTTTGTTGCAATCCATGATAAATTCACCCCATGCTTATGAACAAAATAAAGCTTTTACTAAACATATTGTTGATGCTATGATGAAAGCTTTTGAAGAAAAATTGGAATTAGAGGTTACAATTCCTAGAAAATTGTATGATGAGTGGGAACCTACTATCAAAGTCAAGATTAAAAATTATGAATGTTCTGCTTTGTGTGACTTGGGTGCTAGTGTTTCCACAATTCCGAAATCTTTATGTGATGTGCTTGGTCTTACCAAGCTTGAAGAATCTTCATTGAATTTGCACTTGGCGGATTCTACTATTAAAAAGCCTATTGGAAGAATTAATGATATTATTATTATTGCAAATAGGAATTATGTGCCCATAGATTTTATTGTTCTTGATATTGATTGCAATCCGTCTTGTCCTATTATTCTCGGTAGACTGTTTTACGCACTATTGGTGTCGTGATTGATATGAAAGAAGGCAATATTAAGTTCTGATTTCCTTTGAGGAAGGGTATGGAACACTTTCCTAGAACTAGAATTAAGCCACCCTATGAATCAATCATGAGGGCATCTTATGGATCTCGAACCAAAGATGACAAAACTTAGATCCTTGCTATATGCCTAGCCAAGGGCGTAAAACTATAGCGCTTGTTGGGAGGCAACCCAATGAATAGAATTTATTTTTGCTTTTTGATTTCTGTTCTTGAGTGTTAGCACAATTATGCTACTGTTATGATTGTGTTTTTTATGTTTTAATTAGTATTTGTGCCAAGTAAAGCCTTTAGGATCTTCTTGGGCAATAGTTGTTTGATCTTGCTGAAAAAACAGAAAGTTTGCGCTCACGAAATGAATTTTCATTTTTTACCAGAGAGCGATAAAATACCCATTCCTATTGCAGTAGATCAACATACAAATTTCTCAGGTCATCCTAATTTTTCAGAGTTTTTTTAGTTATAGAAGTATTCGAAATAGCCAGATTTCTACAGAGTGTTCTGTTTTGACAGATTCTGTTTTCTTTGCGTTGTGTGCTTATTTTGATGGCTCTATGGTTTTATTTGATGAGTTTTTGCCATAGAAAAGTTAGAATACATTAGATATATTACAAAAACAAAATATGAATTGGTTTGATACAATACTTACAGTAGTGGTATATTATTCTTATACTAACGGATCTCACGAAGGCTTTGTTGAGTTCTGTGTGATTGAAGTTTTCAAGTTTTGGGTTAGGCAATGGGTAGGGTATGGGCGGGTACAACCTCCTTTTGCCCAAACCCATACCCATAGAAACTTTCTATACCCACCCACTCCAATACCCATGGGCATAAATTGAGACCCATGCCCATACCCATCGGGTATCCTGTACCCAATGGGTATCCATTGGGTACCATATATAGCATTTAAATTTTGATTTTTTTTAAAATGAGTCTAAAATTCAAGTGATATGGGCAGGCACTATAGCACCAACATAGCCTCCTCCGATGGGTGGATTCTTGGAGGCATCAAGGGAGTATGAGCATCGCTTGGTGGAAGCCCGGCGTAGTGGGAATGAATAGTTGGAATTGGGGTGATGGCAGTTTTGCCCATGGGTATGGGTACCCGCGGGTACCCTACCCGAAAATAATGGGCATGGGCATGACTTGGAAAGATTTTGTACCCACGGGTAATGGGTATCCATACCTGCAAAATCTATGGGTAGGGCATAGGTAATAAATTGCGTCCATGGGTAACCCAATGGATATCCCAAAAAATTAATAAATAAAAATTATACCTATGACATGTGGGGTAAGCATCTTGCTCCTATGACCTAACCCTAAATATTGCATTCTCTAAATCAGCCATAGGTCATAGGCCCGCAATCACCTGCTCGACACTCCTCCGACGTCCTATGTAACTTCTTGAAACGATGAAATCTCGACTGATCACCATCGAACTCCTCTGAACTCTCGATCCAGTGAACCCCAATTCCAACTACTCATTCCCACTACGTCGGGCTTCCACCAAGCGATGCTCATACTCCCTTGATGCCTCGAAGAATCCACCCATCGGAGGAGGCTATGTTGGTGCTATAGTGTCTGCCCATATCACTTGAATTTTAGACTCATTTCTCAAAAAAAATTCAAAATTTAAATGCTATATATGGTACCCAATGGATACCCATTGGGTACAGGATACCCGATGGGTATGGGCATGGGTCTCAATTTATGCCCATGCGTATTGAAGTGGGTGTGTATAGAAAGTTTCTATGGGTATGGGTTTGGGCAGAAGGAGGTTATACCCGCCCATACCCTACCCATTGCCATCCCTATGGGTTATCTTACGATGGATGAAGGAAGGATGTAAGAGCCTAAGCTTGGGGATGCCCCGGCATCCCAAGCTATTATCCAAGAATGAGAAACCAACTAAGCTTGGGGATGCCCCTGAGTGGCATCCCCGCTTTCTTCCAACAACTATCGGTATTTTACTCGAGACTATATTTTTATTCGTCACATGATATGTGCTTTGCTTGGAGCGTCTTGTATGATATGTGTCTTTGCTTGTTTTATTTTGTGTTTTAAGTCATCAATCCTTGCTGGACACACCTTTTTGAGAGAGCCAAAATTATGTCATGACTTGTTAGAATTGCTCTCTATGCTTCACTTAAATATTTTATGAGCTAGGACTTGCTCTAGTGCTTCACTTATACCTTTTTGAGCACGGTGTGCTTTGTAATTTTTGAAGAAATTCTCTCTTGCTTCACTTAGATTTGTTTGAGATTTAGTAAAATTTTGAAGAAATTCTCTCTTGCTTCACTTAAATTATTTTGAGAGAAAGAAAAATTATTATGCTCATGATCTTCACTTATATTTGTTTGAGCTTATGAAAAGCAACACATGAAAATTAGTGCCAAAGTGATAGATATCCAAGAAGGATAAAGTAAAAGAAAATTTCATGAAGATCATTGGACAAAATGAACTTGATTCTTAGTAATAGTTTTGAGATATGATGATGTGATATGTGAGTCATCTTGATGAGTAATTATGCTTTAGTAGGAATATTGGTGTTAAGGTTTGTGATTCCCTATGCATGCACGAAAGTCAATAATCATGTAATGAAAATTATATCCTACTTGTGGTGCATTATTCGGTGTTAATTATGCTTAATGCTTGCTTATGAGATTATTCATTTCTTGGTTTGTCGCTTACCAATATTTTTGCTAGCCTTCATTTTTGCACTAAGTATGACCTCTACTTGTGCATCCAAAATCCTTTAAACCAGTTTTGCCACATGAGTCCACCATATCTACCTATATGCGGTATTCTTTTGCCGGTCTAAGAAAATTTGCATGTGCCATCTCTAATTTTCAAAATAAACTTCTCTTTTGTGTGTTTGTTCCCCTCGCGGAGCGGTGAGGGGTGGCTAATATTTTCCATGCTAGATGTGTTATTCTCAAGATGAGTGTTTATTCACTTGTCATTGCACGAGAGTAAGACAAAGGTATTAGAGATGCCCAGTCCCGAAATGCAAAAATAAATGAATTTACTTTATGTTGTCAAATAATAAATTCCTCGGGAAGTGTTGGTATGGAGGGCACCCGTGGATACAGTTAGCCATGGAAAGTGCAAGTTATGGTGGAAAAGGGAATAAACTTTATTTTCTGTTTGGGAACCGCCTATGATATATCTATGCATGGAAAGTATTGGGAACTCTAAGTTTTTTTCGTTGGTGTGATGGATACACCTCCCAAAATGTTTTTATCTCAATTTTTTGCTTTGAGCTCTGGCACCTCTACAAATCCCTACTCCCCTCTGCGAAGGGCCTATTTTTTACTTTATGCAATTTTTTTTTTGAAACTTGAGTCTCCATCTTCTCTCATAAAAGCACCAACCAGGAGGCAATATGATTGTGCTCAAGTATTGGGTGTAGTTAATATTCGAGTGTGTTTCATGAATGGATCAATGTTTGAGCATGCTGGGCTAGGGATAACTTATTTTAGCATTGATATTTTGAAAGACATGGTTGCTTGTTGATATGCTTGAGTTTTTAAATTATTATGTCAAAACTAGACTATTGCTTTGAATCACATAAAAGTCCAAATGTTCATGCTATAAAGAAAATAATATGATATGACTTGATGAACAACAACCCACATCAAAAAAATTGTTTTTATCACTTACCTACTCTTGGACGAGTAGGACTTAAGCTTGGGGATTCTGATACGTCTCCAACGTATCTATAATTTTTATAGTTCCATGTTGTTTTATTATCAATCTTGGATGTTTATAATCATTTTATAGTCATTTTATATCATTTTTTGGTACTAACCTATTGACATAGTGCCAAGTGCCAGTTGTTGTTTTTTCCATGTTTTTTACATCGCAGAAAATCAATATCAAACGGAGTCCAAATGCCACGAAACTTTACAAAGATTTTTTATGGGCCAGAAGGAAGGCAATGGGCCTTGGTTGCACCTGGGGGGTGCCCCGAGGGGGCACAACCCACCAGGGCGCGTCAGGAGGCCCTGGCGTGCCCCGGTGGGTTGTGCCCACCTCGGGTGCCACCCGGGCCGCCTCTTTGCTCTATAAATACCCCCAAAATACCAGAACCCTAGGGGAGTCGACGAAATATTCATCCAGCCGTTGTAAAGTCTAGATTCACTAGATCCAATCTAGACACCATCACGGAGGGGTTCACCACTTCCATTGGCGCCTCTCCGATGATGCGTGAGCAGTTCTTTGTAGACCTTCGGGTCCGTAGTTAGTAGCAAGATGGCTTCATCTCTCTCTCTCTCTCTCTTGATCCTCAACACAATGGTCTCTTGGAGATCCATATGATGTAACTCTTTTTGCGGTGTGTTTGTTGGAATCGATGAACTTTGAGTTTATGATCAAATCTATGTTTTTATATCCATGAAAGTATTTGAGTTTTTTTGATCTCTTTTATGCATGATCTCTTATAGCCTCGTATTCCTTCTCCGATATTTGTGTTTTGTCTGGCCAACTTGATCTATTTATCTTGCAATGGAAAGAGGTGCCCGGTAGTGGGTTTGATCTTATGGTGCTTGATCCCAGTGACAGAAAGGGAACCGCCACGTATGTATCGTTGCCACTAAGGATAAAAAGACAAGATCTATATCTACCACCATATAGATAAATGGATCTTGTCTACATCATGTCATCATTCTTATTGCATTACTTTGTTTTTCCATGAACTTAATACATGAGATGCATGTTGGATAGTGGTCGATGTGTGGATTAATAGTAGTAGATGCAGGCAGGAGCCGGTCTACTAATCTTGGACATGATGCCTATGTAATGGTCATTGCCTGGATATCGTCATAATTATTTGAAGTTCTATAAATTGCCCAATAGTAATTTGTTCACCCATCGTTTGCTATTTTTCTTGAGAGAAGCCACTAGTGAAACCTATGGCCCCCGGGTCTTCTTTATCATATATTGGCCTTGCGATCTACTTTTCCTTTGCATTTTTATTCAGATCTATTAAACCAAAAATCCAAAAATACCTTGCTGCAACTTATTTTATTTGGCGTTTGATCTATCAATCTACTACAATTTACCTCAAGTTTGTTTGCCTATCTTGAGGCACCGTACCCCGGAAGGGATTGACAACCCCTTTAACACGTCGGGTTGCGAGGTGTTGTTATTTGTGTGCAGGTGTTGCTTACATTGTGTTGCTTGGTTCTCCTACTGGTTCGATACGTTGGTTTCATAACTGAGGGAAATACCTATCGTGGATGTGCTACATCATCCCTCCCTCTCCAGGGAAATACCGACGTAGTTCCAGCTACCATCAAATACCCCAAATGCACAACTTTGATGTGGCACATGACTCGAAAACCGTAAAGTCCCCACATAGAGCGAGGTTCATGAAGCGTACTACATATGTTGGCCCCCTTCCCCCTCTTCGACGCATACTATATGCTCCTACCGTGATACAAACCAAAAAGAATCCTCCTTGATGGTGAAATTAATTAACCTCTCCCGATGTAGGTCAAAGTGATGCATGCATGGATGACGACCTCGTGGGCCCACAGATGGAAGTGTCACACATGAGTGTCCTAGGATAACAACCGCCTGCATGCATGTGGCCCAAATAGGTGTTGTGTGATGTTTGAATAGCCAATGCACAACTTTGATGTGCCACGTGCCTTGGAAATCGAAAACTCCTGACACTGAGTGAGGTGTGTTCACGGACAAGTACGTAGTATATATGCTGGTCCCCTCCCACCTCTTCGACGTGTAATATATACTCCCATCGTAACACAAACAAAAAAGAATCAACCTTGCAGGTCAAATTAACCTCTCTGCCGGCTGTTGGTCGAAGTGATGGACGACGACCTCACGGGCCCACAGAAAGCGTCACACGCGAGTGAGTGTCGTGTAGGACAACCACCGACTGCAGGTGTACCAAACATGTATGTATGATAGGGTTGTGTAATGTTTTAAATAGCAAATTCACGACTTTGATGTGGCACCTGCCTCACAAAACGGCCAACCCATATGGTGGCTCACGACTCATAGTGTACTGCCAGCCCCCCCACCCCAGACGCACACACACCACACATCCAATTCAACTATGAGGCATGTTAAAATTTTCCGTGGCGAACATATGTTACCAAAGGAGGGACGTTTTAATCAAAAAAACAGAGATCATTATGACGTTTTAGTACATTGATTGATTTGCGAGGGGTATAATGTGCAAAAATCAAATTTGAGCTACATGCACACATGACAGTGCACCTAAATGGATTGGAAAACACATGTGTCTCACTGGATGCATGTTTACTTCCCGTGCAAGAAAAATCAAACATTGAGAATCTTGATTTTTAAAATCTAGTACATCCAAAACTTATTTGAAATTCATGAAACTTATCATGTTTTCATATGGACACCAATACGCAGTGGTATTGTACTTTTTTGTCAAATTTAAGACAAGTTTTGATGTAAATTTTTATCTTCTTACAAACGGAGATCATTAATAATTGGGAACCAACATCACAAACGGATTATTTATTCAAACCGTGGGCATTTGACCAACAATAGATACATGACATGCTTCGATTAAGCAATAAAGCGGCAACATTAATCATCAAAATAGAAAAATAATATACATGCCGCCACGTGACCCGTGTGTCGTGCGAGCAGGCATGAGTTGACGGGATGCATGCGAGCAGTCTGTCGCATAGGCAGATCGGAAGGCGTGCGTGCAGGTGTGTGAATTGACGGGAGGCATGCTCATTGTGCAATGTCATCAGGAGGCGCGCGAGTAGCTATGTGAAATGACGGTAGGCATGCCAGCAGTCCGCTGCGCAGGCTCACTCATAGGTGAGAGAGTAGTTTGACCACCACCCGCCTCTCACCCACTACTCCATATTAATCGCACGCCCAAGCGGTCGCACCCCCATCCTCACCGCACACACAATCCTCTCTCTCCGCCTGCATCCTCGATGCCGCTCTCAGTCCTCACCACCGTCAGTGTATGAGGATGCCGCCGAAGCGCCCCATCAGAGGGAGTGGCGATGCCGGGGCTGCTGAAGCACCGGAGCATGGCATGAAGATGGAGACAGAGGTTATCGCCGCCGCCGACGAGGTCTCGCTGCACCTTGACGTTGTCGGTGGCGTCGTGCTTCCACAGCCGGAGCCAGAGGTGCACACCGACTCCGACGACCACTCTGGTGATGACTCCAACGACGACAGACAACAGGTTAGTCATCTATACTCATTTATGTGTCAAATATAACCTAGGGTTTCTCTGGTTACTCCTTCCCCCCCCTTTTTGAAATAGAAATCCTATAGTTATGTTCTCTCAATCCATGAAATCTGAGTAAGTTTCGTTAGATCCATGTAGTGTATTGATTGTTTGAATGGTAGAAATGATAATTGATTAGTTATTTCATCTGTACAAATGATTTTTGCTAATAATCTGACTAGGGTTAGTGTTTTGTGCTAATAATTCCGAGCCATGTCTTGACAATTGATTTTTGAATGACCTACATATATGTTTGTGCCATTTTTTCAAGATTGGTCAGTACATAGATGATTGTTCTTAAAAATTGAACCATAATCTTTGGACATGCCTAAAAAATAGCCATAAAACCCGTAAATTCCTAATCCTACTTTATGACATGTAAAAAATGATTTGATGCCAAATTTTGGCAACTGCCAAATGTTCGCTAGATATTAGTTTGTATTCCAAATTTGACGCCACATTTTTTTACTATATGTATAGGTCCTATCTGACGATGCCGACAGCGAGGATGAAGATGCCCAGAGGAGGTACAAGTGGCAAGTCCTCAGGGAGCATTATGCGGGAATTCATAACAAGTGTATTAGGACCTAGAACCATGGCTTTCGATGCCCATTTTGCAACAAAAAGCTTCATGGCGCATATGATAGTGTTCTGGCAGATGCAAGAGGACGAGTCGTTGGATCCTTCAGGCAGAAGTATTCTCGTAGGGTGGCACACACCGAGTATGCTGAGTACCTGGAGAAGCTTCACGATCGTGCCGGCAGATGAGATGACATGTGGGATTGAACTATGTATGGCTATGTAGTGTCTTAATTATAAATGTGCTTGAGTGTGCTTAATGACGGTTGAACTATATATGGTTGAACTATGCTTGTGTATGCTTATTAAATGTGCCTAGGTATGTTTAATCACTACTAGGGAAAAGCCTATACACAGAATCTTACCAGTAGCGTTGTACAAAATCAAACGCTACTGCTACTTAGTAGCAGCGCGCGTAAATAAACTGCGCTACTGCTATGACTTTTGCAGTAGCGCGTACTGGCGAAAAGCGTTGCTGCTATGGTTTGAACTGGGCACGCATGGCTAGCCCAACCTAGCAGCGTATACTGGCCCAGCGCTACTGCTACTCTCCTTAGCTGTAGCGCGCTTACGTGTAAGGCGCTGCTGCTACCGGAAATAAAATAAAGTGAAAAACAAGTAGAAAAGTAAATGAAAATGGAAGAAATAGAAAAAGGAGAAAGGAAAAAATAAAATGTAAAGAAAAATAAAAGAAAAAGGGAAAAAGGAGAAAGGAATGGCAGTAGCGGGTTTCAGGAAACGCGCTATAGCTAACTTAGCTATAGCGCGTTTTTGGAAACGCGCTACCGTTACGTTTCACTTAAACAGCGGTTCCCCCCGCCCCCCCGGCCACCACTTCTTCCCCAAATCCCTCGCCCTCGCCGCCGTCTCCCCAATTCGCCGTCGCCCCACTTCGCCGCCGTCTCCTGGCGGCGTGGACGCCCGCAACCTCACCGTCTCCCCCCGAGGCCGCCGCCATCCTCACCGCCGCCGCCCGAGGCCGCCCTCAGCCTCACCGCCGCCGCCCGAGGCCGCCCTCAGCCTCACCGCCGCCGCCCGAGACCACCCTCGACGTCACTATCGGCGCCCTCCACCTTATCGCCGCCCGAGCCCGCCCAGGACCGTCGTTGCCCATGCCCGAGCCCTCCCTCTCCGCCCTTGCCTCCATCACCGAGCACCTCCCCGCCACCGTCTCTCCCCTCTCTGTAAGTCCCCCACCCCTCCCCCCACTCATCTCTCTCTGCATTCTAGAGAAAAAATTAGTAGAGCAAAAGTTTGTTTATAGCAAAAAATTTAGTTTAGAGCAAAGGATGTTAAGTAGTAGATGTTAGAGCAAAAATTAGTTTAAAGCAAAAAATTTGGTTTACAACAAAAGTTAGTTAGGGCAGTAGGGTTTAATTAGGGTAGATGCTGCTTGTATAGTATATAGTGATACCAGTAGATGTTAGTTAGGTTAGGGCAATAGTGGTAGTAGTAGATGTTAATTAGATGTTTTTCAGTTAGGGCACTAGAGTTTTGCTAGGTTAATTAGGTTAGTAGTGCTGCTAGTAGTATTGGTACAGTAGGTTAATTAGGTGATGTTAAATGAATAACCTAAACGAATGAAATTAGTAGTTAACTGAATTTTTTCCTTGCATCATTATAGAGCACTAAAGTTAACTGAATTTTGTTCTATTAGTAGTTAAATGAATTTTCTTCTACACTGTTTGCACATGTGGTTGCTCGTGTATATTTGTACACTGTTTGCAAGGAATGATGCTTAGTGGCCTATGTTTTGTCGGAATGTTGATTCATTTCTTTTCCGGCAAATTCCAGGTTCTCGATTTGTCCACTTTTTAGCAAAGCTCATGCCGAAATTTTCCATGAATTTTGGCATGACTTGTGCTACAAACTAGGACATATCGAGTGCCCGTGATTTGCCGCACCAGGAAGTAGTCAACATTCCTGCAAAACAATAGGCCTTTTTTATGTCATTATTCATTTTATTAGGTCTAGAATTAATTGACTAGATTTAATCATAGGAAACATGGCTAGCAACGATGAAGGACAGGGTTCTGGTGATTGCGACGACGCCTACCGGGCGGCAGACGAATTTTTTAGCCTTACCGATGATCAACCGATGTTATTGCTGGGCCCACCGATGGCATCGGGGACTGAGACCGACACGCAGACCGGTGCTGAGACTGAGACCGACACTCGGACTCAGACCGGCATCGAGACCGGCGCTGAGACTGAGACCGGTGCTGAGACTGAGACTGAGACAGGTGCATAGATCATAGATGGCGAAGAAGTGCTATGCCAGGAGTATATATACGACAAGTGACCGGAGTGTCCGGCCCTTCCGGTTTCCGAGCGACAGGCAGTAGTTAGTTTAGAGGTTCACGCTAATGTGAAAGAGGGATACGAACTCATGTTCTCAAAGTGATAGCTCTTCTCGCGTATATCATTGTTTAGATGGATGACGATGTATTTGCATATCATTCGAGACTTGTATCGCTATTTTCGAGATGATGACGAGAGACCACTTTGTGTTGGATGATGATTATGATGATGACTTGATTTGATGAGACTAATTGTATGTATATGCTATTATTACATTTGTATATGTATGATATGCTAAAGATTATTGTATAAAGCCTATTCAAATACAAAACAAATACAAAACAAATATGCAGGAAAAAACTAATAAATAAACTAGTAGTAGCGAGGGGGAAATTTAGCAGTAGCGCTGCATTGTCAGTAGCGCGTCCCAGCAAACAGCGCTGCAGATAATATCAGTAGCGCCCTTTCCCAAAGAGCGCTACAACTATTCATGTATAGCAGTAGCGTGGGACAACCGGCGCTACTGCTATACGTTAGCTGTAGCGCCTTATTAGTAGCGCCGGTGCCCGCGCTACTGAGAGGCCCAAAACCCTCGCTGCTGGTAGGCTTTTCCCTAGTAGTGAATCTGTGTTTACTTATGTCTAAATGTGGGATATGGATGCAATCAGTTCACTTGATGGAATGTCATGCATATTAGGGTGAATGTTTAGCCTGCGTAAATTTTCTAGATTGAAACGACGAAGGAAAACTGGAAAAACCCTAAAACATGGTTATTTTCCCAGTTACTCAATCACACACGGTTCCCAAATTGGAACCATGTGCAATGACTTTCATTTTCCCAGTTACGGCAATCACACATAGTTGGCTCTAGCAAACCGTTGCCTCCGAAACTCTTTGTGGGACAAAAAACCCTCACCACCCAACTCAAAAAGGAAAAAAGAAAACCCTCACCATCCCCACATCACAAAAACCCTCACCCAGCCCGCCACCCCCTCCGGTCCCCATTCACACCTACACAAGCTCCTCTATGACTCTGTATGACACCGCCTATCACCGCGGCAACCACTTAGCATGACGCATGTTGCCGCTGCCGGCAAACCCCACCGCATTTCGCCACTTTCGCTTTCCGCCGCCTATCGCCATCGACTTTCTTGATGCTTCTCGCCGTTGACCCAGCTCCGCCCGATTGAGTAATCTGTGGTATTGAGGGTTTTTTCTCATGGACAACAAGGTAACTAATTTACCAAGGTCTCATTTCTTATCCTAGTTCATCTATCTCCTTTAATCACCCAACCGAAATCGTCGTGAATTCATTTTTATTCGAGCTGATTTGAGGGTTTTCTTTCATTCATAGAGTGTACAGTGCGCAGGCACATAAGGACTTTGCGGCCTCGGCGAGACATCCGTGGAGTTCCATCTCACTGTACCAGTTGACTTCGGGATGCACACGGTATGTTCAATCTCACCCTAGATCGGTTGGAATGCACGGGTACGCGTCAGTGCTATACAAACGGTTTTTAACCCCTTTCCGCGACGGCATTTGGAACCGTCGCCTAGTGAGTGACGGCGATAGGGGGTCCTTTCCACACGACCCAGAAACCATCGGGGATAGGGAGCCAAGATGCATATACAGTACTCCTACTCGTTTGTGCTCGCATTGCCACCGTAGTCGGTATTCTGTGGTGCTACGTTTACGATGCGCGGCCCATCACAAACAGTTCATTGTTATAGAATGTGTATGATAAGCATACAATCACACACATTCGCTTTTCCCAAACCGTATGCGATAACGAATTAAGAAGACTAGTCGCCAACCCGTGCATTCGCACGGGCTAGCATGCAATAATACTTTATACGGTATGAGAATCTATAATATTTTTTAAAATAGTTGTTTGTAATGCAATATTATCTCAATATTTTTTTTGTAATCTATGTAATTGTGATAATATTATCGATGATTAATTTCCATAATGCAGATAGTAAATTGCAATAATGTATTTAAATTTCATTTATATAAATATTTCATGCTATTTGCTTGCCCGAATTTCATGAGAAACCTATATTGTTCCACATTTGTTTTAAAAGGTCTAATTACATGTTTTAGTTATATTTTTAAATACTGAAACTAATTAAGTTCACATTTTTTACTTTTTATACTATTTAAATTTTCAAAGGTAACATCTTGTAGCTTGAAGTCATGTGTGGTTACAAATTAACTATGTCTTGTCGGTCAACTTTTAGAATAACCCAGGTAGGGTTTTTTCTGTTACAATTTTCTGCTTTGATTTATCTTAAGTAATAAACTTTAGGGCCTCTTTGATTCATAGGATTGCAAAAACACAGGAATAGGGAAAACGTAGGATTGGAATGACATGTCCATTAGATCCCTATAGGATTTGAGTTTGTTTGATTGTGTCACGGGAAAAACAAAGGATTTCTTCCAAGAGGTTGGAGTGGATGTTGGAATTCCTGTAAAATATAGTACAAATGAATCCTTAGGAAAAAATCCTACAAGATTCAATCCTACGAATCAAACAACCAACGTAGGAAAAATTCCTAAGGATTCTAATCCTTCAAAGATCCTATGAAAATCCTTTGAATCAAAGAGACCCTTAATAATTTCAAACTGGTATGTCTAGCGAGTGTTCTGAGATGGTTCAAATCAAGCAAACTTTGTGACAAAAGCAGTCAAATATAGTAATACACAGTATATCTTCGATATAATTCAGTGAGACTACAGCTGCATGCACGTAACTCTTATTGTACGAATATATCTTCCAGCAATCATGTTACGACTTATCATAGCACTTGCGCTGTTGACCTGCTGTTATCTTCAGAATCCACCTCTTGCTGAAACTAAATCTGCTTTCACATTAACAATTCTAAACTGATCATTTTTTATTTCCCTGCTTTTACCTTTCCTGGACATCATCTTCTCTATGTATTTCGTCAAGAAGCTTCTTCCTAAGCTTCCTTCAGCACCATATACACCATTTGCTCATCCTCGAACGCTACAGAAACTTCAAATGTACGTGATGTTAATACACAAATTTTAGAAACATCTTGTATGTTGACTTATAATGCTAGAAAGGAAATCAAATATTAGCATCGATCTAGAAATCAAACAACATGGACATTCAGAGTTACCTTCATTAGGCTAGATGTCTCGTGTCTAAGACCCTTTTGCCTAATGTTATACTCGGCAAACATGACACATGGCACCATCTGGGCATAGTTTCGCCGACTGCAGAAAACAACAAAAGTATGGTGCCATGTGGCATGACTGACTAACTCGTTATTCCGTCGTCTATGTCATTTGCTTGTCGTGTTCCCGGTGTTCTGCACTCGGCGAAGGTATTTTCAGATGTCTACTGAGTTCCCGTGGAAAACCCCAGCAAAATTAACATTACTGGCAGGCGTCCAGCATACTCGCGTTTTTCGAGTGTTTCACTCAGCAAATACTTCACTGGGATCTTTTTTGGCCTTTGCCGAGTGCATTTGGTGCTCAACAAAGTTGGGAATTACAGTGATGAGCATGTATTGTGTCCTAATATTAATATATATTGACCACGCATAAAAATAAAAAAGACTATTTAAATATACTTTAAAAATTACTCTCGCAACATGTATGGGCCAAAATGTATATATTATATTGACCGGATTTTCTTCAAGTGTATATTGATTGATGGAATTGTGAAGACCAATAAAAGTTCAAATATATACATGAGTAGCAAAACAAATCTTCGCTGTCTCGAGAAAATGAGCACAAAAGAGAATTGGTTATCCAACATAATGGGTATTATTAGAGGAGTAAAAGAGGGAACAAATAGTCTTGAAAAGCTATGGGTCGTAGCTTACATGCATGAAATAGACCTACTAAAACCAACAACTCCGCAGACTTATATAATCCTTGTGAATTTATAAAGCTAGAAGAAATAAAACCAATAAGCTAAGCAATTACGCAGTTGGAAATGCATTTATAGAAATGTGAATAATCTAAATTACATAATGGCCAAAAGTAGCAAGAGCATCAGCGTTACACATCTCAGGGAATTTCTTTTAACAATCTCACATGGCAATAGGCATAAAATAACCATAGTTATTTAGCCTCATTGGCGAATTAGTGAAGACATGAATAACTCAAACCGAGCATACACATGTGTACATCTTGAAACATCAGATCGGGTGCATAAAAGCAGGTAGTAATGCGTGCATGTTATAGAAATCTAAAGGATACATTATTGTACTCTTCAGAGCATCGATGTTGGATTGTCTTTCTTAGGTATAGATGATAGAATTATACTCCAGTTCCTGCATGTGTCTATAGCATGAAAATTTTGAAGTGCATCGTTCAATAAGTAAAACTTGGAAATTAGAAGATGCTTTAAGTTTGAGCATGATACGGTTTTTTATGGTGTTTCCAAATCAAGTACCAAAACTGAATATAGTTTACATGACACTGAGGTAACTAATTTATCATGAGATCTAGAAGAAAATGGAGAGAGCATCAGAAAAAAGTAGAAATCACATGATGGATGAATTCTCAATTATTACCTCTGTTACCACTACCTTTATCAATTATTGCTGACCGTAGAGAACATGTCCTCCTTCAACTTTCAAACTGCACTTCCATTTGTGATTAATTGCAGCAATTAGACGCTAACTTAGAAAAATGCACACATGTCAAAAGGGAAGACCCCGTCGGACCTGAATTTGCACACATGTCAAAAGGGAAGACCCCGTCGGACCTGAATTCACCTAGTTACAATAAACATATGAAATCTGGAAGATAGTAATGTTCAGTTACCTCAGCCATAGAAGCAGACTTACGATTAGTCTGATTTTAAGGAAAAATATCAACAACCACATGTCTATGACGGTAAGTGCTATCAAATTTTGAACTTATAAAATAAACAAAACAAAGATGGTGTTACTTGGAAATTTTTGAGTCATTGGCTTCAAAATTCAGTCAGTGCATCTACTCCTTGGATCTGTCAAACGTCGTGGCCTAGAACTTTGAGAAAACTAATACGTACTATAATTCGGGAACACTTAATCAGGTTGTTATATATCTAGCATAACATGATTCTTTTATTAGTTTTAGACACATCATATTGGTCTGCTTACCCTGCTGTTGCGTTGAGGGGTTTACTTTAACTGACCCGATATCAAAATCGTCCTTATTGAAGTCACCAACGGGGGCGAGGTCTTGGACATGCTGTCAGCGAGGAACGTGGATGATCGATGTGTTGCGAGATAATTTTTCTTCAAGATCACCTTCCCTCCACGGCTCAGCAAGGACGTCATCGACCATTTGCGACTGCACCAACCACAGCAACTCTGTCCTTCTCCATATCCCCCACACCCCCTGCCTCTCTTTGTTGAGGGATTGATAAAACTATCATTGGGGAAGCCAAATCACAGTAGAGAGTTGCTAATTGAGTTAGGGTTAATAAGTAGAGAAAATAGAGATCTACCAGTACAGAAGGAAGGAGTTAGGTTTTTTTCTGTATGCTACAGGGAGATCTATTTCTTACTTTCCGAGGGATAGAAACACTTATTTTATTTTGCCATTGCTATCATCTGCTTCAAGAAGCCGTAGGAAATTGAATCCCTGGATATAACTATCAGAGGACATGATGAGAAAACTTGAATCCAAACCGGAAAAAGAAATATGTTTGATAAGACGAACCTGATCGGAGGTGATCCAAGAGCGCCAGAGATCCATGCCCCAACTTTCTTGTTGCAATTTGGGAGAGACACGAATCAGTTTACACGTGGAGAAGCATCTGTTTGAGAAGACGATCTTGATCGCTGGAGATCCCTGCCCCAACTTCCTTGTTGCAAATTGGGAGATGCATGGATCAGTTTCCACGTGGAGAAGAAGATAGAGATGTTAGAGATTGAGAGAGGTATCCACATGCACAATTTCCTTGCTCCAATTTGAGAGATACATGGATCTCTTTCCATCAGAATATGAAGGGAGACGTGAAAGGGAGAGAGACGTGAGATATTAAGAGAGAGAATTAATTGGAAGAGAGGGAGACGTGAAAGGGAGAGAGACATGAGATATTTAGAGAGAGAATTAACTGGGAGAGATGGAATTGTGGGCCTTTTAGCTTTTTTTGAAGTTGAGAAAAACACTAAAGGATAGTTATCTTTACAACCGGGAGAAGGAATTGTGGGCCTTTTAGCTCTTTTTTTTAAGTTGAGAAAAACACTAAAGGACTATAGATAGATCTACACCGTAATAATCCGGACCCACCAGATTAACGGCTCCTAATTACTGATTAACATAGGAATTTCTGGGGAGTCTAGAATTAGTATAGGTATAGATTAGCTAATCATCGTACGAGTGTCGGACAGGACTACGAAACGTCGAACCGTCATAACATCGTCGTACACAATAACTATCGCACACGCTATTCTATGGCGCAACGTTTACGATGCATACTTCATTAGAAATAGTTCATGGCTGTGAATCGTGTACGATAAGGCAACAAACACAAACGTTTAGTTCGCCCGCACTTTTTGTGATATTGTCTGACATCGCACACGCTTTGCAAACGGCAACTATGTGCATGCTTGCACACATTTCCTCTCTGTGAACCATCTCGGATTATGGTGTATATCACAAACGTTTGTGTTTTACCAATCGTGTGTGCCGTAACGACCTGAAGAGCGTAATTTCACCATAATTTAATTGCTGCTATTTCAAATTGTACCAGATTTGAATTTGAATTTGAATGTATGCTACAGCTTTATTCATATCCATCAGGTTCAAACAACCAATGCATTATTCGATTCATAGGTACATATGTTCAAGAATTACATAAGAACCAAATAAAGAATGATGAACCACAGTTGTATACTTGTACTATTAAAGACGGTAAAAAGAGGTGAAATACATTCTGGTTGCTGAACAAGGTGAAGCGGAATGCCCATATTGTGCCCTCCTCCATGCAGAAGGCACACACGACTCTAGTCCAACCCCTTGTGATGGCCAACCGCCCATCCTTCACGGTCTTCATGAAAACATCTAGATAATCATCGTGTTCTGGTAGAAATACGTTAACCTTTGCATGCCCACCAATCATGTAGTTTGAGAGGTAATCTTGAGTAAACTGCTTTGGCAACCACTACAAAGGAAAAAGATTCAGACATTGTCATCTAACACAATCATTATGGGAAGTAAAAAGAAGGCTGCAGAGTTGTTACTTACCATCCTGTAGTTCGTTGTTGTCTTGGATAAAGTGTAAACAAATATTTTAATTGCCATCTTTGGACCCATTTTACTAACAATATTTATCAGCTTCCTCACTTGATGCTGGTTCATCGATATCTCATTCCCCCTTACACAGAAATGGTCGAAGCACGGATCTTTACCAATAACATATGTACCTAAAAGCACCAAGTTAATATTAGAAGCTAAACAGCAATTGCACAATGATGTAGTACAACACTCTTTTATAGTATCTTATAACATCCAATATACTCACATATTAGCTGAATTAACATCTTATATTAAGGGTCGGAAGGAGTTTAGTGCATTCTTACAAATTATCGGTTGATTAACTGCTGCTGTATCCATGAGTTACAGTTAGTTTGAGATAGTTCACGCTCAAATATCCCTAAAGTATATCTAAACATGAGGGCTAGTTTGAGCTAGTTGCATCTATAATCCACCCCAAAAAACTATCCAACCCAAGAGGTGCTAATTGGAGCTAGTTCTCCTAGTGCATTTATTGTCAATCTAAGCCTGCCATCCAAACAACTCTTTGGATGGAGTTAGTTCAGGGTTAGTCATGAGCTAGAAACTAACTCTGACCTCTAGCTAAGTTGAGTATCCAAACATGGTTGTGTTGTTGTTGTTGCTGCTGCTGTTGCTCTTCTACGCATATCTAGACATCATCAGAACATTAATGTAACACTCTTCCTTGTTGCTATGTAGCCTAGGATTGCATATTTAGACATTAAGTACAGTGCATGTTTCTATGTTGCCTCAGATATATTACATAGTTAACCTAACGATAAATGGGTTGCATATATATTTAGTTAAAAGTCTGATTCACCGATTAGTCCCTTATCAGCCTGTAACGCCCTCGATGCGGCTATATCTCCCACGTGTCGAGGCACGACTTAGAGGCATAACCGCACTGAAAGCAAAGTCGCAAGTTAGGCAATCTTCACAACATCCCATGTAATATAAATAATAAAAGGGGAGATACATAGTTGGCTTACACTCACCACATCAATCAAAGTACATAAATAGCATTACATCAATCAAACACTCATGGCCCGACTACGGCGCCAAAATAAAAGATAAACCCAACATGCGACACGGTCCCGATCGCCCCAACTGGGCACCACTACTGATCATCAGGGAAAGACACATAGTAACGGCGTGAGTCCTCGTCGAACTCCCACTTGAGCTCAAGCGCGTCATCTGGAACGGGATCATCAGGCCCTGCATCTGGTTTGGAAGTAATCTGTGAGCCACAAGGACTCAGCAATCTCGCACCCTCGCAATCAAGACTATTTAAGCTTAATAGGTAAGACAAGGTAAATATGTGGAGCTGCAGCAAGCGACTAGCATATATGGTGGCTAACCTGTTCACAAAAGAGAGCGAGGAGAGAAGGCAAAGCGCGAACGAATAACTAGAGAACAACCTGTGGCAAGCATTACTCCAACACCGTGTTCACTTCCCAGACTCCACCGAGAAGAGACCATCATGGTAACTCACACAATTGATTCATTTTAATTAAGTTAAGGTTCAAATTATCTACAACCGGACATTAACAAATTCCCATCTGCCCATAACCGCGGGCACGGCTTTCGAAAGTTCAAATCCCTGCAGGGAGTTCCACCTTAGCCCATGACAAGCTCTCACGGTCAACAAAGGAATAGACCTTCTCCCGAGACATTCCGATCAGGCTCGGTATCCCGGTTCTACAAGACACTTCGACATGTTAAAACAAATCCAGCAACACCGCCCGAATGTGCCGACAAATCCCGATAGGAGCTGCACATATCTCGTTCTCAGGGCACACTCAGATTATCCTAGGTACGGGTAGGCCAGTCCAGAGTTGCCCCTGGTGGCCACCGGCAGCTGACAGGTGGACCAACACTCATAGGAGCACTGGCCCGGGGGGGGGGTTTAAAATAAGATGACCCTCGGGCTCCGGAAACCCAAGGGAAAAAGAGGCTAGGTGGCAAATGGTAAAACCAAGGTTGGGCATTGCTGGAAAAGCTTTAATCAAGGCGAACTATTAAGAGGTTCCCATTATCACCCAACCGCGTAAGGAATGCAAAAATCCGGGAACATAACACCGATATGACGGAAACTAGGGCGGCAAGAGTGGAACAAAACACTAGATGAGAGGCCGATCCTTCCACCCTTTACCAAGTATATAGATGCATTAAGATAACAAGATAATTAATGATATCCCAACAAGTAAATAATGTTCCAACAAGGAACGGTCTCCAATCTTCACCTGCAACTAGCAACACTATAAGAGGGGCTGAGCAAAGCGGTAACATAGCCAATCAACGGTTTGCTAGGACATGGTGGGTTAGAGGTTTGACATGGCAATTTGGGAGGCATGATAAGCAAGTGGTAGGCATCGTAGCATAGGCATAGCAAAAGAGCGAGCATCTAGCAAAGCAAAGATAGTAGTGATTTCGAGGGTATGATCATCTTGCCTGCAAAGTTGTCAGAGTTGACTGGATCCTCGAAAGCAAACTCAACGGGCTCCTTGTTAGCGAACTCGTCTCCCGGCTCTACCCAAACAAGACAAACAAGCAACAAGAACACAATCAACCACGTGCAAAGCTCAAACAAACATGATGCAACATGGTATGCTATGCAGGGTGCGATATGCGATGCATATGCAAGATTTGACAAGGAATGCATGAACCTGGCCTCAACTTGGAAATCCAAGTGTGCCACTGGAAAGGGGAGATGCAATCGCTTGAAAACAATATAAAGATCACCGGAATCGGAGTTACGGTTTGGAAATGGCAAGCAATTCAAATATGACCACGTTCTGCGATTTACAGCAAGTAGCCATCTAAATGCAACAGGATGAACATGCTACAGCACCCAAACATGGCAACAAAATACATGGCAGGGATCCACTCATGAAGCTTAATAAAAGACTAGCACTGAGCTACGGCCAATTCATCCAATAACAGGTTCAAACAAGCATGGAAAAATGCATTTGGTAAACATATTTCAGACTTCGTGAAATTAACACTTGTCTAGAATTTCAGATCAGGTAGCACACTTTGGAGCATGAAAACTATATGCTACAGGACCTGAACATGGCAAAGTAAAGCATGGCATGGAGCTACTCAAAGAGCTTAACAAAAGTCCCTTAGTGATCTTGAGCCAAAAGGGATCAGAAAATACATTTGCAAGCATGTGAACATGGCAAAAAACATAATTAGTTCTCACACTTAGTGAAAACTGGAGCATGCAAAATCAGATATCAAGTAGGCATGTTTACGAGCTCGATGCACTCACTACAGAGCAAGTCATGACAATCTAAGCATACACCCATCAAGAATACACATAATAAAGGCTAGACATGGCAAGAACAATAGCATAGCATGCACGGATCAACTCCAACATCCTCGGCAAAATCGCTAACAAGTAGACAATCTGCCCAGATTCACGAAATAGCAAAAGTGGAGCTTGATTGACTTAAGATAGGCTGCTCCATAATTGCAAACAAAGACATGGATGGATAGAGCACTACAAGATTAACAAAACATCCTTACTGGTCATCCTCAAAAGAGGCACGGATCACTAGGAAACAACATGAACATATGGCATAATGAGATAAACAGATCAAGGACTTAGTGGAAATGCTAAGTCCCTGAAATCAGCATTAACGAATGCCCCACTTTGCAAGCTGGTGCTAGTCACCACACACATCACAAAAATACATGGGTTGCACCTCTGGATAGATGGCAAAACATATAACAAAACACATGTAGAGCTCAGGGGCATATCATGCACACAACAATCATGGCAAAAATGACAAATATCTAATTGGAGCAGCAGATCTGACAATTATCTCAAATAGTATTCTTCTAAAAGCATTTCGGGTATCAAGATGAACTCAAATGAAAATGATGCAATGAGATGAAATGATGTGCTCTCTGAGATGAACATTTTGATATGCTATATGCCCAAAACGAGCTACGGATGAGGAGTTACGATGCGATGAATATAGCTAAAATAATTAGGGTTTCGGGCAAAAAGTTAACCGATCCAAATTCCAGATCTAGATCCGGTTACTGTTCACGCGCGCTTCCCGAGGTTCACCGGAGATGGCCGCGGCGGTGGTCGAACTTGCCGGTCTTGGGGTGGTGGCCGGAGCTCACCAGCGTCGGCGGAGCTCGCCGGGGCGGCGATGGGCGGCGGGGAGGCACGCGCTGGCGCGGTGGCGTGGCGGACCGGCGCGGAGGAGGGCGGCCGGCGGGCGGCGCGCCTCGGCGGAGGAGGAGCCGGCCTCAGGGAAGATGGCCCCGGGCGGCGGCGGGTGAAGACGGGCCTCGGGGGCCCCTCCTGGGCCTCCCGGGCCGGCGGCGACGACGAAGTGGGGCGGCGGCACGGTCCAACGGGCGAGCGACACGTGGCGGTGGTGGCGCGGGTCGGACAATGTCCGGCCCGGCGATTTTGTACGGCGGCGGCGGGTGGAGATGGATCTAGGGTTTTCGGGGGAAGGAGAAGGAGATTTTTTTTCGGGGGGTCTTTAAATAGGCATAGGAGGAGCTAGGAGAGTCCAAATGAGGTGCGGTTTTCGGCCACGCAATCGTGATCAAACGCTCTAGATGATGGAGAGGGTTTTGGGCCAACTTGGAGGGGTGTTGGGCTGCAACACACACGAGGCCTTTTCGGTCCCTCGGTTAACCGTTGGAGCATCAAACGAAGTTCAAATGGTACGAAACTTGACAGGCGGTCTACCGGTAGTAAACCAAGGCCGCTTGGCAAGTCTCGGTCCAATCCGGAAATGTTTAATCCCCACACATGAAAGAAAGGTAGAAATGACCACCGGAGGAGAACGGAGCACCGGAATGCAAAACGGACAACGGTGAAAATGCTCGAATGCATGAGATGAACACGTATGCAAATGCAATGCACATGATGACATGATATGAGATGCGTGACAACGATAACAACACATGGAGACAAAAACCCGAACCCGAGAAAATAAAATAACTTAACGCCGGAAACGGCAAGAGTTGGAGTACATATTGGGTAAATCATATCCGGGGTGTTACACAGCCCACGGCCTATATGGTACCAGCTGCTGATATCCTGAACAGTGAGCATATATAAGCCATGGGATGAAACTAACCTCGATGGAAAACAATAGTCGTTCCCAAAATTGTCCTGTGTAGGTACATCGAGAAGCATGTTAAGCACAACAGGCTAAACATCAACCAAAATTATCCATGGCAGACAAAATAATCTCCAAAAGATAGCTTCAGTGTGCAGGTTTAAGCACGCTAGTAAAGCAAAACAAGTGGAAAGGTGTGTTAACTGCAACAGGCCTAACATTTAACAACAAGCAAACATAGTCATTCAAACTGGTATTGCGCCGGTCTAAGTACATTGGTTATTGTTAAATAAAAATGGAAAGCCGTGTTAACTACAAGATGCAGCAACCAAATGTAGTCATTCATAGTGGTATTGTTGAAACTGGTAGTGATGAAATTGAACTGCACAGTTCATACTTGCACATATAGAACATCACGTTGTGAATAACTGGAATAAACAAGGCATACTACGAACAACCAAACATAGCATTTGAAACTGGACATATGCTAACTACAAAAACTGAACAATCAAAAAACTTAAAAAAGGCATATGCTAGCTATAAGAGGCTTAACGACAAGCAAATATATGCATTCCTATCGGTATGTTTAAAACTGCATTGATGAAATGTACTGCACAGTAAATAATTGCACATATAGAGCATCACATTGTGAACAACTGAAATAAACAAGGCATACTGCAAACAACCAGATATAGCAATTAAAACCGGACATATTCTCACTACACTACAAAAGGGACTCGACAAAACAAATCATGGATTTCCCCCTGTGAAGAGGCACGGCAAAACAAATCATGGGTTTCTTCACTTGTCACAAATGGGCTCATTTCCGTGGGAAGAGCACGAACGCTGGATGCGCTCCATGTTGTCGTAGATGGGATCCTTCCCCTTGGAAGAGCACGGTTGTAGGGTGCCCTCCCTGATGTCGCAAACGGGTGCTTTCCCCTTGGAAGAGCAGATGGGCTCTTTCCCCTTGGAAGAGCCAGAGAGGGTGCCCTCCTCGTGGTCGCCGTCGATGAGGTCTGACTTGGAAGCTGTGGATCCCAAGCCAGCATCGGAGAATGTGTCCTTCAGAAATGACAAAAGGGGCTCGATGGCGATGTAGGATGGCAAATTGTTGACAGCGAGCCAGAGGAGATTAGCGGCGGGGCTATGGATGAGATCGACGGCGATTGAACCCGAGGGGTTGGGTGGGCCACTTAACCTGTGACATAGCCCGCCTCAGGCCGTCGCTGTCGATGACCTCGATGTCGTAGCCGGCGGCCGAGACATGCCCGCATACTCTAGCCCACTGCTTGAGTGCCTGCCGCCGATAACGGTCGTCAACTTCCTCGGCAATGTTGGTCGAAGAGATTGCGATACACCTCTTTTTGGCCAGTCGCTCCTCGAGCTCCACGGGAAGCATAGCCGGGCTTAGGCTGCGACACTCTGGAGTGGGGGATGGGGATGGGGATATGTGGGAAAGGGGGCGTTTGGCACGCGTCATCTAAGAATCTCAGGGCGGCCTGATACGTCTCCAACGTATCTATAATTTTTGATTGTTCCTTGCTATTATATTATCTGTTTTGGATGTTTAATGGGCTTTATTATACACTTTTATATTATTTTTGGGACTAACCTACTAACCCAAGGCCCAGTGCAAATTGTTGTTTTTTTGCCTATTTTAGTGTTTCGCGGAAAAGGAATATCAAACGGAATCCAAACGGAATGAAACCTTCGGGAGAGTTATTTTTGGAACAAACGTGGTCCAGGGGAATTGGAGTAGACGTCAAGAAAGAAGCAAGGAGGCCACGAGGCAGGGAGGCGCGCCTGCCCCCCTTGGCGCGCCCCCACCCTTGTGGGCCCCTCGCAGCTCCACCGACCTACTTCTTCCTCCTATATATATATCCATATACCCCGAAAACATCCAGGAGCACCACGAAACCCTATTTCCACTGTCGCAACCTTCTATACCCAAGAGATCCCATCTTGGGGCCTTTTCCAAAGCTCCGCCGGAGGGGGAATCGATCACGGAGGGCTTCTACGTCAACACCATAGCCTCTCCGATGATGTGTGAGTAGTTTACTATAGACCTTCGGGTCCATAGTTATTAGCTAGATGGCTTCTTCTCTCTCTTTGGATCTCAATACAAAGTTCTCCTCGATCTTCTTGGAGATCTATTCGATCTAATTCTTTTTGCGGTGTGTTTGTCGAGATCCGATGAATCGTGGGTTTATGATCAAGATTATCTATGAACAATATTTGATTCTTCTCTGAAATCTTTTATGTATGATTGGTTATCTTTGCAAGTCTCTTCGAATTACCAGTTTGGTTTGGCCTACTAGATTGATCTTTCTTGCAATGGGAGAAGTTCTTAGCTTTGGGTTCAATCTTGTGGTGTCCTTTCCGAGAGACAGCAGGGGCATCAAGGCACGTATTGTATTGTTGTCATCGAGGATAAAAAGATGAGGTTTATATCATATTGTTTGAGTTTATCCCTCTACATCATGTCATCTTGCCTAATGTGTTACTCTGTTCTTATGAACTTAATACTCTAGATGCATGCTGGATAGCGATCGGAGTGTGGAGTAATAGCACTACTAGGAAAAGGGCCATAACTAATATGGACATTAATGGCGCACCAGATACAGGTGTGCCATTAGTGTCCTCATTACTAATGGCGCACCAGACACGCGGTGCGCCATTACTAACAAATTTTTATTTTTATTATTTTTTCCAAAAGTAGTAATGGCGCACCAAGGCACAGTGCGCCATTACTAGTTTCAACTAGTAACTAGCAGGGCCAACCGCGCATTTGCGCGGCTAGGTTTGTTAGAAGGCAAATATTCGTGTTTTTATCTACCATACTGGTTTCAAAGATTTTTAGAGAATGTTCACAATTCCATGTCAAGTAAAGAATGTTTTATTGTGTAAGTTTTCTGGAGTAAAAGGTTTTTTTAATCTATGGTATGGTTATTTGTATATACTTGTACTACTCTAAACATGTTTTCATATACCTCACAGAGATGTGCTTACCGACCTACCCTAGTTGCATGGTGCACAGAAAGTCTTCCAGTTATTGTCCTTCTGTAAATCTTGAGCTTGGTGATGAACTATTGCCAGAAGGAATCGCACCTAATTTTGAAGCATGTAAAAAGCAATATCCAATCTTTTATAGTCCATACAAATGGCATTGTACATTTCCAAATAATATGGCATTTATGTAGTTGCGAATTTTATTGTGATAGGTCATAACGTGGTCGCACTTCAACCTGGCAAGATATTAGTTCAAGTTGTTACAAAGTATTGTGTTTGTCCGTCAACATTTGGCACATTTTCCTTAGCATTTATATATCATGAAAAATTTAGAAAACGTTCTAATCAAAATTGTGTCTTGAGCAAGTCTGATTAAATTAGTATATGGCTCTGACGTCTATGATCCATGATGCAAAACTATATATATATACGTACTGATTTTTAGATTGCCTTCTTACGACCATTCATCATGTGTATGTTTTTCAACTATATATAATTTTTTTCAGAAACTCCTCAACAATCATTTTCTAAAAAAAGATTCACACAATTTCCTCATACCTCATTCTTTTTATGTTTCCATCTCATTTCTATCAACTGCTAATTTTAGCATAAATCAACGACAATATGTTAAATACCTTCCAAATTGTCGCTATTTAAGGAATTCACATGAAGGTTCTACGAATTGTTCTTTACCTTTTTTATGTCGTAGATTTATGTTAGCATATAAGAAAAAAAGTCAGATGTTAGTTTAAATGTAGCATATGCTCCATTATTTCAAAAGAATGGATTACAACCACATTTGACAATCATTTTTTCTAGCTTAACTTTACATGCGATATACATCGGGATATGAAATTCAAATAAAGTACGGACTTTGTAAATTTTTATTCAACTTCAATGATTTAAGGCATATTGGATCATATACCCATATTCTGTCTTACCCCACTTTATGTTTTTATGATTTACAAATCCGCAATTTAACATTTAAAGAAAAAAATATTTAAACTACTTTATTAATCCTCAAATCAAGGAGCCCTCTATGGTGTGCGAATTTTTATGAATAAATAATAGAGTCCTTTGTATATCTAATAGTGGTTGTATGCAATAAACTGTTACTCTTTATTTACCTAATAGAATTTGCATGTAGATACACTATGCATTTGTATGAACGATCTGAGACATCCTCATGAATATACTCTCTTGTTCATAAAAAAGATGGTATTTGGACATCGGCCCAGTGACCAACATGTATCATTGGCTACATCTTATTTGTCTATTTTTTGGCAGGATGGCTACGTCTTGTGTATATATTGCTAGAAAAGTATTAATTTTTATGCCGTAAGAATAATATGTTGTCCTATGCCACAATGATAAAGAAGTTTGCGGGTGGCGATAATTATTTTTACTTGTCTTTATTTGCTGAGCGCAGAAATCAATTTATTTTTCCTTTAATATTTTTGTTACTATCGTCATTTATTCAGAAATTTTGTTGTTGTTTTTTCCGAAAAATTCAGAACTGTTGTTAGCGATCAATTTTTCACTTTAGCATCGAAGTATATTTTTTGTTTTCATAATAAGCATTTATCTATATTAATTTGGTAGCTTCTCTATTTTTCTGTAGAGATTTGGGCAACGTGGCCTTTGTTTGCATGTGCATGCTTGATGCGTTTGCTTTGGGTCTATGTGTTAGCCTATTTTACCGATCCTTGTCTTTTTATGGGTTTTTCTAGGGAGTCTTCACATCTTTACGGTAATATAGCCTAGTGTATTGTCTTCATATGTGACCGTGTTTTTTTTTCTGGGATAATACATGACCTTATTTTAATATACTCATCTACATGACTGATTAGATTAGTACTCCTGCTGGACTTCTACCTTTACAGCCCGTGATGGAGTATGCTTTGTACCACATGACTTTACTGCTGCTAGCCTATAGTTTCCTTTCCTTTACACCCCATGGTTGCATATTTTTTTTTCTCTATTTTGGCTAAGGCATGCATACCTTTTCATATGTACGTGACAGGCTTATTAACGTGTTACGTAAAAACTATTAAATCTCAGCCGTTATTATTATGATCAAATGGTGCAAATAATATTAGCATATGTGGACGAACGTAATGGCTTGTTTGACTTCTGTCTTAATTATATAATAGATGGCGCACCACACACTCTGTGCGTCACTACTAACAGTTTTTTTACTTTTTTTTTTCAAAACTAGTAATGGCGCACCAGTGTATAGTGTGTCATTACTAGTTCAAACGGTGCGCCACTACTAACAATTTTTTTATTTACGTGGTGCGCCAGTACTAACTTTCTTTGCACACACCCCCCCCCCCCCGTGTGGACCGCCTTTTCAGTTTTAGAAAAAATAAAAGAAAATGATGGAAATGTCAAAAAATAAAAGAAAATAAGTTTCCCATATGATATGTGGTCTAGTTGTTGGGAAATTTACAAATATGAATTTCGACTTTATTTGCAAAGTCTTTCTGGAATTTAGTAAAATGGGCATAACTTTTGCATACGAACTCGGATTAAAAAGTTTTTTGTATGAAAAATCATCTACTCGAGTTACATTCGAATTGAACCTGGGGAACCTTGTTCAAGATTTTTAGAATCCCCAAAAACCTAATAGAACGAAAGATACGGGGCTTTTAAGATCTAGAGTGGGGGGGAATAGAAAAAAATTCAAACTTACTAGTGGCGCACCATTTGCTAGGTGCGCCACTAGTAACAGAAAAAAAATTGGTTTCAAAATTTTTTTTTGGAATTTTTTTCAAAATATGATACGTAATATGACCGGGAAGTTTGAAATATTTTTCAAAATTTCATCACACTCATGAACATGAACAAAGTCCTAGACATCAACAAGGTTTACTAGGATTGATATGATAGATATATCAACAAGTGCCTGTTAAGTGAAGTGGTGCTGGGGTTGGATAGAACTACGAAGTTAAGCGTGCTCTGGCTGGAGTAGTGTGGGGATGGGTGACCTTCCAGGAAGTTTGCCCACTTAGTGTGATTTGACCCGAGATTAAACATATTGACCGAGGTTAAGCCATAGTGACCTGAGATTAAGAAAATAACGAAAAAAAATTGAAAAAAAAATTCTGAATTTTTTTTGAAAAACAATTGTTAGTAATGGCGCACCTATAGTGCGCCATTAGTATTTGTTACTAGTGGCGTGATAATAGTGGCGCACCTGTAGTGCGCCATTAATGGCCAAAACATGTGCGCCACTAATTAGCCTTTTCCTAGTAGTGTAGTAGTAGATGCAAAATCGTTTCGGTCTACTTGTCGCGGACGTGATGCCTATATAAATGAGCATGCCTGGATATTCTCATAATTATGCACTTTTCTATCAATTGCTCGACAGTAATTTGTTCACCCACCGTAATACTTATGCTATTTTGAGAGAAGCCACTACTGAAACCTATAGCCCCCGGGTCTATCTTTTATCATATAAGTTTCCAATATATTTTATTTTGCAATCTTTACTTTCAATCTATATCATAAAAATACCATAAATATTTATCTTATTATCTCTATCAGATCTCACTCTCGTAAGTGACCGTGAAGGGATTGAGAACCCCTTTATTGCGTTGGTTGCAAGGTTCTTATTTGTTTATGTAGGTACAAGGGACTTGCGTGTAGTATCCTACTGGATTGATACCTTGGTTCTCAAAAACTGAGGGAAATACTTTCGCTACTTTGCTGCATCACCCTTTCCTCTTCAAGGGAAAACCAGCGCAGTGCTCAAGAGGTAGTAAGAAGGATTTCTGGCGCCGTTGTCGAGGAGGTTGCACCAAGTTAAGTCAAGATTTGATCTCCCATCAACAAGCCATTTCTGGCGCCGTTGCCGGGGAGATCTACTCACAAGTCAAGACATACCAAGTACCCATCACCAAACTCTTATCCCTCGCATTACATTATTTTCCATTTGCCTCTCGTTTTCCTCTCCCCCACTTCACCTTTGCCTTTTCTTCACCTTCTTCCCGTATGTATCTTTGTTTGTGTTTCCATGTGCCTTCTATTTGCTTGCATCTTTGCTTGCTAAAAATCTATTGATATGGATCCACTTAAAGTGTTCTACTTGGACATCTTTGATCCTTATGCGCTCGTGCTGAATCCCGAACTAGCCTAGTTGATGGGAAATCTTTAGATGAGCATGCTCATATTGTGGGTCACCGTTTGTCTGAAAAAGGGAGACTCTCATGGGATCAAATAAACAGATTACTGTGTTATGCTTGGAATCTTTGTGAAATTTATGATTTTACTGGTTGCTCTAAGAACCCTAAAAAACACCTCCCCTACCTATGTGAGTTTAATGACAATGAAATCTTATCTTCTTATGCAAAGGGTGTTTATAGTTACTACAATATCGAACAAATTGATGAATTTGTTGCTTTTAAGGGTGCTTATGAAGTTGCTTCTTTGATTGAAAAGTATGATACTACTCTCTACGAATCTGAAAATGTTGACATACTTAAATATTGCTATGAAAACTATGCTCATAATGTCTATGTCAAGGAACTTATTGAAAGAATGACCGTTGCTTCGGAAGATAATGATATGCATGAGTCTATAGATAATTATGATTCCGATGATTTGATTGAAATATCCCTTGATGAACATGATGCTTGCTATTCTTGTGGCCATGATGCCAATATTTATGAAAATGAATTTGCTATAGTTCCTTATGTTAAACACACCCATACTTGATAGTTCCTTCGATGAAAAGCATGATTGCAATGGTGTTATCATAAATTCTCTTAATGTCAATTGTGTTAATGATATGCAAAACCTCAAGCTTGGGTATGCTAGTTTTGCTATGACTACTATTTGTTGCAATGATCATGATTGGGGTGATTCTTCTTATGATCTTGAAAATTTATTTAAGCCGCATGATGAATATGAGATTGATAATAATGTTTGCAATAATATTGAAAGTGGGTTTGGAAGATTGTCAACTTTAGATCCCACGTATTTGGAGAATGTTCAATCTTATGAAGTTTTTGATAAAAGTGGGATTGGAGAGGCCATGACTTTAGCTAATATTAATCCCACTATTTTGGAAGAGTGTCAACTTCGCATGCATGTGGATCATGTTGAGAATATTTTATGTGATAGCTATTTTTTTGTATTTTCTTATGATCCTACATGTAATTATTATGAGAGAGAAAAATATGGTTGTAGAAATTTTTGTGTCACTAAATTACCTCTCGTTATGTTGAGATTGCTAATGTTTCTTTCCGCTTCCTTGCATATGCTAGTTTTTGCTTGCTATGATAATTTGTTTGCCTATAAGATGACTATGCATAGGAAGTATATAAGATGCCTATAAGATGCTTCAATTCCCGTCTTTCATGTGAGCATCATTGGAATTATCAAGGCCTAGCTAGGGGCGTTAAACGATAGCGCTTGTTGGGAGGCAACCCAATTTTATTTTTGTTTCTTGCTTTTTGGTTTTGTTTAGTAATAAATAATTCATCTAGCCTCTGTTTAGATGTGTTTTTATGCTTTTAATTAGTGTTTGTGCCAAGTAGAACCTTTGGGAAGACTTGGGGGAAGTTTTGAGATCTTGCTGTAAAAAACAGAAACTTTACGCTCACGAGATTTCCTGCCATTTTTACTGGAGAGTGCGATTAGGTTAATTATTTTTGAAGATGATTAATAGACAAATTCCTCACGTCCACCAATTTAGCTCAGAATTTTTGGAGTTACAGAAGTACTCGAAACCTACAGATTACTACATACTGTTCTATTTTTGACAGATTCTGTTTTTCGTGTGTTGTTTGCTTATTTCGATGAATCTATGGCTAGTATCGGAGGGTATGAACCATAGAGAAGTTGGAATACAATAAGTTTAACACCAATATAAATAAATAATGATTTCATTACAGTACCTTAAGTGTTGGTTTGTTTTCTTATACTAACGGAGCTCATGAGATTTTCTGTTGAGTTTTGTGTTGTGAAGTTTTCAAGTTTTGGGTAAAGATTTGATGGATTATGGAATAAGGAGTGGCAAGAGCCTAAGCTTGGGGATGCCCAAGGCACACCAAGGTAAAATTCAAGGACAACCAAAAGTCTAAGCTTGCGGATGCCCCAGAAGGCATCCCCTCTTTCGTCTTCGTCCATCGGTGACTTTACTTGAGGCTATATTTTTATTCACCACATGATATGTGTTTTGCTTGGAGAGTCTTGTATGATTTGAGTATTTGCTTTTTAATTTACCACAATAATCCTTGTTGTACACACCTTTTGGGAGACACACACATGAATTGGAATTTATTGGAATACTCTAAGTGCTTCACTTATATCTTTTGAGCTAGATAATTTTGCTCTAGTACATCACTTATATATTTTAGAGCACGGTGGTGGTTCTATTTTATAGAAATTATTGATCTCTCATGCTTCACTTATATTATTTTGAGAGTCCTTTAGAACAGCATGGTAATTTGCTTTGGTTATACAATTGGTCCTAATATGATAGGCATTCAAGATTGGTATAATAAAAATTATCATAAAAAGTGCATTAAATACTATGAGAAGTTTGATGCTTGATAATTGTTTTGAGATATGAGGATGGTGATATTAAAGTTGTGCTAGTTGTGAATTTGAGAAATACTTGTGTTGAAGATTGCAAGTCGCGTATCATGCACGTATGGTAACCGTTGTGTAACAAATTTGAAACATGAGGTGTTCTTTGATTGTCTTCCTTATGAGTGGCGATCGGGGACGAGCGATGGTCTTTTCCTACCAATCTATCCCCCTAGGAGCATGCACATAATGCTTGGTTTTTAATGACTTGTAGATTTTTGCAATAAGTATGTGAGTTCTTTATGACTAATGTTGAGTCCATGGATTATACGCACTCTCACCTTTCCATCATTGCTAGCCTCTTCGGTACCATGCATTGCTCTTTCTCACCTTTAGAGTTGGTGCAAACTTATATCTTCCTCAAAACATCCACCATACGTACCTATTATGGCATTTCCATAGCCATTCCGAGATATATTGCCATGCAACTTTCCACCGTTTCATTTATGACACACTTCATCATTATCATATTGCCTTGCATGATCACGTAGTTAACATCGTATTTGTGGCAAAGCCACCATGCATAATTTATCATACAGGTCACTCTTGATTCATTGCCCTTCCCGGTACACCGCCGGAGGCATTCATATAGAGTCATATTTTGTTCTAGTATCGAGTTGTAATCATTGAGTTGTAAATAAATAGAAGTGTGATGATCATCATTAATAGAGAATTTTCCCAAATAAAAAAAAAGAAATAAAGGCCAAATAAAAAAAGAAGGGCCCAGAAAAAGAAAGAAAGAAAAGTGAAATAAAAAGGGACAATGCTACTATCCTTTTTCCACACTTGTGCTTCAAAGTAGCACCATGATCTTTATGGTAGAGAGTCTCCTGTTTTGTCACTTTCATATACTAGTGGGAATTTTTCATTATAGAACTTGACTTGTATATTCCAACAATGGGCTTCCTCAAATGCCCTAAGTCTTCGTGAGCAAGCAAGTTGGATGCACACCCATTTAGTTTCTTTTATTGAGCTTTCATACATTTATAGCTCTAGTGCATCCGTTGCATGGCAATCCCTGTCGGCGTTCTGGGAATGGGGGTCCCCAGACTTGCCTGCCTGCGGCCCACGGCGTGGCTCTGCGAGCGAGCCCATACGACCCATCTTCACCAGCAAGGACTCAAGACCCTCGTGAGGCGAACGACACAAGACCTCCTCAGGAGCGGACTCACCAGGCTGGCTCGCGAGGGGCGGAGAGTTCAAGGCCAGGCGAACCTCGCGAGGTTCTAGTGATGTGAGCCATGACGACCAAGGCCAGGCGGGCGCCAGCGCGCACGGTGTCCTTGTTTCCTCTTCGGTGCTAAGGAAGCAGGCACAGGCGCGGAGTACCGAGGCGTCAAGCAAAGGTTTCCATATCAGCGCAACAAGACCAAGACCAGAAGGACGGCAAGACAGAGGTCACCATGGAGCCCAAGACGGCGTCACCACCAGAGCCTTTGGCAGGCGAAGACTACTTTTGTCAGGATAAGCTATACTAGTTGTCTCCTTTCAAATTGGCCGTTGTTGGCTCCCTTCCCGCTCAATATTTAGGGAGGACCAGGGCCCCTATAAATAGGACTAGCCACCGCCGTAGCTAGAGGAGGATCAATCGATCGGTCTGGCTAAGAGAGACCAGGACAACCACAAGTTCACCAAGCACAAGAACACCTCTCCTCAGGAGGTTTTTCTTCCCCTTGTACTATTCATCCTCAGCCCAAGAGGCAATCCACCACACCACACTGGAGTAGGGTATTACACCACAACGGTGGCCTGAACTAGTATAAATATCGTGTCCTTTGTGTTGCGAGTTCGTCGAGTTAGCCCGAAAGATCTTAGCTGAGTTAGGACGTGGATCGGCAGGGGGGAGATCTTCGCACGCACCCCAGTGTTCGAACCTTGAGGGTTTTGCCGGAACCCGTGATCCGACATTTGGCGCGCTAGGTAGGGGCGCGCCAAAGCTTCCCTTTCGTCACTCCGCGCCCCGTCGTCTCATTGTCTCCATGTTGGACGCTTGCCACGCTCGCGCTGAGCGTCGGGCTGCCCTCGCCGCCCGAGTTGCTCAGACGGCTCCCATCGGCGGGCCGCCTCATCATTCTCCGTCGCCTGCCGCCAACGCCACCACCGGCCAGGCGGGAAAAGAGCAGCAAACATCCTCACTGCACCCCTTGGTGCGGCGGGACGGCCGCACCGCCACCCCATCGCTGACTCGGCCGGTTCCTCATCCCATGCTCGTCGCGCTCTCGTGGACGCGCAGGCCGCTCTGTGCATGGCGCGCGAGCTCCTATGCTATCGCCCAATCGACGACCTCTACGAGGACTGGCTCCACCGCATCGCCGAGCTTGCCAGCGCCGTAGGGGGCGCCCTGCCCCGTCCCTCTCGCCACCTCGCCCTCCGCCAGCCGCGGGCGGCATTGCCCACGAAGCGCCTCCACCACCTCTGCCCCAAGACGGAGTCGTGGTGCCCAAGCGCGCGGCCCCACGGCGCGACCTGCCGTGTCCGGCGCCCGCGCAAGAAGAAGGAAGCTGCCAAGAAGTCCCTCGGCCGCGAGAAAACGCCCCCACGCTCCCTGCACCACCATGGCAAAACCGCGTGCCGCCTGCGACGGCGGCGCGCGGACCCCATCAAAGACAAGTTCTCCACAAGCGCAGAGTCCCGGTCGCCACGGCAGGCTACTGCGCCTTCACCCCTGAGCTACGTAGAGTCGCTTGGCCAGGCATGTTCAAGCTGGATCTGCCACCTCGCTACGACGGCACCCCCGACCCCGCGGAGTTCCTTCAGCTCTATGAGCTGAGCATCAAGGCAGCCAATGGCGACGAGAAAGTCATGGCGAACTGGTTTCCCATGGCTCTCAAGGATGGTGCCCGCTCCTGGCTCCTGAATCTGCCTCCAGGCTCGATCTCCTCCTGGGACGAGATGCGCGACCGTTTCGTCGCCAACTTCCAGGGCACTCGCAACCGCCCACCGGCTGCGGGTGACCTGCGCCGCGTTAAGCAACAACCGACAGAGACCCTCCAGAAGTACATACAACGCTTCAACAACGTTTGCCTCCAGATACCCAAGGTGACAGACGAGGCCATCATCTCTGCGTTCTCCGATGGCGTCCATGACGTCAAGATGAAGGAGGATCTCGCCATCCACGAGGAGCTGTGCACATCTCTGGAGCTGTTCAACCTGGCGACCAAGTGCACAAGAGCTGAGGAGGGGCGCCTCTCCCTCCTCAAGCTCCCGGCTGCGGACCCGGAGGAGAAGAAAGCCAAGGCCAAAGACGTGAAGTGCAAGGGAGCAGTCGTGCTCGCGGCGGAGCCGGACACAAAGCACGGCAGGGACCAGCCCGAGTCATCCAAGAGCAGCGGACCGTTCTGCGCCTTCCATAACCTGCATAGCCACAACACCAGCGACTGTCAAGAGCTCAGAGCCATTCGAGAAGGACACTTCGGTCGATGCCCCGAGCGCAACGACCGGGGTTACGGCCAAGGAGGAGGACATGGTGGCAGACGCTGGGATGACTGTGGCCCGCGCCAGGAGTGGCACGATTGGCCTCGTGAGGACCACTGGCATGATCAGCCTCGCGAGGGCGCCTGGAGGGATCAGCCTCATGAGGATCGCCCTCAGGGTAACGCTGGTCTTCCTCCACTACCGCCACCGCCTAGAAGGAATGACGACCACCACCAAGACAAGGGGGCTGGGGGCTTCTAGGAGCCGCGTGCCATCACCTGCATCTTGGGCGGAGCTCAAGCCCCAGCCTCACAGTGTATCTTCAAACAGTTTGCTCGCGAGGTGAACGCAGTCCTCCCCAAGCTCGAGGCCACGCACCCACTCAGGTGGTCCCAGTGCGCCATCACGTTCAACTCACTAGACCAGATCAAGTGCGCGGCTACTGCCGGCGTCCTCTCGATGCTTTGTTCACCCGTCATCAGCAACGTGCAAGTCACCAAGACCCTCATCGACGGCGGCGCAGGGCTCAATGTCCTGTTCGTCGAGACGTTTGACAACCTCCAAGTGTCGTATGATCAGCTTCAGCCCACCAAGCCTTTCTCAGGAGTGACCAACGGCTCCACCACGCCGATCGGTCAGGTCCGCCTCCCAGTCAACTTCGGACAGCGCAACAACTACTGCACTAAGCTCATTGACTTTGACGTCGCCCACATCCGTCTGCCATACAATGCCATCCTCGGGTATCCGTCCCTGGCCAAGTTCATGGCCGTGACGCACCACGGCTACAATGTCCTCAAGATGCCAGGAAGCGGCGGGATTATCACAGTCCCCTGTGAAGAAAGAGATGTGGTGTGCTCCCCCGACCGCACCTTCCAAGCAGCGTCAATCAAAGACCCTGGCAACAATGCATCTCGGTACCCTCCTAAGGTCGTCCCCAAGAAGAAGAAGCAGAAACTCCTTGCCGGACCTCAGGAGGGCAGCACCGCAAGTGGCACCTCATCAGGATCAGCGCCCGCACCTGGGGCGCCTCCCTCTATCGCATAGGAAGGCGTGGTCGGCGCCCTCCTTGGGCAGGGCTCGAGGGCTCTCTTCAGGAGGGCCTCAGACCTCACCAACGTCACGAGGGAGGCGCTCGGGCACCACTTGGAGGTGTGTTTCACGGCACATCTTCTTTAGGAGGACACTGGGCAAGGAGCGCCCGGTGCTCATGAGTTCATCACCAAGGTATCTCATGAGCTTCAGGAAGCAAGAGCAATATGCGGCGACCGCCGCCCACCTGGCATTTCTCCCCACCCAGGCGAGGGTGGTGAGGTGCATGTCTGCATCGACATACCAAGGCTCAACTGAGCCGCGTCTCAGGAGCGCTTCTGGCCTTCGCATATTGGGCAATGCGAAGGTCCACCTCACAGCTACGTTCGCATGTCGTTTGGCTTGCCGAGCATGGCCGTAGCCTTCCAGCGCAACCTGCGGAGTGTCATGGCGGGTCAGGAGGCCAGGCATCATGTGGTCCTGGCAGAGATAGCGACAGTCCTCAAGGAACCCCCTGGACCCCCAGAACCTCCCGAGGCTCAGGGCCCCGGTGGCTCATGAGGAGAAACCCCTTCGCCGCGTACGTTCAGCTGCCTCAACACCCCTTCATCAACGGAACCAGGTGACATTTTCCAAGTTCGTTTAGCTGGGAGCGCCCCCAGGGCTGCATTATTCCCAGGCCGCGTGGGTCCGTCCCTGTGGCATGTATCTTTCCTTGTTTATGTCTTTAGCTTACCTTGCTGGGGGCGCCCCTCGGGCTGCATCATTCCCAAGCCGCTCGGGCCGGACCCAGTGGCGCATATCGTTTATGCATTTACTTGAGCTAGGTTGCCTTTCGTGCTTAATCTATCTATGACTATCACCTGCTTAATTGTCGCCCATCGCGGGAGCCGCGCGCCGGTCATCTTTCTTCAGGATCCTTCGCGTGAGAGGATTAGGCACGACATCTATGCTCAGGCCCGTCCCTGCAGCGTCGATAAATCCAATGGTCGAGCTCTGTCTGGTGGGCTGGCCCCGTTCACGTCACCTCCTGGGGCCGTTGGTGCTTGGCTTTCGCACACGATAACCTTAGGAGATTCGTTCGGCGCAGGTTGTCTAACCACCTCGCAGGACCAAGACAGCGAACAAGAATCAAGACCAGGCGCAAACCGCCTTGAGGTAGGGACTGTGAGTCTTGCGCTAGCTCACGAGTGCCTAGACACACCTCGTCTAGCCCTGTCGTGCAAGCCACGTGTTAGGGCAGGGCTGTACACGCCCCAGGGGCTCTCCGCAGTAGGGAGTCCCCTCCCACGCACCAGTGGAAGCACCATGCTCCGCGCTAGCAGTCGACACTGCCGAGGAGCGGCTATGCCCGTGCAAGTGCGGAAGCGCCATGGTCCGTCCTAGTGATAAACAACCGATGGAGGCCTCACGGCTGTATCAACCTCAGGGAGCCTCCGGGCTCAGTGTCTGGCCTCAACGCAATGCCTCCCGTCGGGAGAGCCGCGCGAGGGGGCTGGGCACGGGGACTGCGCTCAGGTCACGCCCAAGTGTACGCCACCCTGCTAGGTCCCTCGAACCTGGTCATCGCGCGCCCTCCCTAGCGGAGCTAAGGTATGAAGGTCATTTGAGCGTCAAGGGGGACTCCTGAGCACCGCGACTCAGGAGGCTAACTGACCACGTAGCCCCTCACTCCTTGGTCCGTCCTGGTCTAAGGTCGGCCCAACGGCGGTTGAGGTATGCGCGGGGTCGGGCCCTGCCGATGTAGAACACAAGACCAACCATTGCATCTCCTTTCCAGAAGCTGTTTGCGCGTCAAGGGGGACTCCTGAGCATTGCGACTCAGGAGCCTAACTGGTCATGTAGCCCCTCACTCCTTGGGTCCGTCCTGGTCTCCGGTCGGTCCAACGGCGGTTGAGGTATGCGCGGGCCCAGGCTCTGCCAACGTAGAACATAAAAGCAAATAGGAAGAAAATCGCAAAATCTCAAAGCAAATATTACAAGACATATTGTTCTCCGAATACCAAACACAAGTTTGAACGCCTCCATGAGGCATGCTACATGCTATAGGAGTTTCAAACAGGAAAGAAGATGCAAGCCAGTCATCCCTCGATGCTGCCGGCACCTACAAGAGGTGCCCCTCCTGGGTGGCGTCATCTTCACCTGCACCACCAGTCGAAGGCGCGGGGGCGAAGGCATCAAAATTCTCCAGCAGGGCTTCCGCCTGACCCTTCACGGCTGCGACGGTAGCCGCGCCACGCTCCTTGTCCACAGGCTCCAGCAGCTCATCAAGGCGGGCGGCAGGATCGCGAAGATGGAGGTGGCTGAAGACGTGCGTCAGCGCGGCTGAAGAAAGGATGCGAGCCTCTGCCTCCGACATGGGGCCGATGCCATGCATGAGTTCCTCAAGCACATCGACCAAGTAGGGAAGCAACTGGGCGGGGCCGTCCTCATTGGTGGCCAATGGCTTCTCCAAGCCCTTCTCATAGAGCGACTTCAGGGCCTCGCGAGACCTCTTCTCCAGAAGCGCGAAGGCCGCGCGGTCCTCGGCCAGAACCTTCGCCTTGGCGTCAAGATCGACCCCTTTGCCTCCACCTTCCGCTCCAGCTCCTCCAGCTGGCTATATTCAGTGGCCTGCGCCTTTGCCAACTCCCCTAGCTCAGCGTCGCGGTGCTTGATGGTGTCCTCCCGGGCCTTCATCTCCTCCTCCCTCGCCAGACGGCCGCGAGCTTCCTCTGCACCCTCATCACGCAGACTCTTCAGCTCATCTTCCGGCGCCCGGCAGCGGTCATGGGCTGCTTCGGCGTCCTTCATCGCCGCCTCACGATCGGCCGCAGCTTGGGCGACGGCCCGCTTCTCCTTGTCAGAGGTCGTCGTGGCCTGGCTTAGCGCCGCTCGGACTGCTGCGTGAGACTGAAGCCAGCCGGAGGCCAGCTCCAGGCGCCCGGCTACTAGGCGCGGATCCGCGCTCAGGAGATCTTCCCGCAGCTGATTCATCTCTCAAAGGGCACGCTCCAAGACAACAGAGGAGGCAGAAGAACCTAGGAGTAATGGCGCAGAAGGAGGAAGAGGCGTCATCACCATGTCCTGAGAGGCAGGGGGCTCCTGAGCCTCTTAGACCTCAGCACCCGAGCCGGACACCGTCACCTCCTGAGCCAGCGGCGCTTTGGGGGGCTGACTCCTCCCGAGGATGCTCCACCTGGCCTCGCGAGGATGGTCGCGCTGGAGAAGCACGAGCACCGTCCCCACCTTTGCTCATGGAGAGGGGTGCGGTCGCAGGAGGCAACCCGGACTCAAGCAGCACCACCTCGCTCTCCCTCCTCCTCTTCACCACAGGCGTCGGCCTGGTTGCACAACAAGGAAAAAGAGTCAGAAACAATCACCAACAGCAAAGACAAGGGTGAAACATCAAAAGGTAGCAGTATAAGCAAGAACAAGATGAAGCTCAAACACTTACTGGTCTACTGCAGCGTAGTCCACCCTCCGCTTGGTGATCTTGAAGCCGGAGAGCTTCGCAACCCGAGGCGCGGGCACGCCAGCTCCGGAAGCAGAAGCAGGAGCGGCGGTTGGGCCGGAAGCGGCTCCAGGCGGCGTCGGAAGGGAAGTAGCGTCCCGGGAGATCAACACCGGTCGGTCCCTCGTCGGGACAGCGGGTGGCTCCCCCCTCTCCAGACGGTCGCCGGCCTCGTCGTCGTCAGGAAAGGCACAGAGGATGTCAGCTTTACTCAAGGGGGAGGTCTCCCTGTCCTTCGGGGGTCACCTCCGAATCTTCCTCCTCCTCTTCTTCCTCCCCGCGGGACTCACCCAGAAGATAGCTCCACCGGCGTCGATGCGCGCAGGGGCCCCGGTGAGCACCGGCGGCACCAGTCCACGCCCGTCAAAGGTCGTCCTGGAGGCCACGATCAGCGCCCCGTCCTTGTGGTGGAACAAGGGAGTGAAGACTTTCGGCGGATACTCCTGATCGTCCCCAACCAAGAGACGGAGATCTGCGGTCAGCTCCTCGTCGGACAAGGCCTCCGAGCTCAAGCGAACCTTGTCCTCTTCATCCCCAAGTTCCCACAAGGGGCGTGTGCGGGCTTGAAGCGGGGCCACGCGCAGCGCCAGGAATTCCCTCAGGAGCATGGCCCCTGTAATCTTTGCCGCCTTCGCGTTGCCAGGCTTCGGGTCGGACTTCATCTGCTCCAGCACCAACATCGCCCGCTCGTCGGTGAGCTTCGCGCAGGAGCACCCCTTGTTGGACCGGGGCCTCTCCGTCAGCAGTGTCAAGCGTGGGTGGATGCATTTAGCATCCATCATGGCCCACTTTCTCCGAAAGCCGTTGGCTTTCTTCCCCATCTTCGAGATCGAGTTGGCCTTGTCGGCCGCGATGAAATTGACACACCCAGAGGCGTGACCCTCCTTGGCGCGGAGGAAGAAGAAGTGGCACAGAAGGGCCACGGACGGCATCACGCGAAGGTACGCCTTGCAGTAGTAGGAGAAGATCGAGAAGAGAAGGATAGTGTTGGGATGATGATACAGAGCCTGCAGCCCGAAGTGATCAAGGACCTTGTAAAAGAAGTCAGAGAAGGGAGGAACCAGCCCAGCGGTGATGCTGCTCATGAAGAAGGGGTAGAAGGTGCTTCCCTCGGGCTCAGGCACGTCAGAGCCGACCCAGAGTCCAGTCTTCCATTCTCGTAGCTTTCCCCCACCATCAGCAAGCGCGTGGCGGCGAGGTTTTTCTCCAAAACATTGGGCGCATCGAGAGCCGGCTCGTACCAAGCCGGCGACGAGGCGGGCTTGACCATCCGGGGCGCCATTGGTCGCCTACGCGGGAAGGATGTAGATCTGGAGATTTCGGAGGCAGGGGAAAGAAAGGGGATCTGAGCAAGGCGAAAGGAAGCAGTGAAGGCAAGCACTGTCTACACCAACCTTTTTGATAGTCGGGTAGTTTCCGAGGCAGCGTAGGGAAGCAGAGACGCCCACGTCCAATCAACCGCCACGCATCGACCAAGTCCGCAGGGTATTGGGGCCAGCGTCCCTCCGCACTTGGCCTTTGGCTTCGCCTCAAAGCCAAGCCCGAGCGCACCTTGGGCCTGGGGGCTACTGTCGGCGTTCTGGGAACGGGGGTCCCTAGACTTTCTTGCCTGCGGCCCATGGCGTGGCTCTGCGAGCAGGCCCGTACGGCCCATCTTCACTAGCAAGGACTCAAGACCCTCGCGAGGGGCCAAGCCTCACAAGGAGAGCGACACAATACCTCCTCAGGAGCGGCCTCACCAGGCTGGCTCGCGAGGTTCTAGTGGTATGAGCCATGACGACCAAGGCCAGGCGGGCGCCGGCGCCATAGTGTCCTTGTTTCCTCTTCGGTGCTAAGGAAGCAGGCGCAGGCGCGGAGTACCGAGGCGTCAAGCAAATGTTTCCATATCAGTGCAACAAGACCAAGACCATAAGGACGACAAGACGGAGGTCACCATGGAGCCCAAGACGGCGTCACCACCAGACCCTTTGGCAGGCGAAGACTGCTTTTGTCAGGATAAGCTGTACTAGTTGTCCCCTTTCAAATTAGCCACTGTTGGCTCCCTTCCTGCTCAATATTTGGGGAGAGGAGCAGGTCCCCTATAAATAGGACTAGCCACCGCCGTAGCTATAGGAGGATCGATCGATTGGTCTGGCTAAGAGAGACCAGGACAACCACAAGTTCACCAAGCACAAGAACACCTCTCCTCAGGAGGTTGTTCTTCCCCTTGTACTATTCATCCTCAGCCCAAGAGGAAATCCACCACACCACACTGGAGTAGAGTATTACACCACAATGGTGGCCCGAACCAGTATAAATCTCGTGTCCTTTGTGTTGCGAGTTTGTTGAGTTAGCCCAAAAGATCTTAGCTGAGTTAGGACGTGGATCGGCAGGGGGGAGATCTTCGCGCGCACCCCAGTGTTCGAACCTTGAGAGTTTTCCCGGAACCCATGATCCGATAATCCCTACTCCTTGCATTGACATCAATTGATGGGCATCTCCCTAGCCCATTGATTAGCCGCATCGATGTGAGACTTTCTCCTTTTTTGTCTTCTCCACATAACCCCCATCATTATATTATATTCCACCCATAGTGCTATATCCATGGCTCACGCTCATGTATTGCGTGAAAGTTGAGAAAAGTTTGAGATTACTAAAGTATGAAACAATTGCTTGGCTTGTCATGGGGGTCGTGCGTGATGAGAGCATTCTTGTGTGACAAAAATGGAGCATGACCAAACTATATGATTTTGTAGGGATGAACTTTCTTTGGCCATGTTATTTTGAGAAGACATGATTGCTTAGTTAGTATGCTTGAAGTATTATTATTTTTATGTCAATATTAAACTTTTGTCTTGAATCTTTTGGATCTGAATATTCATGCCACAATAGAAAATTACATTGAGATTGATGCTAGGTAGCATTCCACATCAAAAATTCTGTTTTTTATCATTTACCTACTCGAGGAAGAGCAGGAATTAAGCTTGGGGATGCTTGATACGTCTCCAACGTATCTATAAACTTTTATTGTTCCATGTTATTATATTATCTATTTTGGATGTTTAATGAGCTTTATTATACACTTCTATATTATTTTTGGGACTAACCTAGTAACCCAAGGCCCAGTGCAAATTGATGTTTTTTGCGTATTTCAGTATTTCGCAGAAAAGGAATATCAAACGGAATCCAAACGGAATGAAACCTTCGGGAGAGTTATTTTTGGAACAAATGTGATCCAGGGGACTTGGAGTAGACATAAAGAAAGAAGCGATGAGGCCATGAGGCAGGGAGGCGCGCCTACCCCCTGGGCGCGCCCCCCACCCTTGTGGGCCCCTCGCGGGTCCACCGACCTACTTCTTCCTCCTATATATATATATCCATATACCCCGAAAATATCCAGGAGCACCACGAAACCCTATTTCCACTGCCGCAACCTTTTGTACCCAAGAGATCCCATCTTGGGGCCTTTTCGGGAGCTCCGCCGGAGGGGAATCAATCACGGAGGGCTTCTACATCAACACCATAGCCTCTCTGATGATGTGTGAGTAGTTTACCACAGACCTTCGGGTCCATAGTTATTATCTAGATGGCTTCTTCTCTCTCTTTGGATCTCAATACAAAGTTCTCCTCGATCTTCTTGGAGATCTATTCGATGTAATTCTTTTTGTGGTGTGTTTGCCGAGATCTGATGAATTGTGGGTTTATGATCAATATTATCTATGAACAATATTTGATTCTTCTCTGAAATCTTTATGTATGCTTGGTTATCTTTGCAAGTCTCTTTGAATTATCAGTTTGGTTTGGCCTACTAGATTGATCTTTCTTGCAATGGGAGAAGTGCTTAGCTTTGGGTTCAATCTTGCGGTGTCCTTTCCCAGTGACAGCAGGGGCAGCAAGGCACGTATTGTATTGTTGCCATCGAGGATAAAAGGATGGGGTTTATATCATATTGCTTGAGTTTATCCCTCCACACCATGTCATCCTGCCTAATGCATTACTCTGTTCTTATGAACTTAATACTCTAGATGCATGCTGGATAGCGGTCGATGTGTGGAGTAATAGTAGTAGATGCAGAATCATTTCGGTCTACTTGTCATGGGCGTGGTGCCTATAAACATGATCATGCCTAGATATTCTCATAATTATGCACTTTTCTATATATTGCTCGAAAGTAATTTGTTCACCCACCGTAATACTTATGCTATTTTGAGAGAAGCCACTAGTGAAACCTATGGCCCCCAGGTCTATCTTTTATCATATAAGTTTCCAATCTATTTTATTTTGCAATCTTTACTTTCAATATATATCATAAAAGTACCAAAAAAATTATCTTATTATCTCTATCAGATCTCACTCTCGTAAGTGACCTGAAGGGATTGAGAACCCCTTTATCACGTTGGTTGTGAGGTTCTTATTTGTTTGTGTAGGTACGAGGTACTTGCATGTAGTCTCCTACTAGATTGATACCTTGGTTCTAAAAAACTGAGGGAAATACTTACGCTACTCTGCTGCATCACCCTTTCCCGTTCAAGGGAAAACCAACACAGTGCTCAAGAGGTAGCATGGCCTGGGTATGGAGATCGGTGGGTAAGCTGCACGGGCAAACTGGCAGATGTTGACAAGGGAGGCCTTGCGGCGGCGGGGGGGGGGGGGGGGAGGGGACCTTCCTAGGGTTTTGAGCGAGGGAGGGGGTGTGTGTGCGCACACCCAAGGAGGTTTTGGTGTGTGTGTGGAGGGGGGCGGGGGTGTTTGAGGAAATGATGTGGGTACTGAAAATTTTACTACGCGGGAGTCAAACGCGGGAGTGAAATGCCGGGGCTATTGAAAATTTTGATGATGGTACATCGCACACGGTCCGAAGATAACAACCGTGTGTTATGAAACAGAAAAACCCTCGAGTTGGGCAGATATTTTCGAGGGATGCAGGAGGGATTGGGAACAAGAAACAACATACACGGCCGAAACACAATAACCTTGTGTTATCAAACAGAAAAAGATGTAGGTGGGTAGATATTTTTGATAGGGGAAACCTCATGGAGCCCAATGCACACGGTTAGTTTAAGTGAACTATGTTTGTTGCCTCATCTGACTTGTTTAATGTTCATAAATTTGGCAAAAAATGACGCGGGAGAGGGTCAGAACACGAACACACTTGCATGTGGACCAAATTTAGGTTTGAAAAGGGTGGTTTGATTTTCTAATACCAAATGCAACTTTGATGTGGCACCTATCTTGCAAAGCGCACAGTATTGCTTGCCCCCACCCCCTCGTGTTGTCATGAAGTGAATCCTAAGCTATGAATGCAAGCCCCCTCCCCCCAACCGAGGTTCACCTAGCAAAGTCCGAAGTAGCTAGCAACCCCCCTCCCTCATGTCAGCACGAAGGGAATCCTAAGCTATGAATGCATGCCCCCAACCGAGGTTCACCTAGCAAAGTGTGAAGTAGCTAGCAGCCCCCCTCCCTCGTGTCAGCACGAAGGGAATCCTAATCTATGAATGCATGCCCCCCAACCGAGGTTCACCTACTAAAGTGCGAAGTAGCTAGCAGCCCCCCTCCCTCGTGTCGGCACAAAGGGAATCCTAAGCTTTGAATGCATGCCCCCCAACTGAGGTTCACCTAGCAAAGTGCGAAGCAGCAGCTAGCAGCCTCCCCTCGTGTTGCCACAAAGGGAATCCTAACCTATGAATGCATGCCCCCCCAACCGAGGTTCACCTAGAAAGGTGCGAAGTAGCAGCCCCCCACACACTTTCAGTCGGCGGGCCAGAGAGGCATATCTCACCAAGATGAATCGTAAAACGGACCAAGAATAATCCACCTTGGCCGTACAACCTCTCTCTTGTTGTTGGTCAAAGTGATGTCCGTCCATGCGACCCCGGAGATGGGCTAGCTCGCCAATAATCACGCAAGTAGCTAGTCCCCGAAGACAAGCACTTGATGCGTGTGGCCCAAACATATGTATGGAGATGTGTGTTTTTGAGTAACAATGGAACAACTTGGATGTGGCACTGTGATTTCGAACTAGAAATCCCCACACCGAGTGAGGGTTAGGTTGACGATGCATATGTATGTTACACCACACTTCAAGCCAACGACGAGGATTCATGCATGCGTCCATAGTATATGCGCTCAAACATAATTAGGTCTGAATTTCACCATGACCTATACTACGATAACACGAACCAAATGAAGAATCCGCCATGGTAACCTATCTTGTTGTCGGTCAAGGTGATCATGGATGTCCACGCGGGCCCACGGATATATAGGCTTGTCGCCGATAACCACACGAGGGAGTGTACCATTCGAAGGCAACCACTACATGCATATGTATGGAGGTGATGCGTGCATGCATGTTTGAATACCATTTCACAACATTGATGTGGCATGTGGGTCAAAAATCGTACACTAGCTCCCCACACAAAGCTAGATCAATTTATGACGTGTCGTTGTACTGGCCACTTCGACTCGGTGGGAGGGATTCATGCGTACACATGCATGTGCGTGTGCTCAAACTGTATCATGTGTGTCATCCCAGAGCATGACCTATATATACCGTATTACAAGCAAAAAAATCCCCTCCTAAGTCAAATTAACCTCTCTTGTGTTGTCAGGCAAAAAGTAGTGATGGACCAAGCGGGCCGACAGATGGGAAGCATCGATATTGCTGATAACCACTTAAGTGGGTGTAGGAGGACAACCACCACCGATTTGCATGTGGGCCAAACATATATATGTTGAATACCAAAAATGCACAACTTTGATGTGCTGCATGCCTCAAAAACCATAAACCATGCAACCACACAGAGCGAGGTTCATGAAGCGTACTACATATGATGGCCCCCTTCCCCCCTCTTCACCGCATACTATATGCTCCTGCCATAATATGTACAACCCAAAAGAATCCTCATCGATGGTGAAATTAATTAACCTCTCCCGTTGTAGGTCAAAGTGATTCATGCATGCATCAACGATGGCCTCATGGGCCCACAGATGGAAGCGTCACACGTGAGTGTCCTAGCTAGGATAACCATCGCGTGCATGCATGTGGCCTAAAGAGGTGTTGTGTGATGTTTGAATAGCCAATTTCACAATTTTGATGTGGCACGTGCCTCGGAAATTGAAAAGTCCCAACACTGAGTGAGGTGTACTTGTTCACGGACGCGTACGTATAGTATATATTCTAGTCCCCTCCCACCTCTTCGACGCATACTTTATACCACCATAACACAAACAAAAAGATTCTACCTTGTTGGTAAAATTAACCTCACTGCCGACTATTCGTCAAAGTGATGGACGATGACCTCACGGGCCCACAAAAAGCGTCACACGCGAGTATCGGGTGTCATGTAGGACAACCATCGACTGCATGTGGCCAAAACATGTATGTATGAAAGGGTTGTGTAATGTTTTAAATAAAAAATTCACGACTCTGATGTGGCACCGGTCTGCCTAACAAAACGGCCAACCCACACGGTGGCTCACAACTCGTAGTGTACTGCGAGCCACCCGCCACCCCCAGACGCGCACACCCACACACACACCGTGAATCCACCGCAACTACGATGCATGTTCAATTAATTATCCCGCGGTGAACATATGTTACCAAAGGAGGGACGTTTTAATTTTGAAAAATCACAGAGATCATTAAGACGTTTCAATACATTAATTGATTGATTTTCTACAGGTATGATGTGCAAAAATCAAATTTGAGCTACATGCACACGTGATAGTGCACCTAAATGGATTGCAAAAACACATGTGTCTCACTGGGTGCATGTTTACTCCCCGTGCAACAAATTTCAAACATTGAGAATCTTGATTTATAAATTCTAGTACATCCAAGACTTATTTGAAGTTCATGAAACTTATCGTGTTGTCATATGGACACCAATACAAAGTGGCATTGTACTTTTTTGTCAAATTTGAGACCAGTTTTGATGTAATCTTTATCTAATTACAAATAGGAGATTATTAATGTCAGTGGGACCGACACCTATGGGATCACAAGAATCCCTATTGCGGTTAGCGGGCCGCGGGGTCGTGAGAAGAGCGGATCAAACAGATAGCACACGGTTCGTTTATCCAGGTTCGGGCCGCGAGGATGCGTAAAACCCTACTCCTGCTTTGGTGGATTGTATATCTATGTTCTTGAGCTAGCTATGGGGCGTGAGGAGCTCCAAAAAGCCGAATCCTTCCTCTGGTCGCCTCGGGCCTCCTTTTATAGAAAAAAGGGGTTGCCACAGTGGCACACAGGAGGTGGAAAGGGTATAGTGCTGCGAGGTTATCCCTCGCATCACATGACAAGGCGCATTTAATGCGTCTTGCTTAGGTGTCCTTGCTTTATCGGGGACGGGGGAGAAACCTGTCTCGTCCGTTGCCGCTCCTTCTTGTGTCGACACGCGCCCTGGCCAGCGACGCCTGCGATGCCATGTAGGTAGGCAGGCATCTGAGGTGGCGCAGTGGTGGGTCTTCATGAAGATCTGCATGCCGCCACGCAGGTGCCTGCCCAGCTGGTTGGGTCGGCAGCTGCATGCATGCGGTGGTGGAGGTTCAGTCGGCGTGGGCCTAATGGCGGCCCTGCGGGTGTCCTCGGTAAGGGCCTTGCGGGGCCCCGACAAGGGTCTTGCCGAGGCGCCTGCTGTCATCCCCGGCAAGGCGCTTGTCGGGGGCCTTGTGGTCTTCCTCGGCTGGGATCCCGCCAAGGGTTGTCGTCCCCTCAGTGCGTATCTGATCTTGAATGTCTTCACAAAGATCTACATGCCGCCGCGGGGATGTCTCCCGAATCCTTGCCCTTTGGGGGCAGTGGACTCAAGGGTGATTTGCTCCGTAGGCGCGGGACGAGTTGCCGTGGCAAGGGTCTTGCCGGGGCTGCTAGAACTGTCTCCCGGCAAGGATCTTGCCGGCGGAGTCCGCTTCGTCCCCTTTGCTCTTCGTGGTCTTGGCCTTGGCGTTGTTCTAGTTCTCTTGAGCTTCGGTCTTACCCTGGCTCACCTCCCTTGCCTTGCTTGGTGTGGTGGTATCCGCGGCTCAGACTGCCTGTGCACAGTTATAGGGGTACAAAAAGTGTACCCCCTCTTTTTGTACACCGACAGGAGCCCCCGGGCCTGGGCCACGCATAAGCGCAATGCGTTGTTGGGCTAGGCCCAAAAACGGTGCGCGGGCAGGCGGGGCGGTTTTTACCGCGGTAAGATTCTTCGCGCGCTGCGCTTCCCACGATTCCCGCACGTGGCGCGGCATGGGGAGGCATGCGTGACCTGGGTGGCATGCGTGGGGTTGGTTCCCGTGGGCATGCATCACATCACACTAAAGGATCAGGGTTGGGGCGCGGCCCATTTACTGAATGGGGCTGAGGCGCGGTCTTCAAGGCATCCACTCCCCACGATCACGGGGTGGGGAGTGGTCGTCTCACCCGTCCCCTCGGTTCTGCACATCCGCCACGTGTCTCCCATGCGCCTGGGGTGGCAAACGGTGGAGGCGGGAAACCGGGCCGTCGCTGGTTGGGGAGGCGGGTCGGTCCTGGCTCCCTGCGCCTTCCGTATCTTGATTGGCCGAGCGGGGCGGCCGAGCCCCAACCCCGATCCTTTATAAAGAGCGGGAGGGGGAATGGCGTCCCGCATTCTTTCATCTTCTTCTTCCTTCAGCTTCTGCTCCTCCCTTCCATCCATCATGGAGAGAGGGAATCCCGGTCCTTCAATAGTGGCGGCGAGGGTCGCCGCTCGACAACGCGTCCCTCCTTCTCCTGCGCCTGCGGTGGCAGAGCCAGCCGCGAGGAGAAGGGGGAGGGGGCGAGGCCGGGGCGCTCGAAAGAGGAGGATGGGGTGGCGCGCCGGCCTCGCCTCCGCCAGCAGCTCCTCCTCCAATGGAGGGCCATGTTGGGGATGACCCTTGTGAGTTCTTCGTCAAGCTGCGCCGGCCGCCGCGCCGTCGCCTTCGTCTTCTGACTCCATTTGCGTGGGAGATGGAGCTGGATCCTCCAGAGTCGTTGCGGCTGCACACGAGGGGCTGCGGGATCAGTGGCACGCGGGTCCGCGTCAACTTCCCCGCCCCTCACGTGATGCATCTTCGTCGGGGATGGAAGACATTTGCTCATATCCACCGCTTGATGGAGGGGCTCACTCTCCAAATTAAGCTGATTGAGGGTGGCCTTCTCTCCCTCAAAGTCGTTGGGCTCTTTGGGACCCGAGCAAGGTGCTACGTGGAGAGCTCTTCTAATAGTGAAGACTCCTCCTCGGGCGGGAGTGACGAGGAGGACAGCGGTAGCAATGATGAGGGTAGTAGGCGGCAGGATGACGGGTCCGACTAGGTGTCGGGTGCCGCTCCGTGCGGCACCGGCGACCCCATCATCTGTGTCGCCGACTCCTTGAACTTCTCGGGGTCGTCTCCTTGGGCGGCTGGTGTTGGGAGGCTGCGGAAGAGGAAGAGGGCGGGCGACAAGGCCGTCAAGTCGGAGTACGCGGGCACCGACGCCTTTGACGCGTGCTGACGTCCCGCCGCCTCGTCTTCGAGCTCTGCTTCCGGCGCCACCATCACCATCCAGCCTTTGGACGGCCACCAAGATGTTCTCTTGGTGTCTTCTACCACCCGTAGCTCGCCTAGGCGCTCCTTTTGTCCCTTTCGCCTCCTTGACCTGCCTCCTGAGGAGAGGGACAAGAAAGGGATTACGGGCACCTTAACTCTTTTTAGTTTGTAAGCCTTCGGGCCTTTGTTGAATTTAAAACTTGTAATCCCATCATTCATGTTTTTCATTCCCTATGGACTGTACCTGAGTGGAATGTTTTTTTAATGAAAAATGAATGCTTGCCGGGTCATTTGTTTGCGGGTGGAACCCACGACAAGGAGTAAATCCTTGATATCTTCAAGATAAACATTTCCTTGCCCGGCAACAAGCCTTGCCGTCTCCCCACTTCGCTCGACCTTCCTCACGCCTTTGACGGAGGCAGGGATGAGGCGGGTTCAGGCTCCTTGTTTCATCCTTTCGCTGCCGCGACTACGACCAAACTTGGCCCCAGGAACGAGCCCTAGGGCCTAGAGTTAGGGGAGCACGGTAGCTTAGGGGAAAACGAGGTTTCACATACCTCAGTCCATAATGGAATGCATGATAAGGGATGAAGAACTTATCTGAAGCTGCAGTCCCCGGCAACCCTGGTTCGCCGTGGGTGAATCTTTGCTCTTGCAGCCCACGGCAATACTGGCTTGCCGGGGGCTAGATGCTGGTCTCTTCCTCTTTTTTTCTCCCCAAGTGGTTCGGCACGGATATCTGTGTGTCCTGTGAACCAAAGAAGACAAAAGAAAGACAAAGAGACGCACACTCAACCTCTAAGCTAGGGGTTAGTCGCCGCTAAGCACTATCAACCCTAACCAAGGACGAGACTCGACCTAGCATGCATGCTATAACTTAGGGCGCCAGCGCTTCATTTATTTATGCTGAGGGTCTGCGCCTGGCTTTGTACAAAGGGTTACATGCGTCATCGGCAAGGCTTTGTACAAAAGGTGGCTTGCTGGGGGCCCGGCAAGCCGCGCCTCACGGGTAAAACTTGCGAAGATGCTCAATGTTCCAGGAGTTACTCACCGGAACGGCATCTTCGGTCTCCAGGCGGACTGCGCCGGGCCTAGTGAGTCGTATTACCCGATAAGGGCCTTCCCACGTTGGCGTCAACTTGTTGGAATTCTTGGCTGATTGAACGCGCCGAAGAATAAGGTCGCCTTCCTCAAAGCTTCGGGCATGAACCTTGCGGCTATGGTAGCGGTGCAAGGCTTGCTGGTAGCGTGCTTCTCTCACAGCCGCCCGAAGACAGTCTTCCTCAAGGAGCATTGCGTCATCTTGCCGCAATTGCTCTTGCTCAAGCTTGTCATAAGCGAGTACTCGAGGTGACCCGTACATGAGTTCCGTGGGGAGAACTGCTTCTGCCCCATATACCAGGGCAAAGGGTGTCTGGCTGGTGGCTCGATTTGGTGTCGTTCTGATTGACCAAAGAACCGCCGACAATTCATCAATACAGGGCCTTCCACTCTTGTGCAGTCTGTCAAAGGTCTTTGTCCTCAGGCCTCGCAGTACTTCAGCATTTTCCCTCTCAGCTTGACCATTGCTTCGTGGGTGAGCAACAGAAGCGAAACAGACCTTGCTGCCGAGGTCTTGAATATATTGCATGAAGGTGTGGCTTGTGAACTGCATGCCGTTGTCGGTGATAACCCTATTGGGTACAACAAAATGGCACACCAGTCCCTTGAAGAACTTGACGGCTGACTGTGCTGTGACCTTCCTCACTGCTTCCACTTCTGGCCACTTTGTGAACTTGTCGATTGCAACGTACAAGTACTCAAAGCCCCCGACAGCCCAACAGCGAGGGGGAAAGGGCCCAGTATGTCGAGCCCCCATACCGAGAAAGGCCAGGAGAGAGGAATGGTTTGAAGGGCTTGAGCTGGCTGATGAAGCTTCTTTGAATGGAACTGACACGCTTCACACCTGGTGACTAGTGTTGTCACATCCTGGAGGGCGGTGGGCCAGAAGAAGCCTTGCCAAAACGCTTTGCCGGCAAGGGCCCTTGACCCGATGTGGGATCCACATATGCCTCCATGTATCTCCGCCAACAGCCCCAGTCCTTCCTCTTGAGGGATACACTTCAATTTCACGCCGTTCGGCCTCTTTCTGTACAGGACGTCATCGACGAACTGGTACATAGTAGAGCGACGGGCTACTTTTTCCACTTCTTCCTGCTCCTCAGGAAGTTCCCCTGTTTGGAGGAATCGGACGGTATGTTGTGCCCACGCTGGAGCCTGGGGCTCGACGGCGAGGACTAAAGGCATTTCCTCCGCTATCGGAGCAGCTGTCTCCATGGCAAGAGCTTGATGCTCTGTCGGAGCTAGCTGTCCCGTGGCGGGCTCAGTGTCTCCGGCAACATCCTTGCCGGCGGCTTCGGGGAGCTCGGCGGGAAAGTACTTGCGGGCCCTGATTTTCTCCTCTTGTGCTGCTCTATTGATGGATCAACGGATGGCTGAGTTAGCCGAAGCACAAAGGTACCTGGTTCCATAGGTAGCTTGAGGGCAACGCGTTTTGACAGGTAATCAGCGATATCATTCTCCGCTCGGGTAACGTATTCCGCCTGTATACCGTCAAAACGTTCTTCCAGCTTTCTCACTTCATCGACGTAGTCCTTCATCAACGGGCTCTGGTAATCCTTGTTGACTTGCTTGACGACAAGTTGCGAGTCGCCTCTGACGACGAGTTTCTTGATTCTGAGGTCCGCCGCGATCCTAAGACCGGCAAGCAGCCCTTCGTACTCAGTCGTATTGTTTGTTGACACCTCCCTGGGGAAGTGCATCTGGATCACGTACTTGAGGTGCTCTCTGGTGAGCGCGACAAGCAGTACGCCAGCCCCGGCGCCCTGTAAGGAGAAAGCTCCATAAAGTACATGATCTAGTCGCAACTTGCCTCCTTGCCGGGGAGAGCAGTCTCTTGGGTTTCTTCGTCAGGCGTCGCGGTCCATTCTGCAATGAACTCCGCCAGGACTCAGCTTTGAATCATTGAGGTACTCTCAAACTTGAGGCCAAAGCTGGACAGTTCCAGTGCCCACTCTACAACCCTTCCCGTTGCGTCTGGATTGTGCAATATCCGTTGCAGAGGGAGGCGAGTGACGACAGTGATTTCATGCGCCTGGAAGTAGTGACGCAGCTTCCTCGAGGCCATAAGAAGGCCGAAGAGCAGTTTCTGCACACCGGAGTACCTCGATCTAGCCCCCTGCAGGAGGGAACTAACAAAGTAGACCGGGTGCTGCATCATTTTCTTCTTCGGCGGCACTTCAATTGGCTGCGTCGTCTCGGCATCGGTGGCATCGGGCTCCGTCGCTGCTATTACCTCATCATCAATTTCTCTTTGCGCCACTAGTGCGACGCTGACCACCTGGTTCGTTGCCGCCAGGTACAGCAGCAACGGTTCCTGTGGCCTAGGCGCAACTAGTATTGGCGCGGAGGAGAGGTACCTCTTCAAATCTTGCAATACTGCTTCGGCTTCTAGCGACCACTCCATCGGGCCCGCCTTTTTCAAAATCTTGAAAAAGGGAAGGGCATGCTCGGCGGACTTGGAAATGAACTTGCTCATGGCGGCAACGCAACCAGCAAGCCGACGCACATCCTTGACTCGCTTGGGCGCTTCAATCTGCTCTATAGCTTTGATCTTGTCCGGATTGGCCTCTATCCCACGCTGTGACACAAAGAACCCGAGAAGCTTGCCAGACGGGACGCCGAAGACGCACTTCTCAGGGTTCAGCTTGAGATTGATCTTGCGTAGGTTTGCAAATGTTTCTTGTAAATCTGATATGAAGGTTGCCCTGTTCTTGGTTTTGACCACTATATCATCCATATAAGCTTCCATATTTCTATGGAGCTGGGGTTCAAAACCAATCTGGACCGCCCTTGCAAACGTTGAACCAGCACTCTTCAACCCGAAAGGCATCTGTATAAAGCAATACGTACCACATGGGGTGATGAATGTCGTTTTCTCTTCATCTTCCCTTGTCATGAAGATATGGTGGTAGCCGGAGTAGGCATCGAGGAATGACAACAGATCACACCCAGCTGTGGAGTCAACAATCTGGTCGATGCGCGGCAACGGGAAGGGGTCTTTGGGACAAGCCTTATTAATATCTGTGTAATCAATACACATCCTCCACTTCCCATTTGCCTTGCGCACTACCACCGGATTGGGCAACCATGTTGGATGGAGCACTCCTCTTACCAAACCCGATGCTTCCAGTTTCCAGATCTCCTCTGTGATGAACTCATGTCGTTCCAAAGCTTGCTTTCTGACCTTCTGCTTGACGGGCCGCACATGAGGACAGACATCAAGGTGGTGCTCAATCACCTCCCTGGGAACGCCGGGGATGTCGGATGCTTGCCATGCAAACACATCGACATTCGCCCGCAGGAAGGTGACAAGCGCGTCTTCCTATTTGTCGTCAAGGGTGGAGCTTATGGTAAAAGCTCCTCCCGTGCTGTCCTCCTTGACAGAAACCTTCTTGGTTCCCGGCGGTGTGGCTCTGGACTTCTTGTTTCTGTCGGCGGAGCTCTCTGGCACGTCCTCGATGGGAGTGCTACACTCCGAAGAGGTGCACTTGCTGGAGTGGGTGCCTGAGGTCTCACCGGTCTTCTTCTTTTGCCTTCCCGGGGCTCCAGCGGCAGGAGCAAGCGCCTTAGCAGTGGCGGCTGCTGCAACTGCTTGTTGGTAGAGTTGGTTAGCGCAAATTAGCGCATCCTTGTTGTATGATGGGACGGTGATGATCGTCACAGGCCCCGGAATATTCAGGGTGTTGTAGGCGTAATGTGACGCCGCCATGAACTTGGCCAGCGCTGGGCGGCCAAGGATCCCGTTGTAAGGCAAGGGGATCTTGGCAACGTCGAACACAATCCTTTCTGTCCTGTAGTTCAGATCACTCCCAAAAGTCATGGGCAACGTGACCTTTCCCTTTGGTTGACTTCTTCCCGGGTTGACCCCCTGAAACATGCCCGTCTCTTCGAGGTCTTCATCAGGAATCTGCAATTTCTCGATCACGGCAGGCGAGATTAAGTTCAGACCAACCCCGCCATCGACTAGCATCTTTGTCACCTTGAGGTTGCGTATTGTTGGTGAAACCAACAATGGCAAGCACCCGACAGCAGTAGTGCGATCAGGGTGATCCTCAGTGTCAAAAATGATAGGTGTGCTGGACCACTTCAGCGGCCTTTGGGCATCAAAGGACGGTGCAGCCGCTGTAATCTCACGCGCCCACTGTTTAAGCTAGCGGTGAGAGGTATGCAGCGGGGCGCCGCCATCGACGCACATGGCCTCTGTAGCTTTCTGAAATTCTTGGTCACCAGACTCATCGTCCTCTTCGTGATCATCGTCTTCTGCCTTTTTGTCATGGCCCCGGGCGGGCCTCTCCTGCTGTTTATCTTTGCCGCAACGGCCAGCCTAGCCGTCACGCTTCTTGCCGGACCCCTCAGCACCGTCCTGGCCTTTCTCCTTGTCCCGCCTCTCATATTCAGCCCTCTGCTCCTCAGCAAGGAGCTCAACCTGTCGGCAGTTCTGGAGATCATGGCCTTTGGTGCGATGGATCTTGAAGTATTGCTTGTCGGAGTTTCCTGGCTTCTCGGCAGCCGCCAAGGCCCGGCAGGCGACACATCCGGCAATTTCCTTGCCGGGGTCATCTGCCTTGGTTTTCTTGGCGGAGCCGGCGTCGTCAAATCCCTCGACGGCAAGCACAGCTTTACCTTTGCGCTTCCTATTGCGGCGCCGGCCTTTCTTCGTCGGGGTGGCAGTATCCTCATCTGAGGAGTCGGTTTCCATGCCGGCATCTTCGCCGGGGTACTTCCTTCCCTCTTCAGCTCGGGCACATCTGTCAGCAAGAACATAGAGTTCTGCCACATCTTTCACCTTGTTCATTGCCAGTTCTTCGCGCATCTTGCGGTTACGCACGTTCCGATGGAACGCGCTGATGATGGCGGCAGGGTGAACATCAGGGATATTGTACTGTACCCGGCTGAACCTCTGTATATACTTGCGCCGACTCTCGCCTCCCTTCTGAGGAATGACATGCAGGTCGCTTGCTTGGCCATGGGCTTGGTGACCTCCAGTAAAGGCGCCTACAAACTCATGGCACAAATCCAACCAGGAGGAAATGGAGTCTACCGGCAAGTGCATCAACCATGACATGGCGTTGGGTTTAAGAGCCAATGGAAAGTAATTCGCAAGCACCTTATCGTCGCGGGCTCCGGCGGCTTGCATCGCGATGGTGTAGATGCTGAGGAACTCAGACGGGTGAGTCTTGCCATTGTACTTTTCGCCAACGTCAGGTTTGAAGGTGCGGTGAGTGGGCCACTGGAACTGCCGCATCTCACGGGTAAAAGCCGGACAGCCTACCTTGTAAGGTAGGCCTCTAGGGCTCTCCGGGGCTGGGTGGTTCACAGCAGGCCCTGCTCGCCTGTCTGACTGGTGGCGCGCTCCGCGCCGACGCTAGATAGTGGTTCGAACGTCTTCATGGGCTCATTCCCGAAGAACTTGGCGCTGGTCACAGTGGGTCCGCGGGTCAGACGATGCTATGGAGATGTCGTCGCCCACGATGTCGCGACGAGCTGGCGTCCGCGGTACCGGATGGGGAAGAGGTGAATGCACTGTGTTCGTGGCGCCGCCGGCTTTTCCGCCACTGGTCCGCGGGACTCCATCGGAGCGTCGACCCGGGGCCCCCACTAGACTTGGTTCGTCTTTGTTGGCCACCGCAACAAGGCTTCGGATAGTGGCTCTCCATTCGTCGAGTTTCCCCGTAGTGGGAGGAAAGTCGAGGAGCAACTGCGCACGCGCCAGGGCCTCTGCTGGCGTCGGTGGCGGCGAAACCTGCACGGATCGCGACGCGCTTCGACTTCTGACCAAAAGGAGCTCTATCATGACCCCGCGGTCGCATGCCATTTTCACCAGCGCCTCAGCGAGCGGGCATGTCTTCTACGTCCCGGGAGTGGCGCTCGGGGCTCTTCCCGCTGTGATGCCCGGGATCTTCGGCGTGATTATGCCGTTCATCGCGCGCTGCCTGGGAGGAGCGCGCTGTTGGCGTCGGCGTGGGAGTCTTGGAGGCCCTTGTGTCGCCTTCGGGCGGGGCGGCGATGACCTTGGAGGGCCCCACTCCACCCGCTAAGGGCTTGGCTCCGCCTTTGGATTTGGCTACGTGTGGCCCATTACCAGGCGCACAAACATCGCCGCCTCCCAAACTCCGGCTGCTGGGATGGTGTTGGTGTTCGCGAGCAGCGCCCCGGGTCCTCTCTGCGACCGGTCCGCTGCTCGCCCGCGTCGGGACGGGCTGTCCGGCTTTCGACTGGCCAACCGCCACCGTCGTCTTCTTCTTGGGCGCCATGATGATGAAGAAGCGCCGAACTAACTGCTAAAGCCGATTCTTGCAACTGCGCCCCCTACCTGGCGCGCCAAAGATGTCGGTGGGAACGACACCTATGGGATCACAAGAATCCCTACTGTGGTTAGCGGGGCGCGGGGTCGTGAGAAGAGGGGATCAAATAGATAGCACACGGTTCGTTTATCCAGGTTCGGGTCGTGAGGATGCGTAAAACCCTACTCCTGCTTTGGTGGATTGTATATCTGTGTTCTTGAGCTAGCTATGGGGCGTGAGGAGCTCCAAAAAGCCGAATCCTTCCTCTGGTCGCCTCGGGCCTCCTTTTATAGAAAAAAGGGGTTGCCACAGTGGCACACAGGAGGTGGAAAGGGTACAGTGCTGCGAGGTTATCCCTCGCATCACATGACAAGATGCATTTAATGCGTCTTGCTTAGCTGTCCTTGCTTTATCGAGGACGGGGGAGAAACCCGTCTCGTCCATCACCGCTCCTTCTTGTGTCAACATGCGCCCTGGCCAGCGACGCCTGCGATGCCATGTAGGTAGGCAGGCAGCTCAGGTGGCGCAGTGGTGGGTCTTCATGAAGATCTGCATGCCGCCATGCAGGTGCCTGCCCAGCTGGTTGGGTCGGCAGCTGCATGCATGCGGTGGAGGAGGTTTAGTCGGCGTGGGCCTGATGGTGGCCCTGCGGTTGTCCTCGGTAAGGTCCTTGCCGGGGCCCTGGCAAGGGTCTTGCCGAGGCGCCTGCTGTCATCCCCGACAAGGCACTTGCCGGGGGCCTTGTGGTCTTCCTCGGCTGGGATCCCGCCAAGGGTTGTCGTCTCCTTAGTGCGTATCTGATCTTGAATGTGTTCACAAATATCTGCATGCCGCCGCAGGGATGTCTCCCAAATCCTTGCCCTTTGGGGGCAGTGGACTCAAGGGTGATTTGCTCCGTAGGCGCGGGACGAGTCGCCGCGGAAAGGGTCTTGCCGGGGCTGCTAGAACTGTCTCCCAGCAAGCATCTTGCCGGCGGAGTCCGCTTCGTCCCCTTTGTTCTTCGTGGTCTTGGCCTTGGGGTCATTCTAGTTCTCTTGAGCTTCGGTCTTACCCTGGCTCACCTCCCTTGCCTTGCTTGGTGTGGTGGTATCCGCAGCTCAGACTACCCGTGCACAGTTATAGGGGTACAAAAAGTGTACCCCCTCTTTTTGTACACCGACAATTAATAATTGGGAACCAATATCCCAAACGGATTATTTATTCGAACCATGAGTGTTATACCAACAATGGATACGTGCCATGCTTCAGTTAAGCAATAAAGTGGCAGCATTAATCATCCAAATAGACAAACAATATACGTGCCACCGGGCGACCCGTGTGCCGTGCGAGCAGGCGTGAGTTGACGGGCGAGCAGTCCGCCGCGCAGGCAGACCGGGAGGTGTGCGTACAGGTGTGTGAATTGACAGAGGCGTGCTCGCTGCATAGTGTCATCAGGAGGCGTGCGAGTAGCTGTGTGAAACTTTGGTAGGCATGCTAGCAGTCCGGTGCGCAGTCTCACCGGGAGGCAAGCCATCGGTTTGACCGCCGCCCGCCTCTCTCCCACAACTCCCACTACTCCATATTAATGGTGCGCCCGAGCGGCCGCACCCCCCATCCTCGCCACACACATAATCCTCTCTCTTCGCTTGCATCCTCGACGCCGCTCTCAGTCCTTAAAGCCGCCAGTGTATGAGGATGCTGTCGAAGCGCCCCATCGGAGGGGGTGGAGATGCCGGGGCTGCTAAAGCATCGGAGCACGGCGTGGAGGTGGAGACAGAGGTTGCCATCACCGCCGGGGAGTTATCGCTACACCCTGATGTCGTCAACGGCGACGAGGTCCCACAGCCGGAGGCAGAGTTCCACACCGACTCTGGTGACGACCCCGGTGACAACTCCGATGACCTCTCCGGCGACGACGGACAACTGTTTAGTCATCTATACCCATTTATGTGTCAAATAGATCATAGGGTTTCTTTGGTTACTCCTGCCTCCCCCTTTTTGGAATAGAAATCCTATGGTTATGTTCTCCCAATCCATGAAATCTAAGTAAGTTTCGTTAGATCCGTGTAGTGTATTGATTGTTTGAATGGTACAAGTGACAAGTGATTAGTTGTTTCATCTGTGCAAATGATTTCTGCTAGTAATCCGACTAGGGTTAGTGTTCGTGCTAATAATTCTTAGCCAGGACTTGACAATTGATTTTGAATGACCTACATATGTTTGTGCCATTATTTTCTTCAAGATTGGTCTGTACATAGACGGCTGTGCTTAAAAATCGAACCATAATCTGGATATGTATAAATAAATAGCCATAAATTCCTGATCCCACTTCACGGCATGTAATCATTGATTTGATGCCAATTTTTTTACAATTTGTATAGGTGTTGTCAGACGATGTGGACAACGAGGAAGAAGATGGCCAGATGAGGTACAAGAGGCAAATCCTGAGGGAGCTTTATGCGGGAATGCATAACAAGCGTAGTAGGACCTGGAACGGCGGCTATCGATGCCCATTTTGCAATCACAAGCATCATGACACGTATCTGAGTGTTCTGGCGCATGCAAGAGGACGGGCCGTTGGCTCCTTCAAGTAGAAGTATTCTCGCAGGATGGCACACGGCGCGTACACAGAGTACCTGGAGAAGCGTCAGGATTGTGCCGGCATGTGAGATGAGATGTGGGATCGAACTATGTACGCTTGAGTATGCTTAATGAAGGTTGAACTATGTACTTATGGTTGAACTATGCTTGTGTATGTATACACTTATTATCTATGTCTGAGTATGTTTAATCTATGTTTACTTATGTCTAACCGTGGGATATGGATGCAATCAGTTCGGTTGATGCAATCTACCTCTGTCTTGGTTTATTGGTCCCCTTTGTAATTTGTGTTAAATTACAACCAAAGGTTTAACTGACAAAATGTTAGTGCAGGTCAGCAAAAATTATATCGTTGGATGGGTATTTGAGCATAGTGTTCAATGATATAATTTTTGGTGACATGCATAAACATTTCTTAGTTAAATATTTGGTCAAAATTTGGTAAAAATACAAAGGGGACCAATAAACCAGGATGAAGGTAGTACGCCAATCACACACCGCTCCCAAAACTGGAACCGTGTGCAATGACTTTCATTTTGCATGTTGCGTCTATCACACATGGTTTTGGCTCTAGCAAACCGCCGCCTCCAAAATTCTTTGTGGGACAGAAAACCCTCACCACCCAATTCAAAAAAATAAAAAAGAAAACCCTCACCATCCCCATGTCACAAAAACCCTCACCCCACCCGCCACTCCCTCCGGTCCCAATTCACACCTACACAAGCTCCTCCGCGTCTATGCTTGGCACCGCCTATCGCGCCGGTAAACACTTAGCTCGACGCCGGCCGCCACCACCAGGCTGCCGGCAAAGGCCACCGCATTTCACCACTTCCGCTTGCCACCGCCTATCGCCATCGACTTTCTCGACTCTGCTCGCGGTCGACCCAGCTCCGCTCGGTTGGGGAATCTGCCATACTGAGGGTTCTTTCTCATGGACAACAAGGTACCTAATTTAATAAGATATTATCTCATCTCTTATCCCAGTTCATCTGCCTCCTTTAATCACCCGGCCGAAATCGTCGTGAATTCATTTTTATTCGAGCTAATTTGAGGGCTTTCTTCCGTTCATAGAGTGTAAAGTGCGCGAACACATCAAGACCTTGCGGCCTCCGCCATACATTCCATCTCACCGTACAGATGACTTGAGGATGCGCACGTTATGTTCAATCTCACCCTAAATCGGCTGGCATGGCCTACTTTCCTGAACATATTCTAAATATTACTACATTTGGATAAAAGGTGCCACATGCACCATATACATCAAAGGGGATTTTCCCCCCTCTTCTTTCTATATTAGGCAAATTAATGATGTATTGTGCTTTCAATTACTCTTATATTTCCATGACATCATGTTTACCCTATCTGTTTAATTATAAATTTTTGTCCTTCGATTTCGACTGTTGTATAGTTCTTTCAATTTGGGCCCATATTTGCATGTTACCATACTTTCTTTAACAATCCTACCATTTTCTACAGCGTGTCCCTTGCTATGCAACAGAATCTATAGTGCACAATCTTTCCCTTTACATAAATCAAGAATGCAGGGATGTCATAGTGCACACAAACCATGGTTTTACAATCATTGCTACTATAAGACTTGATGAACATGGTGACTCCAATTTTGGCATTGGCTTTTGGAAAGAATTGCTAAGTTTTATGAACTGAAGGCTGGCACTGGAATTGCACTGAACATAAAAGGGCCTGATCATGAGAAATATGGTAACTTCCCCGATGATATCATCCGTCCGGACTTTGTTCGAAGTAAGTTTTCTTTTCAACTATCTGCATGTTGACTTACCCAGCAATATAAAATGAATTATGTAGTATTTAAGCAACCAACTGCTATTCCCTTTTCTTACTATATTCCTACCTAATAACTTCTAGTTACCATTACACTTTTCTATTGCCCTGTTTTAACTAAATACTCCCTGTACTCCCATTTCTATCAGAAAGCGCCGCTGACAAGGAGACTCCGAAGGTGGAGAACAGGGCTGCCAACAAGTGGAGGCGGGGCGACCTAGAACCGCAAGCGACTCCAACAGGCCTAGACTTCATCAGCAGCCTCCCCGATGATATGTTGACAGTCATCATCTCCCTCCTCCCAATCAAATATGCGGCGCGGACAACCGTCATTTCCTGGCGCTGGCGCCTGTCGGTGTCAAAACCGGCAGATCTTGGGTAGGGGGTCCCGAACTATGCGTCTAAGGATCGATGGTAACAGGAGACAAGGGACACGATGTTTTACCCAGGTTCGGGCCCTCTTGATGGAGGTAATACCCTACGTCCTGCTTGATTGACTTTGATGAGTATAGGAGTTACAAGAGTTGATCTACCACGAGATCGTAATGGCTAAACCCTAATTGTCTAGCATGTATGATTATGATTGCCTCTATAGACTGAACCCTTCGGTTTATATAGATACCAGAGGGAACTAGGGTTGTATAGAGTCGGTTTACAGAGAAAGGAATATTCACATCCGCACGCCTTGCTTGCCTTCCACACCAAGAAGACTCACATTCGGACACGGCAGGAAGTCTTCTGTCTTGTATCTTCATGGCCCACACATAGCCCGGACGCCCGAGGACCCCTTAATCCAGGACTCTCTCAGTTGCCCCTGAACCAGGCTTCAATGACGATGTGTCTGTTGTGCATATTGTCTTCGGCATTGCAAGGTGGGTTCCTCCTCCGAATACTTCAAAGTAGTCCTCGAACACAGATAACGTGTCCAGCTCTGCAAGACAGGCACCACACATAGCCGCAAAGAGTATTTCACAAGTCCCATCTACTGACAACTTTTTGTAGCGAGACGTTACGTCCCTGCCCGGTCATTATTTCGAACCATTTTTGGCTTCCCGCTCCATATTTCGAGGTGCGGTTTTCATTGGCACGTCTTATCGAAGCAGAGACCGTGTCCCCTTATCGTGGGATTCTCATCAATACGGGCATGGGTAATCCAACCGCACTGTCTGCACGACCCTTGGGGAATAGGCGAGTTTTGAGGCGAGTGGGGAGGCGCTTGATATTCGTTGCCTTTATAAGAGGATAAAGATCTATTCTTTCACCCACGCCTTCTTCATCTCTGCCCATCCGTTCTCGAGCTCCAGCACCCAAGCTTCCATCCTTTCCGCCTCCAAAAATCACTTCAACCATGTCCGAATCTGGAACGCAGGGCAAGTGGATGGCCTCCTCCGTCACCGAGGGGAACATCACGGAGCTCCGGGAAGCGGGGTACTTGGCCCAAGGAATCGCCCACCGGCTTCCGACCAAGGGGCAGATCGTCCCCACTCCGGAGCCCAACAAGAGGGTGGTATTCATCCCCCACTTCATCTGCGGGTTAGGATTTCCCTTCCACCCCTTCATCCGTGGACTCATGTTCTACTACGGGCTCGATTTCCACGATTTAGCCTCGAATTCTTTCCTCAACATCTTAGCATTCATTGTCATGTGTGAGGCCTTCCTCCGCATCCCACCCCACTTCGGATTATGGTTGAAGATCTTCAATGTGAAGCCGAAAGTGGTGGATGGTCAACATGCAGAGTGCGGAGGTGCCATGGTGAGCAAACTATCCAATGTCACATGGCCCACCGGCACCTTTGTGGAAACCATCAAGGAGTGGCAGAAGCAGTGGTTCTATGTCACTAAGCCATGCGACACCACCTGGGCCACGGCTCCCGAATTCAAGTCCGGGCCCCCAATGCGGCTTACCTCCTGGCTAAAAAAGGGCCTGGACTGGTCATTGTCAGACGAGATATCGGCATTGCAGGCGCGCGTCAATAGCATGGTGGACAAGAACATCAAGCTCGTCAATGTGATCCAGGTGATGCTTTTTCGCCAGATCCTTCCGTGCCAAAGCCGGACTTGCCATTTATGGGAGTTCGATCTGGCCAAGCACCAGACCTTGCGACAGTTCATCGGCTCCACACACGAAGATATCTAGAAGGTGCTTTTCAAGGCCAACCAGACGTGGCCGCAGACGTCTGAGGACCGCGGATACGACCTAACCCATCTAGCCAGTCCGGTAAGTTCTTCATACTTCAAGGTGTATCTCTTCTTGTGCATTCAAGGAAGATGTCTAAGTTTCTCCATTTGTCTTTTCAGAGTTGGATAAAGAAGGCGGGGTGGATCCAGTGTCCGGCTCCGTTGCCCGAAAACCCAGTTATCCCGCTCTTGACGAAGATGCTGGTTCTGGCGCCCTACCAGGTGCCGGATAAGAAGGCCAAGAAGAAGGGCCAGGAGACAAGAAGCGACCTCCGCCGTAAAGGCACTTCGGATGCAACATCCAAAGACGCCGAAACCCACTCCTCCCCCACCGAGAACGACGACGAGGAGGAGGAGGAAAGCAATTCTCCCCCCGAGGGGGAATGAAGAAAAGGGTGGCCTCCACGGATCTGGAGGCAGAGGTTGATACGTCCATTTTGCATCATGCTTTTATATCGATATTTATTGCATTATGGTCTGTTATTACACATTATGTCACAATACTTATGCCTATTCTCTCTTATTTTACAAGGTTGACATAAAGAGGGAGAATGCCGGCAGCTGGGATTCTGGGATGGAAAAGGAGAAAATATTAGAGACCTATTCTACACAGCTCCAAAAGTCCTGAAACTTCACGGAAGCTATTTTCAGAATATATAAAAAATACTGAGCGCAAGAAGTTCCAGAGGGGGCCCACACCCTGGCCACGAGGGTGGGGGGGGGCACGCCCTACCACCCTGGGCGCGCCCCCTGCCTCATGGGCCCCCTGGTGGCCCTCCGATGCCCATCTTCTGCTATATGGAGTCTTTCGTTGAGGAAAAAAACATAAGCAAGCTTTCGGGACGAGACTCCGCCGCCACGAGGCGGAACCTTGGCGGAACCAATCTAGGGCTCTAGCGGAGCTGTTCTGCCGGGGAAACTTCCCTTCGGGAGGGGGAAATCATCACCATCGTCATCACCAACGCTCCTCTCATCGGGAGGGGGCCAATCTCCATCAACATCTTCACCAGCACAATCTCCTCTCAAACCCTAGTTCATCTCTTGTATCCAATTCTTGTCTCTAAGTCTGGGATTGGTACCTGTAGGTTGCTAGTAGTGTTGATTACTCCTTGTATTTGATGCTAGCCGGTTTATTTGGTGGAAGATCATATGTTCAGATCCTATATGCATATTAATACCCCTCTGATTATGAACATGAATATGCTTTGTGAGTAGTTACGTTTGTTCCTGAGGACATGGGGGAGTCTTGCTATTAATAGTCATGTGAATTTGCTATTCGTTCGATATTTTGATGAGATGTATGTTGTCTCTCCTCTAGTGGTGTTATGTGAACATTGACTACATGACACTTCACCATTATTTAGGCCTAGAGGAAGGCATTGGGAAGTAATAAGTAGATGATGGGTTGCTAGAGTGATAGAAGCTTAAACCCTAGTTTATGCGTTGCTTCGTAAGGGGCTGATTTGGATCCATATGTTTCATGCTATGGTTAGGTTTACCTTAATACTTTTGTTGTAGTTGTGGATGCTTGCAATGTGGGTTAATCATAAGTGGGATGTTTATCCAAGTAAGGACAGCACCCAAGCATCGGTCCACCCACATATCAGATTATCAAAGTACCGAACACGAATCATATGAACGTGATGAAAACTAGCTTGACGATATTCCCATGTGTCCTCGAGAGCTCTTTCCTTCATATAAGAGTTTGTCCAGGCTTGTCCTTTGCTACAAAAAGGATTGGACCACCTTGCTGCACTTTATTTACTTTTGTTACTTGTTGCTCGTTACAAATTATCTTATCACAAAACTATGTATTACCTATAATTTCAGTGCTTGCAGAGAATACCTTACTGAAAACCGCTTATCATTTCCTTCTGCTCCTCGTTGGGTTCGACACTCTTACTTATTGAAAGGACTATGATAGATCCCCTATACTTGTGGGTCATCAAGACTCTTTTCTGGTGTCGTTGCCGGGGAGTGAAGCGCCTTTGGTAGGTGGAATTTGGTAAGGAAAAGTTTATATAGTGTTCTGAAATTTACTGCCACTTGTTACTATGGAAAGTAATCCTCTGAGGGGCTTGTTCGGGGTATCTTCACCTTGACCAGTAGAGCAAAGAGTTGCTCCTAAACCTACTCAACCTAATGAACCTACTGAAAATGAAAATTTCTACTTTGAAATTCCTTTGGGTATGATAGAAAAACTGCTAGCTAATCCTTTTGCAGGAGATGGAACATTACATCCTGATGAGCACCTAATATATGTGGATGAAGTTTGTGGATTATTTAAGCTTGCAGGTATGCCCAATGATGTTATCAAGAAGAAGGTCTTCCCTTTATCTTTGAAGGGAGATGCATTGACATGGTATAGGCTATGTGATGATATGGGATCATGGAACTACAAACGATTGAAATTGGAATTTCATCAGAAGTTTTATCCTATGCATCTTGTTCATCGTGATTGCAATTATATATATAATTGTTGGACTCGCGAAGCAGAAAGCATCGCTCAAGCTTGGGGGAGGCTTAAATCAATGCTATATTCATGCCCCAATCATGAGCTCTCAAGAGAAATGATTATCCAAAAAAATTATGCTCGGCTTTCTGATAACAATCGCACCATGCTCGATACATCTTGTGCTGGCTCTTTTATGATGTAGACTATTGAATTCAAATGGGATTTATTGGAAAGAATTAAACGCAACTCTGAAGATTGGGATCTCGATGAAGGTAAGGAGTCAGGTATGACACCTAAGTTTGATTGTGTTAAATCTTTTATGGTATCGATGTTTTCCGTAAATTTAGCACTAAATATGGACTTGACTCTGAGATAGTAGCTTCTTTCTGTGAATCTTTTGCTACTCATGTTGATCTCCCTAAGGAGAAGTGGTTTAAATATTATCCTCCCATAGAACTAAAATTAGCTGCACCTATTAAAGTTGAAGAAAAGACTATCACTTATAATGATCCTATTGTTCCTACTACTTGTGTTGATAAACCACCTTTTCCTGTTAGGATAAAAGATCATGCTAAAGCTTCAACTGTGGTTCGTAAAAGCAATATTAGAACCTATAAACCTCCTGAGCAAGTTAAAGTTGAACCTAATATTGCTATTATTAAGGATTTCTTGGCTGATAATATTGATGGGCATGTTATTTATTTCTGTGATGAAACTGCTAGAATTGCTAAACCTTGTGCTAAAGATAAACATAGACCTATGGTAGGCATGCCTGTTATTTCTATTAAAATAGGAGATCATTGTTATCATGGCTTGTGTGATATGGGTGCTAGTGCTAGTGCAATACCTATTGACTTATACAAAGAAATTATGCATGATATTGCACTTGCTGAGTTAGAAGATATTGATGTCACAATTAAACTTGCCAATAGAGATACTATTTCACCAATTGGAATTGTTAGAGATGTTGAAGTCTTGTGTGGGAAAACGAAATATCCTGCTGATTTTCTTGTTCTTGGTTCCCCACAAGATAGCTTTTGTCCCATTATATTTGGTAGACCCTTCTTAAACACTATTAATGCTAGGATAGACTGTGAAAAGGATGTTGTTACTATTAGTTTAGGTGATATGTCTCATGAGTTCAACTTTTCTAAATTTCATAGACAACACCATGAAGAGGAATTGCCTAGTGAAGATGAAGTTATTGGTGTTGTTTCTATTGCCGTACCTCCTAGTGATCCTTTAGAACAATATTTGCTAGACCATGAAAATGATATGTTTATGAATGAAAGAAGGGAAATAGATGAGGTGTTCTTTAAACAGAGACCTATTCTGAAACACAACTTGCCTGTTGAAATCTTAGGGAATCCTCGTCCACCCAAGGGTGATCCCGTGTTTGAGCTTAAACCATTGCCTGATACTCTTAAATATGCTTATCTTGATGAAAAGAAGATATGTCCTGTTATTATTAGTGCTAACCTTTCAGAGAAGGAGGAAGAAAAATTATTGAAAACTCTGAAGAAGCACCGTGCTGCTATTGGATATACTCTTGATGATCTTAAGGGCATTAGCCCCACTCTATGTCAACATAAAATAAATTTGGAGATAGATGCCAAACCGGTTATTGATCACCAATGACGGCTGAATCCTAAGATGAAACATGTGGTAAGAAAAGAAATACTAAAGCTCCTTGAGGCAGATATAATTTATCCCGTTGATGATAGTCAGTGGATAAGTCCTGTCCATTGTGTTCCTAAGAAGGGAGGTATTACTGTCGTTCCAACTGATAAAGATGAATTGATTCCGCAAAGAATTATTACAGGTTATAGGATGGTAATTGATTTCCGCAAATTAAATAAGGCTACTAAAAAAGATCATTACCCCTTACCTTTCATTGATCAAATGCTAGAAAGATTAACCAAACATACACATTTTTTGCTTTCTAGATGGTTATTCTGGTTTCTCTCAAATACCTGTGTCAGCTGATGGTCAATCAAAGACCACTTTTAATTGCCCTTTTGGTACTTTTACTTATAGACGTATGCCTTTTGGTTTATGTAATGCACCTGCTACCTTTCAAAGATGCATGATGGCCATATTCTCTGATTTTTGTGAAAAGATTTGTGAGGTTTTCATGGATCATTTCTCCGTTTATGGATCCTCTTTTGATGATTGCTTAAGCAACCTTGATCGAGTTTTGCAGAGATGTGAAGAAAGTAACCTTAACTTGAATTGGGAGAAGTGCTACTTTATGGTTAATGAAGGTATTGTCTTGGGGCATAAAATTTCTGAAAGGGGCATTGAAGTTGACAAAGCTAAAGTTGATGCTATTGAAAAGATGCAGTGTCCCAAGGACATCAAAGGTATAAGAAGTTTCCTTGGTCATGCCGGCTTTTGTAGGAGGTTCATTAAGGACTTCTCAAAAATTTCTCAGCCTCTGACTAATTTATTAAAAAATATATACATTTCATCTTTGATGATGATTGTGTTGAAGCATTTGAAATACTTAAGAAAACATTAATCTTTGCATCTATCGTTCAGCCACCTGATTGGAATTTACCTTTTGAAATTATGTGTGATGCTAGTGATTATGCTGTAGGTGTTGTTCTAGGGCAAAGAGTTGTTAAGAAAGTAAATGTTATTCAATATGCTAGTAAAACTCTAAACAATGCCCAGAGAAATTATGCTACTACTGAAAAAGAATTCTTAGCAGTTGTATTTGCTTGTGATAAGTTCAGACCTTATATTGTTGATTATAAAGTAACTATTCACACTGATCATGCTGCTATTAAATATCTTATGGAAAAGAAAGATGCTAAACCTAGACTTATTAGATGGGTTCTCTTGCTACAAGAATTTGATTTGCATATTATTGATAGAAAGGGAGCTGAGAACCCCGTTGCAGATAACTTGTCTAGGTTAGAAAATGTTCTTGATGACCCACTACCTATTGACGATAGCTTTCCCGATGAACAATTAAATGTCATAAACGCTTCTCATACTGCTCTATGGTATGCTGATTATGCTAATTACATTGTTGCTAAATTTATACCACCTAGTTTCTCATACCAGCAAAAGAAAAAAGTTTTTCTATGATTTAAGACATTACTTTTGGGATGACCCACATCTCTATAAAGAAGGAGTAGATGGTGTTATTAGACGTTGTGTACCTGAGCATGAACAGGAACAGATCCTACGCAAGTGTCACTCCTAAGCTTACAGAGGACACCACGCTGGAGATCGAACTACACATAAGGTATTGCAATCTGGTTTTTATTGGCCTACCCTCTTCAAGGATGCCCGTAAGTTTGTCTTATCTTGTGATGAATGGCAAAGAATTGGTAATATTAGTAGACGTCAAGAAATGCCTATGAATTATTCACTTGTTATTGAACTGTTTGATGTTTGGGGCTTTGATTATATGGGACCTTTTCCTGCCTCTAATGGATATACACATATTTTAGTTGTTGTTGATTACATTACTAAGTGGGTAGAAGCTATTCCAACTAGTAGTATTGATCATAACACCTCTATTAAGATGCTTAAAGAAGTTATTTTCCCGAGGTTTGGGGTCCCTAGGTATTTAATGCCTGATGGTGGTTCACATTTTATTCATGGTGCCTTCCGTAAAATGCTTGCTAAGTATGATGTTAATCATAGAATTGCATCTCCTTATCACCCACAGTCTAGTGGTCAAGTAGAATTGAGTAATAGAGAACTAAAATTAATTTTGCAAAAGACTGTTAATAGATCTAGAAATAATTGGTCCAATAAACTTGATGATGCATTATGGGCCTATAGAACTGCAGATAAAAAACCTATGGGTATGTCTCCGTATAAAATGGTTTATGGAAAAGCATGTCACTTACCTCTCGAACTAGAACATAAGGCTTATTGGGATACTAAAGATCTCAATTATGATTTCAGACTTGCTGGTGAGAAAAGGTTATTTGACATTAGCTCACTTGATGAATGGAGAACCCAAGCCTATGAGAATGCCAAATTGTTTAAAGAAAAGGTTAAAAGATGGCATGACAAAAGGATACAAAAGCGTGAGTTCAATGTAGGTGATTATGTATTGCTATACAACTCTCATTTAAGATTTTTTGCAGGAAAACTTCTCTCTAAATGGGAAGGTCCTTACGTTATCGAGGAGGTCTATCATTCCGGCGCCATAAAAATCAACAACTTCGAAGGCACAAATCCGAAGGTGGTGAACGGTCAAAGAATCTAACATTTTATCTTAGGTAATCCTATAAATGTTGAAACCAATGTTATTGAAACCGTAACCCCGGAGGAATACATAAGGGACACTTTCCGGAACGTTTCAGACTCCGAAAAGGAATAGGTATGTGGTATGATAAGTAAACCGACTCCAAAACAGTTCTAATGGCAATTTTTCCCTGTTTGGGAATATTTAGAAAAATAAGAAGCAGTCCGGGAAGGACACGAGGGCTCCACGAGGGTGGAGGGCGCGCCCTACCCCCCTGGGCGTGCCCCCTGCCTCGCGGGCACCTCGTGCGCTCTCCGGACTCCGTTTTCTTGCATGTTATTTTGGTCAGTAAAAATTCATTATATAATCTCCCAGAGATTTTTGACTCCTGTATCATGCAAATATCTCTCATCTTTGTTTCGAGCTATTTTTCTGACAGATCTAGGTCGTCATGTCGTCTTCAAGTGCCCCCAAGGACAAGTTCTTCGAGATGGTCATCAACCCCTACCTCGCGGAGGTGCTGCAACACCCTCAAACCAGTGAGATGTGTGAGGGGTTGTTGCACATCCGCGATGTTGAGGGACCAAGGAAGACCAGAAGCACGGAGGCAAGGCTCGAGGCATTGGAGCAACAAGTTTTCAAGTGCCAGGAGATGGTGGAGCGTGGACTCGACTCCAATCACATTATGATCACGGAGTTCACCAACAACCACAAGCTGGACATCAAGGACATTGGGGAGGCCATCTTCAAGCTTCATGAGAAAATCGAGCACCTCCAAGCCCAAATCTATGACCTGTAAAATCGAAACTGTGAGTATGAATATAGATTCAAAAGGATGAGTTTGGCTGCAGATTTGAGGACTCAGGAGACTCGATCATCCTTCTATGATGGTGAGCCTATGCCTTGGAAGAGGGACGACAAGCCTACATCATCAACAACTCCAACTCCTTCACTAGCAAAAGAGATATAATCACATGGGTATGGGCACTCCCCTTGGCAACTGCCAAGCTTGGGGGAGTGCCCCGGTATCGTATCACCATCACTTTTATCTTTACCATTTTTCTTAGCTCGATCCTTTTAGTAATATCTTTATCTAGTAGAATAAAGTTTTGGGATGATCAAGTTTTGAGTTTTGCTTTATGATCCCTCTATGTAATCGAGTTCGTGAGCTATATAATAAAGATTAGTGTTGAGTCAAGGGTTAGATTATTTTGCCATGATCTTGAGTGAACAAAAGAAAAGAGAAAGAATAAAAGAAATAAAAGAGATCATATGGATCTTATGGGGAGTAATGAGCTCACATATAAAGAGTATGATGATTAAAAGTTGTTGAGAGTTGACAAACATAGTTTTGGTCATCGTTCCAATTAATAGGAAGTAATAAAGAAAGAGAGGTCTTCACATGTAAATACACTATCTTGGACATCTTTTATAATTGTGAGCACTCATTAAAATATGACATGCTAAAGAGTTGACATTGGACAAGGAAGATAACGCAATGGGTTATGTTTTCTTACATCTGAGATAAATTATATTGTCATGGATCATCCAACATGATTGAGCTTGCCTTTCCCCCTCATGCTAGCCAAATTCTTTGCACCAAGTAGAGATACTACTTGTGCTTCCAAATACCCTTAAACCCAGTTTTGCCATGAGAGTCCACCATATCTACCTATGCATTGAGTAAGATCCTTCAAGTAAGTTGTCATCGGTGCAAGCAATAAAAAATGCTCTGTAAATATGTATGACTTATTAGTGTGGGAGAAAATAATCTTTATACGATCTTGTCATGTGGAAGAAATAAAAGCGATGGACTGCATAATAAAGGTCCACATCACAAGTGGCAATATAAAGTACTATTCTTTCGCATTAAGATTTTGTGAATCCAACCATAAAAGTGCATGACAACCTCTGCTTCCCTCTGCGAAGGGCCTATCTTTTACTTTTATCTCCCACCTTACATAAGAGTCATGGTGATCTTCACCTTTCCTTTTTACATTTTATCTTTTGGCAAACACAATATGTTGGAAAGATCCTGGTATATATGGCTAATTGGATGTGAGTTTTCATGAACTATTATTGTTGACATTACCCTTGAGGTAAACCGTTGGGAGGCAAAACTATAAGCCCCTATCTTTCTCTGTGTCCGATTAAAACTCCATACCCATAAGTATTGCGTGAGTGTTAGCAATTGTGAAAGACTATAAGATAGTTGAGTATGTGGACTTGCTGAAAAGCTCTTATATTAATTCTTTCCTATGTTATGACAAATTGCGATTACTTCAATGACTGAGATTATAGTTTGTTAGTTTTCAATGAAGTTTATAATTCATACTTGAAATTGTGATTGAATTGTTACTTTAGCATAAGAGATCATATGACAATAACTATATAAGCTACTATTCTAAGAATGATCATGATGCCCTCATGTCCGTATTTTATTTTTTATCGACACCTCTATCTCTAAACATGTGGACATATTTTTCGATTTCGCCTTTCGCTTGAGGACAAGCGAGGTCTAAGCTTGGGGGAGTTGATACGTCCATTTTGCATCATGCTTTTATATTGATATTTATTGCATTATGGGCTGTTATTACACATTATGTCACAATACTTATGCCTATTCTCTCTTATTTTACAAGGTTTACATAAAGAGGGAGAATGCCGGCAGCTGGGATTCTAGGCTGGAAAAGGAGCAAATATTAGAGACCTATTCTGCACAGCTCCAAAAGTCCTGAAACTTCATGGAAGCTATTTTCAGAATATATAAAAAATAGTAGGCGCAAGAAGTTCCAGAGGGGGCCCACACCGTGGCCACGAGGGTGGGGGTGCGCCCCCTGCCTCGTGGGCCCCCTGGTGGCCCTCCGATGCCCATCTTCTGCTATATGGAGTCTTTTGTTGAGGAAAAAAAATCATAAGCAAGCTTTTGGGATGAGACTCCGCCGCCACGAGGCGGAACCTTGGCGGAACCAATCTAGGGCTCTGGCGGAGCTGTTCTGCCTGGGAAACTTCCCTCCGTGAGGGGGAAATCATCACCATCATCATCACCTACGCTCCTCTCATCAGGGAGGGGCCCAATCTCCATCAACATCTTCACCAAGCCACCATACTCCTCTCAAAACCCTAAGTTCAATCTCTTGTATCCAATTCTTATCTCTAAGTCTGGGATTGGTACCTGTAGGTTGCTAGTAGTGTTGATTACTCCTTGTAGTTGATGTTAGCCAGTTTATTTGGTGGAAATCATATATGTTCAGATCCTATATCGCATATTAATACCCTCTGATTATGACATGAAATGCTTTGTGGTATTACGTTTGGTTTCATGAGGGACATGGGAGAAGTCTTTGCTATTGTAGCTCTGTGATTTGGTATTCGTTCGATATTTTGGATGAGATGTATGTTGTCTCCCTCTTAGTGGTGTTAGGTGGAACGCGGACTTGAAAGTGCAAACTATCCCTAGTGGTTTTGGGTAATTCCTAACAACATATAACTCATTGAGCTAACATATTTCCAAGATTAATATTTCAGGAAAAGCTCAATGAATGGCATGGCATGGATGAGGAAAGTGGACCCCTCAAAATACTAAGGACAAAAAGATTGCCTCAAGCTTCAAGATCAAGACTCTACATTATATATTTTAGTGATCCAAGATCACATTGAGTCTATAGGAAAAGCCAATACTATCAAGGAGGGATGAGGTGTTGCTTGATGAGGTTCTTGCTTCATAGTGCTTAGTGATATGCTCCAAAAACCCTCAACTACCTTCCCACATCCACATATGACCTAAATGAAAAGTCAAACTCGGCACCACTGATTCTTTCTATCCGGTGCCACCGAGTTCAGATGTCATAGCCACTGCCACAAACCCAAGGCAAATCGGTCTCACCGATAGGGATTTCGTTCACACCGAGATGGGGTTGTAATCTCTCTGATTCCCTTCGGAACGTTTCGGTCCTACCGAGATGAGCGATCGGTCCCACCGAGATTGCAATGTAAACTCTCTGTTTCCTTTTTGTAACATTTCGGTCCCACCGAAATGAGCAAATCGGTCCCACCGAGTTTACCTGACCAACTCTCTAGTTAGCTTATTACCAAAATCGGTCCCACCAAGTTTGTGTAATCGGTCACACCGAGATTATGTTATGCCCTAACCCTAACCATATCGGTCCTACCGAGTTGCATGTCAGTCCCACCGAAAATCCTAACGGTCACTAGGTTTGCTGAATCGGTCTGACTGAGTTTCTCAATTCGGTCTCACCGAGATTGGTAAATTGTGTGTAACGGTTAGTTTTTGTGTGGAGGCTATATATACCCCTCCACCCACTCTTCATTCGTGGGGAGAGCCATCAGAACATACCTACACTTCCAATACACATTTTCTGAGAGAGAACCACCTACTCATGTGTTGAGGCCAAGATATTCCATTCCCACCATATGAATCTTGATCTCTAGCCTTCCCCAAGTTGCTTTCCACTCAAATATTCTTTCCACCAAATCCATATCCTGTGAGAGAGAGTTGAGTGTTGGGGAGACTATCATTTGAAGCACAAGAGCAAGGAGTTCATCATCAACACACCATTTGTTACTTCTTGCAGAGTGGTGTCTCCTAGATTGGCTAGGTGTCACTTGGGAGCCTCCGACAAGATTGTGGAGTTGAACCAAGGAGTTTGTAAGGGCAAGGAGATCGCCTACTTCATGAAGATCTACCGCTAGTGAGGCAAGTCCTTCGTGGGCGATGGGCATGATGGGATAGAAAAGGTTGCTTCTTCGTGGACCCTTCGTGGGTGGAGCCCTCCGTGGACTCGCGCAACCGTTACCCTTCGTGGGTTGAAGTTTCCATCAACGTGGATGTACGATAGCACCACCTATCGGAACCACGACAAAAACATCTGTGTCTCCAATTGCATTTGAATTCTCCAAACCCTTCCCTTTACATTCTTGCAAGTTGCATGCTTTACTTTCCTCTGCTCATAGACTCTTTGCATGCTTGCTTGAATTGTGTTAAGATTGCTTGACTTGTGCTAAGATTGCTCAAATCTGCCAAAGACTAAAATTGGGAAAAGGATAGATTTTTAATTGGTCAAGTAGTCTAATCACCCCCCCCTCTAGAGATACTTCCGATCCTACAAGTGGTATCAGAGCTTTGGTCTCCATTTGCTTTGATTTCCATAGCTTTTGGTAGTCATAGCCTTGGTTTCACAACCTAGGAGAGTATGGTGTCTAGCAAGGGAAATTATCACCGTAGAGGTCCTTACATTGATGGTACTAATTTTGCTAGTTGGAAGCATAAGATGAAAATGCATATTCTTGGACATAACCCCACCATTTGGGCTATTGTGTGTGTTGGCTTGCAAGGTGAATTCTTTGATGGGAGAGAACCGAATCGTGAAGCTACCGCGGAAGAGTTGAAGATGCTACAATACAATGCTCAAGCTTGTGATATCCTCTTCAACAGATTGTGCCCCGAAGAATTCAACAAAATCAGCCGTCTTGAGAATGCAAAGGAAATTTGGGATACTTTGATTGATATGCACGAAGGTACCGACTCCGTCAAGGAATCCAAGTTGGATGTGCTTCAAAGTCAACTTGACAAGTTCAAAATGAAGGATGGTGAAGGTGTCGCTCAAATGTACTCTAGGCTTGCTCTTATCACAAATGAGATTGCCGGCTTAGGAAGTGAAGAGATGACTGACAAATTCATCATCAAGAAGATCCTAAGAGCCTTGGATGGAAAATACGATACTGTATGCACACTGATCCAAATGATGCCAAATTACAAAGATCTCAAGCCAACGGAAGTCATTGGAAGAGTTGTTGCTCATGAGATGTCACTCAAGGATAAGGAGGAGCTCCATAACAAGTCAAGTGGTGCATACAAAGCCTCATGTGAAGCTCCCACATCATCAAGTGATAAACAAACCTTCAATGAAGAATTGAGCCTAATGGTGAAGAACTTCAACAAGTTCTACAAGAATAGAAGCAAAGAGAGAAGTTCCGAGTCAAGGTCCTACAATGACAAAAGATCTTCTAGTCGAGAGTGAAACTGCTACAATTGTGGAAGACCCGGACACTACTCCAATGAGTGTACGGCTCCCCACAAGAGAAGAAAAGATTCTCCCAAAAGAAGAAGTAGAAGAGAAGAATCACCATCAAGGGAGAGAAGGAGTAGGGATGATCGATATGAACGAAGACCCTCTTGGAGAAGCAAGGATTCAGAAAGGAAGGAGAAGTCATCAAGGAGCTACACAAAACGAAGACATCAAGCTCATGTTGGTGAATGGGTATCCGGCTCTGACTCCGACAATCACTCCGAGAGAAGCTATCACTCCGACTCTGAATATACTCAAGATGAAGGTGTTGCCGGTCTAGCACTTGTGTCAACCAACTCCTACGACATATTTGATTCACCAAATGAAGGAATTGGAAGATGCTTCATGGCCAAAGGTCCAAAGGTATCACACCCCGAGTATGTTGATTTCAATAGTGATGAAGATGACTTGTTAGGTGATGATGATTTACTTGTTGACAACTATAGTGATGAATACTATGATGAAACGTCAATTAATCATGCTAATAAAGATGAAACGAATGACAATGATAAGGAGAAGATTGAGTCTCTAACTAAAGAACTAAACACTCTTAAGTTAGCTCATGAAACTATCTTAGGAGATCATCGAGAACTTTTAAGGACTCATGAGAAATTACATTTTGAGAAGCTCAATCTTGAGCAAGAGCATGAGTTCTTAAAGGCAATCAATGATGATCTTCACAAGAAAAGTTCTTCTTACATTGCCAAGCGTTTACTCTTATCCACTTACATGCCTCAAGTCAAGTCTAGTAACAAGAACAAGAAAGATTCTTCTTCTAGTAGTAACAATAATCATGCTAAATCCAATGTTGTTGCTTCTAGTAGTTCTCTTGATTCCACTAATGATTCTCTTAGCCAAGTTACACTTGAGTAAGAAAATAGCTTATTGAAGGGAATTATAGAGAAAGGAGTTTACAAGAGCCTTGCCGGGAGTAAGCAATTCGAGGAAATTGTATGCAAGCAAGGAAGGCACCGGAAGAATCAAGGTATTGGTTTTGAACGAAAGTTCAATGCCAATGGAGTTGAGTGGGAAGAAGATCAATACCCCAAGACGAAGTTTGTTCCTCAACAAGAGAAGTATGATCCTACTTCTTTCAAAGGGACACAAGCTCAAGATGATCTTCCACCACAAGACCACAAGCAAAAAGGCAAGGACGAGCTTCAAGAGGAAATTGATGCATTTGAAGAAACTCTTAAGGCCTTGGTCAAGTGGGTTCCCAAGACTACATCAAGTTGCACTTAATCAAGTACAACTACAACTCTAAGGATTCCCATCAAGATGGTGTGGATCCCGAAGAAGAAGAACTAGAGAGTTCTTGAGGGTGACTCCGCCAACATATTTCACTCTTATAATTTTGGCAAGAACAAGTGCAATCAACTTCCACATCTTGCACTAGTTCAAGGAGTCACAAACCCTCTTGTTGGTAAGACAAGGGACAAGGTAACCTAAAGCTTTCATAGACATCATCTTGTGTGTGCATCACTCTATGTCTATGGATATCCCTGTTTGTTCCTTGTGGGACTAACCCGTGTAGGTATTGAAAGTGCAACTCACTCCAAAGGATAGCCCCGAATGATCTACATCAACTTAGAGCATCCACATCTTCAACACCTACATGAAGTCATCATCGACAAAACCCAAGGTTAGTTCATCCCTCTTAGGGGCGATCTCACATCTAGGGGGAGCTTTACTCTAAGAATTGAGCTAAAGCAACTCTAATGGTGTGAACACAACAACGCTTTATGTAAAAGTGGTAACCCCACTTGTGCTTAAACGATGAGTATGACCTATGATCAAATGTTCTCATTTGACTCCTAAGTCAATATACTCATATATAGATGACCTAGTCATCGCCAATTGCTTGATAGATGCTAGAATTTGTTGTGCATGCTTTGCCACATATTTCATTTATCATTTTATTGTGTGAGCATGTTGGTTGCATAATTTACTCATTCAAGGACATCCACTTGTTGTTTTGATTGATTGGTTTCCTTTTCTTTTGGCCAAGTGGATGGACAAGAATGCCTAACAACCTTCTCTAGCTATTTATGCTTTTCTCGTCTCAAACTCTATTCATGCTGCATCACAAAGTTTGATCAAGTCGGATTCAAACCACTCTGTGTGAGGAGCACTCGGAGTCCCTGATTCGTCATAGACTTAAACTTCCAAAACTTCTTTGTGTGTTTCGGTCTGACCGATTCATCCATTTCGGTCATACCAAGATCACTAAGTCAATCTAGGTTTTCAATCTCGGTGCAACCGATTCGAACTTTTCGGTCACACCGAGTTTCAGTAACTGCTTGCAGTTATGAATCTCAGTGCCACCGAGTTGTTCCACTCGGTCACACCGACAGGGTAAGGCTATATATATCCATGGGTCAAATTTTGGAAAACTTTCCGAACCTCCTCGCCCGCGCTTAGCCTGCTCTCCCTCCCTGGCTCTCTGGATCGTCCTCCTCGTCGCCAGCCGCCTCCTGTCGCTGGTCTCCGCCGCCGTCAACGGTATCATCTCCATCATTGCCGCCATAGCAAGTTCATCGCCGAACTAGGGTATGGACTTGAACTTTGTGCTGTTCTAACTCCGATTCCCCAGCACATTGCTTTGCCATGTATTTTGCCACGATTGAGATCATTCTATCCATCGAAAACACTTCGTACATTGCTTTGCCATGTATCTTGCCACGATTGAGATCATTCTATCCATCGAAAACACTCCGTAGCTTAGTCGTGAATTGAAAATTTAGGGTTAGGTTTCCGCCGAAACCATTTCGGAACGACCGAGTTGATGAAATCGGTTCCACCGATTTGGCTCAGGCCATTGCACATGTAATTCTCGGTCTGACCGAGAATTGCAAATCGGTGTGACCGAGTTTAGCACTTTGTGAAACCCTAGCAGTCTCGGTGCCACGGAACTGTGACTCGGTCTGACCGAGTTCACTAGTTTAGGTTCCAAAAGCTGCTTCGGTATCTCCGAGTTTGCAAATCGGTAGATCCAAAATGCTTTTTGAGGAAAACTAAAACTAAGTTTTTGATTCATTCTTTTGCAAAAACCTCTATACTTTGTGATGCTCATCCACTCTACCTCATCTATAATCTATTCACAGGGTCAGCTGTCAGAGATTGCATTATGTCTGATCAAAGTGATAGTTAGAACAAGTCAGAGGAGCAGGTTCACATGATCGAGTGAGGGCACTAGTCCCTCTAGCAGCTCAAATGATGGAAGCAGGAGCACACCCAGCAACTTGCCAAAAGCTGCCACCAGGGCCAGAAAGAAGAAAACTTCTGAATCTGAGGATGAAGACTATGTGGCAGTTGAGGATGAGGCCACTTCCAAGAAGAAAGTGGTTAAAAAGGAATATAGCACTGCTGCTGCCACCAAGCCAGGGATGAAGCAAAAGGTTCCTGCCAAGAGAGCTCCAATGTCTAAAGCCAGAGCATCTATTCAAGAGACTTTGGGATCTGCACCGAAAGAGCAGGTTGTGGCAGAAAAGAAAAGGAAAGAGAGGGTTAAGAAGACCACTGCCAGAGTGCTTGGGAGATCTTCAATCATGAAAGACTCTGAAGAAGAGGAAGAGGAAGAGGATGCTGCACCAGCACCTAAGGCACAGAAACTTATGGGAGATGCCATTAGATTAGGGGCTGCTTCATCTAAGCCCAAAGAAGCTTCAAAGCCAGATGCTCCAAAACCCAAAACTGCACCAAAGAGGAGTACCAAGAACATTCCAGCTGCTGAGAAAAACAAGGCCCCAGTGCCTGAAACTGTTGCTGAAGAAGAAGATGATGAGACACATGTTTTGAGGAAGTTAAAACCAAAAATTCCAGATCAAAATGATGCTCATCCCGTAGCAGAAAACGTGATGATCAGGAAGGACTCATGATTGAGGCTATGGAGAGAGTCAGATCCATATGCCACCAGAAGGAGAACTGCTGTGGACTACAGGTTCCATACCAAAGAACAACTGGATTTTTATGAGACAGTGTTGCTTGACAAGAAACCAATAGTATGTGACATGAGATGGGTCAGCTGGGAGTACATCAAGGAGAATGAAGAACACTATCCAGGAGTATATGACAGTTTCAAGGCTTGTGGAGTTGATGAGTTTGTGGCTCAGAAGCTCACAAAGTGGAATGATGAGCTTATCATGCAGTTCTACTCCACAGCTCACTTCTACCCAGATGGCAAGATAGTCTGGATGTCTGAAGGCACTAGATACCAGTCAACAGTAGCAGAATGGGCTCAATTAATCAATGCTCCTGAGGAGAATGAAGATGACTTGGATGTCTATGCCAAGAAGAAGAAGGATCACAACTCCATGGCTGGCATGTACAAGGAGATTCCTGATGCAGATCTTGAGACTCACCAATTTGGATCAGTGAAACACCTGCTGTCAGGACTACCTACTATCAATTGGATCCTCAGGCATACTCTTCTGCCCAAGTCTGGTGATCACAAAATGATCAGAGGCCACTCCATCAATCTGCTACATATATTTGATGTGCCACAAAAGTTCAAGGTCATGAGTCTTATAGTTGAAACTATCAAGAGGACAGCTGCTAACCAAAAGAGAAGTTGTGGGTATGCACCACAGATCCAGGAGTTGATTAACTCCAAGATGGGCACTGGCACATACTTGTTGGACAAGGAGCACATGCCTATCTATCCAGAATTTGAGGACAACCAAGTGGTTATGAATGAGGATGAACCATCTTTTGTGCATGTTCAAGCAAAGAGGGAGAAGGCAAAGGCTGAGAAAGTTGCAAAGATGCCAACCATGGAAGAGGCATCTCAGTATCTTCTGAAGAGCAAGCAAGATCAGCTTGGCTACTTAATTGCATCCACTCTAAGGATTGAGAAAGGGCTGGCCACCCTGACTCAAAACCAGGAGAGCTTAGAAAGGATTGTGGAGCAGAAGTTCTATGACATGGATGTGAAGGTAACTGAGATCCAATCTGTTGTGGAGCAACTTCAGGATGATATGTAGGAGAGGAAGGGCAAGACAACCACTGATGCATTTGCCAGAGTGCCTAGAGCTCAGAGGTCAACTGCAGTGCCAGTAACAGACACCAGAGCTACTTCATCTGCACCAGCTACAGCTTCAGTGCCACCAGCTCCAGCACCTCCTCCATCAGCTCCATCTACATCGACTGAAGCCTTCGTTCTTGGAGTTCTCCGGACACCACAACCTAAAGACCAAGCCTGAGAGATGATTTAGTGCTATGCATTTTCTATGAACTTTTTGGTAACTTGTTGCCAAAGGGGAAGAAAAATGTATAGATCATAGGCTTCGAGAGAGAGCGTTGCCTTTCTATTATCTCTTGCTTTGATGGTTGAACTTTATTTGCTTGTTTGAGATACTTTTTGTCCGCGTGATACTTGGATGATCATGTGTGTTTGATCATATGCTACATTAATGCTTGTTGGATGACATTATCATTTTATCCCTATATGATCATTCACTTTGCTTGGCGATGAGTGCATGTATTTAATTATTATCATTTTGAGCGCTCCACCAAGATGTATGTGACATGGAAGAGTAACCCATGAGCCTAACTCTCTGTGCATTTGCAATCCAAAGCAAATCATAAACTATGCACAAATTTAGGGGGAGCTCTTGCTTTTCACATACTTCTCAAAGCGCAATGTTTTTCACTCTTATTATCATTCGTCGAAGCTTTGATCTATATGTTGTCATCAATTACCAAAAAGGGGGAGACTTAAAGTGCAACTATCCCTAGGTGGTTTTGGTAATTCCTAACAACATATAGCTCATTGAGCTAACATTATTCCAAGATTAATATTTCAGGAAAAGCTCAATGAATGGCATGGCATGGATGAGGAAAGTGGACCCCTCAAAATACCGAGGACAAAAAGGTTGGCTCAAGCTTCAAGATCAAGACTCTACATTTTATATTTTAGTGATCCAAGATCACATTGAGTCTATAGGAAAAGCCAATACTATCAAGGAGGGCTGAGGTGTTGCTTGATGAGGTTCTTGCTTCATAGTGCTTAGTGGTATGCTCCAAAAACCCTCAACTACCTTCCCACATCCACATATGACCTAAACCAAAAGTCAAACTCGGCCCCACTGATTCTTTCTATCCGGCGCCACCGAGTTCAGATGTCATAGCCACTGCCACAAACCCTAGGCAAATCGGTCTCACCGATAGGGATTTTGGTCACACCGAGATGGGGTTGTAATCTCTCTGTTTCCCTTCATAACGTTTCGGTCCTACCGAGATGAGCGATCGGTCCCACCGAGATTGCAATGTAAACTCTCTATTTCCTTTTTGTAACATTTCGGTCCCACCGAAATGAGCAAATCGGTCCCACCGAGTTTACCTGACCAACTCTCTGGTTAGCTTATTACCAAAATCGGTCCCACCGAGTTTGTGTAATCGGTCACACCGAGATTACATTATGCCCTAACCCTAACCATATCGGTCCTACCGAGTTGCATCTTAGTCCCATCGAAAATCCTAACGGTCACTAGGTTTGCTGAATCGGTCTGATCGAGTTTCTCAATTCGGTCTCACCGAGATTGGTAAATTGTGTGTAATGGTTAGTTTTTGTGTGGAGGCTATATATACCCCTCCACCCACTCTTCATTTGTGGGGAGAGCCATCAGAACATACCTACACTTTCAATACACATTTTCTGAGAGAGAACCACCTACTCATGTGTTGAGGACAAGACATTCCATTCCCACCATATGAATCTTAATCTCTAGCCTTCCCCAAGTTGCTTTCCACTCAAATATTCTTTCCACCAAATCCATTTCTTGTGAGAGAGAGTTGAGTGTTGGGGAGACTATCATTTGAAGCACAAGAGCAAGGAGTTCATCATCAACACACCATTTGTTACTTCTTGGAGAGTGGTGTCTCCTAGATTGGCTAGGTGTCACTTGGGAGCCTCCGACAAGATTGTGGAGTTGAACCAAGGAGTTTGTAAGGGCAAGGAGATCGCCTACTTCGTGAAGATCTACCACTAGTGAGGCAAGTCCTTCGTGGGCGATGGCCATGATGGGATAGACAAGGTTGCTTCTTTGTGGACCCTTCGTGGGTGGACCCCTCCGTGGACTCGCGCAACCGTTACCCTTCGTGGGTTGAAGTCTCCATCAACGTGGATGTACGATATCACCACCTATCGGAACCACGACAAAAACATATGTGTCTCCAATTGCGTTTGAATTCTCCAAACCCTTCCCTTTACATTCTTGCAAGTTGCATGCTTTACTTTCCGCTGCTCATAGACTCTTTGCATGCTTGCTTGAATTGTGTTAAGATTGCTTGACTTGTGCTAAGATTGCTAAAATCTGCCAAAGACTAAAATTGGGAAAAGGATAGATTTTTAATTGGTCAAGTAGTCTAATCACCCCCCTCTAGACATACTTTCGATCCTACACGACTACATGACACTTCACCATTATTTCGGCCAAGAGGAAGGCATTGGTAAATAATAAGTAGATGATGGGTTGCCAGAGTGACAGAAGCTTAAACCCTAGTTTATGTGTTGCTTCGTAAGGGGCTGATTTGGATCCATATGTTTCATGCTATGGTTAGGTTTACCTTAATACTTTTGTTGTAGTTGCGGATGCTTGCAATGGGGGTTAATCATAAGTGGGATGTTTGTCCAAGTAAGGACAGCACCCAAGCACCGGTCCACCCACATATCAGATTATCAAAGTACCGAACGTGAATCATATGAACATGATGAAAACTAGCTTGACGATATTCCCATGTGTCCCTGGGAGCGCTTTCCTTCATATAAGAGTTTGTCCAGGCTTGTCCTTTGCTACAAAAAGGATTGGGCCACCTTGCTGCACTTTATTTACTTTTGTTACTTGTTGCTCGTTACAAATTATCTTATCACAAAACTATCTATTACCTATAATTTCAGTGCTTGCAGAGAATACCTTGCTGAAAACCGCTTATCATTTCCTTCTGCTCCTCATTGGGTTCGACACTCTTACTTATCAAAAGGACTACGATAGATCCCCTATACTTGTGGGTCATCAGAGGCGGGGGCGTCCAAGAAAGGGAGAGTCTCCCTTGCGGACGATTCCGAATCGGACACCGATAGCAGCCCTGAATGGCGTCCCAGGAAGAAGCCCATGTCCGGATCGTAAGTACTTAAAGGAACTTACACACATATATATCCAGCTCCTTTACTTCATGGTTTTAATATGTTGAATCATGCGCTGTAGTCTGGCTCTCACCCATCTCCAGCGATCCTCATCTTCGGGGAATTCGCTGGATCTAAATGTGATGGCAGACGGTCGCTTCCACCGGCCTCCTCCCCCAAGACTACGGACAACACCGAAGTGTTGTCCCGAAGGAACCTACCAGGCCAGGGAGAGGTACAGGAGGCTGCCGAGGTGGTGCCAGAGGGTGATACCTCGGCCGCCGGACACATGGGGGAGCAGGCCCCCTGGAGACTAGCGACGGGGCCATAGCCAATTCGGCCCCCATCCGAATACTATTTCAGAGGCCCGTATGGCTCCAAAATCAGGTAAGAAGCCTCCTTTGAAAGAAGGAGGTGCACCTATTCCGCCGGTGACCTTTGTCCATCCGGAGGCACCGGACTCTCTACTGGAAGCGCTCCAAGGTGCTTCCATCGCAGAAGAACACCGTATCCTTATAGGTACAGTGGTTGAGAGGGTTCAGTCCACTAAGAGTGGACTGGCCGAAGCCCGAGCCAGCCTTCTAACAGGCTTTGAGGTATGTGATGCAATTATGCAAAAAGAACACCGTAGTACAGACAGTAGCCCCCGAGACTCTGTCCGGTGTTCGAAAAGAAAGGCCGGACAGAGGATCGAATAATTTTCGCAGGAGACTCATCATATATGTCTATGTGAATAAGCAGGCGTCGATGCTGGCTGCGACCTCCCATGCTACTGAAGTAGCCAAACTGAAGCAGAGGCTAGAGCAGGTCGATGAAGAGCTCGGCCATGTCAAAAAAACATCTTGAGGACAAGCAACGTACGCAATGGCCTATTTAGATCTTAAAAATGATAAGAATTGTTTGTGTTGATCACGTTAATATGATGCTTCATAGGAGCTATGGCTGACGTGGAGTCCCTCTAGAAAGCTCAGAGCGAGGCCCAGAAGAGGGAGGAGCAGGAAGAAGCCGCCCACAAGAAACACGAGTCAAGGGTCGGGGAGGTTCAACGGGAGCTCAAGGACGCCGTAAAGAAGTGTGAGTCCTTGGAGCGCAAGATTGCGGACCAAGAGTCTGAACTTGCTAAGGCCCACCAAAGCGCACAAGAGGCCCGAGTTGAAGCCCAGGGCGCCTTTCGGGAAGTCCAGGAGGCCAAGCAAATTGCAGCGGGTAAGACCTTTATTATGTAGAGAAAATTTGTGAAGAAGAGGTATCTCTTACTGATCTGGATTTGGAGTTCTCCAGGAGCGTTTGCGGATCTGCCTCGCAGTGCGGCTGATGCTGCGGAGTTCTTCCGAGCCAAGGAGGGGAGCTCATCGGAGAAGTTGTTCTGGTCGCAATACCTTACGCCAGACCATCCGGTGGCCCTCAGCGACCAGCTGAAATAGCTGTCTGAACTGCATAGGGTGGACGGATTGGCCATGAAGGATTTAATAATCTTTCTATGGCCTGCCGAAGCCGTACCTAGCAGCCACTTCGGGCTCGTGAAGCGGCTGGTCGATGCCTGCCCTTGGCTTGATGCCATAAAGTGATCGGTCTGCATCGAAGGTGCGTGGATGGCCTTCTCCCGCGTCAAGGTGGAGTGGGCGAAGATGAACGTCGTCAAGCTTGCGACCGAGTGGCCGCCTGAGGGCAAAGAGCACCGCACGCCCGAGCACTATTTTGATGACGTCCTGGAATGATCCCGCATTGTAGCAGGCCAGTGCGCGAAGGACATTATCTTTGAATGAATCTATTTGTGTTTATCCAATCCTGTATTATGGAACAAAGCCTATATGCAATATATTGCTTATTGTTTTTTGAAAATATTTCCTCCTATGTGGCCATTTATTTAAATCTGAGAGTTGGCCAGTCGTCGGCTTCAGCCCCCACGTAGATAGTACGGGGGTGTTTGGATTGGAACCTAAACACACTTGACCCAAGAGTTTGGTCCTTGAAGGAGGTGTTTAGTGCATCGAACCAGGCAATCGGACTATGTGGCTTTATCACCCTCACTTAGCCATAGGAGTTTGACAAATAGGAGTATAGGCGCAGCCCCTAGTTTGTTTATCCGGACTAGGGGCTGTGAACACCTGATCGGCTGGAAGCCGATCCGTCACGTAGTGTGGAAAAAATCGCAAGAGATTTTAGCCACCGAATAGCTGACCAGCTCTCGCCGCATCATGACAGTAAGTTTTCGGCTTTCTCTACTCAGGTGTTTATCCGGATGAACTAGAAACACAATCGTAGTAGTTCTCCCTTTACTACCCTAGCCGATAAAACGAAACGTAAGGTAGCAAGCACAGGAGCCGGGCAACCCAACTATTGACCAAAGACATGATTTGGAGCCGATGAATATAATACAATATTCGGGGCGCCGAATTGTATTGTAAAAAGTGTTCGGACTTGTTGCCAACATATGGAGCGCAAAGGAGCCCCTGCCGGGTTAAGTCGTACCAAAGTGTACAGGTGCAATTAAAAAAAGTTTAAATATAATGAAGAAGAAAGCCAATGCCACATATGTCGGGCTGCAAACTATTTCCATTATAATCTGATTGATATGTCAAGGCGTATTTGTACAAATAATGCGATAAGCAACAGGGCTATTTAACATGCCGAGAACCAGGGTAAGCTGCGTGCGGGTCCTTTAAACAGGCAAAGTGATCGTCAAAAAGATCATCTAGATGTTTCTGCCACACGTCTATGCTGCTTGCCACCTTGGTGTGTTTATCCTTCGAAGGGGTCGATGATGAGGCCGTCGTGAGGGGCTTGTGGAAAAGAAACCTGAAAAAGGATAGAAGAAAAAAGGGAAAGTATGAGTACCCGGATAAGGTCAAGCCGTATTATGGACCATGATCGAGTTATGCCTCCGCCTTTGCCAATGGTATTTTTTGTGCGTAGTTATGTATGCGCAGTTCAGCCGGGACTGAGACAGAGGCTGAATTGCAAGTCCAACTCCTGACGAGCCGGGTTGTCATGCCGCGGAGTAATCCGGACTCGTTTAATAGTGTCTTGGGGCTTGGCCGCCGAATTGATGTTCTACTTGATTAGGCCGCCCTGTACTTCCGCTGCCAGGGCCATGATGTGCTCCTCGGTACGGAGGGAGCGTGTAACGCCCCGGATGTAACCTGCCATATTTGTACTCCAACTCTTTCCATTATCGGCTCTAAGTTATGAGTTTCCCTTCGTGGTTGGGTTTGTCTTCTTTTTGCATTTTGTCCATGTCATGCATTTCATATCATCTCATCATGTGCATCGCATTTGCATACGTGTTCGTCTCATGCATCCGAGCATTTTCCCAGTTGTCCGTTTTGCAATCCGACACTCCTACGTCCTCCGGCGCCCCCTTTTGTCTCTTGTCGTGTGTGGGTGTTAAACATTCTCGGAATGGACCGAGATTTTCCAAGCGGCCTTGGTACACCACCGGTAGACCGCCTGTCAAGTTTCATGCCATTTGGAGTACGTTTGATACTCCAACGGTTAACTGGGGAACCGTAAAGGCCTCGTGTGTGTTGCAGCCCAGCACCCCTCTAAAGTGGCCCAATAACCCATCCAAACCCCATCCATCCTCTCAGTCGTTCGATCACGATAGCGTGGTTGAAAACCGCACCTCATTTGGACACTCCCACCTCCTTCTAGGTATAAATATGTCCTCCCCGTCCAAAAATCCGGGTCGAAACCCTAGCCACCGCTCCCCTTCATCGTCGGACACGTCCGGAGGAGTCGGACGCGTCCGCGCCGCCGCCCGCAGCCAACCGACGAGCGCCATGTGGCGCGTTGCTGCCCACTGCCGCACCGGCCCGCCGAGGCCCACAGCCGGCCCCCGCGGGCTCGCTCCTCCGCCGCCAGCGCGCCTCCCGGCCCACGCCCGAGGCCGCCGTCCGCCTCTTCGCCACCTGCCGCCGACCACCCGCCGGCGCTGCTCCGCCTCGCCATTGCCGGTCGTCGTCGTGCCGCGCCGCCCGACTGCGTCCTCGCCGGCTGTCGCCCGTCCAGATCCGGAGAAAGAGACCCCGGATCCGCCTCCGCCGACCTCCTTCGCGCCGCCCCGCCGGTGACGACCTCGCGGGAGACGACGCCACCGCCGCCCGGCCCGATCCGCTCTGGCTTCGCGAACCCTAGATCCGTTGACTTTCCCGCGAGGTCCAATTTCTTCTAAGTCCCTAAACTTTAAAATCCAGGTGCATACTTTGACCTGCTGTAACTTCTTGTGTGATGCTTTGTTTCGTGCGTGCAATATATCAAAATGTTCATCATGATATGCTCTTCATTTTTTTCCATTGTGGCATGCTTGTTTGAGTCCATCTTGATGCCCAAATCACTGATGCAAGAGTGCTATAAATTGTTAGGGGCTGATTCTTATCAGAGTATGAGGATTTGTCATTTTTGATACAATTATTGTGTGCTGCTCATGGGCATGAGCTCTACATGTATTTTGTTCTATGACATGCCATATTTACAGGGGTGTATGCCATGTATTTTTGTGAGCTTTGTGGTGACTAGAATAAGCATGCAAAGTAGCCTTCGTGTTATTGCTGATTTCAGGATCTCAGGGTTTTGGCTAAGTCTTTGTCTGTTGTTATTTTGATGCCATGTAACCATGTTGCTACAGTGAGATGCGTGCTTTATTTGAGTTGCTTCAGTAAGGATGATTTGGACATATGGTTATTCTCTATCCATCCATGCCCCTGTTTGCAATTATTGAATGCCCTAGCATGTCTCAATCTTGCTATACTTTTTCTATAAAATGTTCCTGGCGGATTGTTTACATGTTAATCAATTTTTCCATGGTTATTGTAGTTGATCCATGTATGATATAAACTTGTTATTGCCATGGTTAGCCTTAAGATCATGTCTTCTTGCTGGTAGTATGATTATCTTGTCAAGCAATGCCATGTGGTGAGTGAATCGAGCTCGTAAAGATGCCTTCATAACTCTGTTTTTGCCATGCTCAGTTTTCTGCTAAGTCTGAATCTGTTAACGAAACTTGTTATGTTTACATGGGCGCCATCATATCTTCTGATCCTTTTTGACTCATGGTCAGTAAGGGATGTTTGTTCTATGCTTTGAGTAGATTAATGGCATGCCTTGTTTTGCTATGATATGTTCCTGTAGCATGTTGTTAGCGTGCTCTAAACATGTCTTCCTGATGTTAATTCCTAGCATGTTGTTATTTTCACTAAGTCTATGATGCTGATATCTTTTGCACTTTTGCCATGCTTGTTTTAACCTGCTATTGTGTGAATTAGCCGTAGCTCAGTGTTCATATTTTGTCAAGCATCTTGAGTAGATCACTGCTATGTGCTTTGTTGCTATGTTCGAGTGCAGTAGCTTAGTTTCTTGTTGCATTCTAGATGTCATTGTGTTGTTAATCGCAGAATTGTGCCATTCTTATTTTGCTCGCCATTTGCAAACCGTGCATCCGATTCCGGTGATCTTTATATCGATTTCGACCAAAATCATCTCATATTTCCAGCGGCACTCTTGGATTGCCAAGTTTATGCCTTGATCAATCTTTTCCTTCTGGAGCACACATATGCATTGCATATCACATCCCGCATGTCATGCCATGTTTTGCATCATGTTGCTTGCACATTGCACCGTGGTTGATTGTGGTTTCCTTTGCTTGTGTTCTTGCCTTGGGTAGAGCCTGGATACGAGTACGTGATCGAGGAACCCATTGAGTACACTTACAAGGATCAAGCTTTCGTCAACTCAGAGAACTTTGCAGGCAAGATGACCATACCCTCGAAATCACTTCTATCTTTGCTTACTAGTTATCGTGGAATTGTCACGGCAGATGTCCTAGCAAAAGGACTTAGTCGTAGGGCCATCGCAACTAGGAATCTTAAAGGGGTTAATCAGGACAAAGGACACGAGAGGTTTTATACTAGTTCGGCCCCTTACGATGAAGGTAAAAGCCTACGTCTAGTTGTGTTGGAATTGCTGGGGTTTCAATCACCAAGAGGCTAATCCACCGGCTTGGTTATCGATCTCTTGTTTCTTGCCCTAAGCCGCCACCGGGTCGTCCCCTTATATACACAGGCCTGGCGGCCTACAGAGTCCCGGTCGGCTCATAAAGCATGTCCGGCTCGGTGACTTCTTTTACACGCCTTTCCTCACAAGTCTTTGTTTACATACGGCGATTTACAACATTGGGCCTTAAGCCGCCTCTGGGCTTAGGCCTTCTATAAGCCTTAATAAACTATCACCTTGAATGTTCATTGGGCTTCCTTTGTGACCCGTCATTAGGACTGACACGGCCCCTCCTAGGCGGGTCATAACTGATAGCTCTATCCCCAACATTAGGCCCCAGGTTGACTTTGAACTTTGTTCTTTGTCAATCTTCAATACTTAGAAAAAATCCATCTTCCTTTCTTCGCAGAAATTTTTATAACCCGCCATGACGTCATTTCTTGAAAACACAAAAAGCCATGATGACATCATCTCCCAACGGATCTTTATTCTGTAATGTGATACGTCTCCGTCGTATCTATAATTTTTGATTGTCCCATGCCAATATTCTACAACTTTCATATACTTTTGGCAACTTTTTATACTATTTTTGGGACTAACATATTGATCCAGTGCCCAGTGCCAGTTCCTGTTTGTTGCATGTTTTTTGTTTCGCAGAATATTCATATCAAACGGAGTCCAAACGAAATAAAAACCGACGGAGAATTTTTTTGAAATATATATGATTTTTGGGAAGAAGAATCCACGCGAGACGATGCTCGAGGGGCCCACGAGGTAGGGGGCACGCCCCAGGGTGTCAGGCGCGCCCCTCACCCTCGTGGCCACCCCGTAAGGCGGTTGGTGCCCTTCTTTCGCCGCAAGAAAGCTAATATCTGGATAGAGATTGTGTTAAAATTTCAGCCCAATCGGAGTTACGGATCTCCGGGATTATAAGAAACAGTGAAAGGGAAGAATCTGAGAACGCAGAAACAGAGAGAGACAGATCCAATCTCGGAGGGGCTCTCGCCCCTCCCACGCCATGGAGGCCATGGACCAGAGGGGAAACCCTTCTCCCATCTAGGGAGGAGGTCAAGGAAGAATAAGAAGGAGGGGGGCTCTCTCCCCCTTGCTTCCGGTGGCACCGGAGTGCCACTGGGGGCCATCATCATCACCGCGATCTACACCAACACCTCCGCCATCTTCACCAACATCTCCATCACCTTCCCCCCTCTATCTACAGCGGTCCACTTTCCCGCAACCTGCTGTACCCTCTACTTGAACATGGTGCTTTATGCTTCATATTATTATCCAATGATGTGTTGCCATCCTATGATGTCTGAGTAGATTTTCGTTGTCCTATTGGTGGTTGATGAATTGCTATGATTTATTTAATTTTCTTGTGGTTATGTTGCTATCCTTTGGTGCCCATCATCACTATACCACAACACCGAATTGGGGGCAATTAACTGCCGGGAGAAATACAAGAATGAGGGCAAATCATCTGCCAGGGATCTTGTTACTGCCAGTAGAAGTACATAACGGCGGAGAAACTGCCGGTAGAAGTTAATTAGCAAGGGCATGCACACTGCCAATAATAATGTCCACATCTTAGGTCATGAAAATTGCCGGGAGAACTGAATTATGACCCACTATCTGTCGGGCCTGCCTGTGGCGCGAGTCCAAAATAATATTTGGCCCAAACGCGCGCTGGCGTGGGAGAGCGCGGGACATTTCCACTCAAAAGAATTATAGCCACCGCTCAAAAAAAGAGGAGAATTAGAGCCACCACATGACCTGTTCTCCCCCAAATCGGCCCCTCCCTAGACCTCCTCCTCGACCACCGCCGCCGCCCCCTCTGCCGTTGACCACGCCCTCCACCTCCCCCCTTTGGTTGACCTGTGCGACCCCATCGGGATCTATGGCGGCGGTGCTTGGATCTCGGCGTCGCCTCCCTCGATACGCCTATGGTGTACGAGGTCGTCGTTGCCTCCCTCCCTTCGACACCACCACCAGAACTGGTCGACGATGCCGGTCGCCTCCATCTCTTCTTTACAGTCCATCACGCCGACGAGCATAGGCCCCCACCACAGCTTCCTCCCCGCCAACGGCGAGCGTGGTGTCCCATCTCTACTGTGCTGGTACAATACTTTCCTCAGATCCATCTTGGTGGAAACCTGATGCAGGTGAGATCTTCCTTACCAAGGTTGTTAATCTTTTCTTCTCTGCTCGATGAGAAATCATGGTACTCATTGTCCAGTTCTCCGTACGAAGGCAGATTTTTCCCTTCCAGCGAGTTACTACTGAGCGTGTTCCTTATTGTTTTTTTCCTTTTCCTACCAAATTGATGCAGGTGCTATTAGTGAAAGGATTGGAGACTGGTTCTAGCAGTGGTTGGTTTGTTCGAGGAATTCCTGGTGCTCGTGATTAGTAAAGGGTTTCAGCCCAGGTTAGTGTATATTTCGTTTTGTTATCTTAATATGCAAGTATATGTGCCTACTTCATTTGCTTGTATCCATCCTTCTTAGTACATGGATCGGTCTTTATTTATTCAGGTTCAGACATTGCGCAACTGAAGACTGTGTATACTAGTCAAAGGCACGAGCTATGCACGTGTTCTTCACTCACTCATCTGTTTATTTGAGCAACATTTATTTTCAGACGGGAGTAGTATGTATGCTGTTGAGTGTTAAATCCCGTCCAAAGGATTGGCAAGTTGCTGCTTCAAAAATTGGTAGATACAAACGATTAGTGCTCTGTACAAGCTAGTTGTTTATAGAAGAAGGTTACTCTAGTCATCGTTGTTTCCCGATCATAGCCACAAAAGATCTTGAATAGCAGAGTTTCACCAGTGGGCCCATTTGGAACCGTCAGGATTCCAGAAAGGTCCTGGAGTCGTTTTGGCGCTTGCCCGTACATTGCGAATCTAAGAAATGTCAACCATTAGATCTCTTGGGCAAGGTACTGATGAACGGTGGATATTCATTTTATGGAACAAATCAATGACTTGTATTTGCTCTGGAGTCTGGGCGGACTGCTAATCCAAATTCAAAAAATTATGTACTATAGTAGTAGGGGAATGTAGCGCTCTATAAAGTTTTTGGTGCCACCATCTGAAAGAGCTAAATTTATAGACATGAGTGTGGATTTGATATTAAAAATTTCTCTACAAAAGTAGCTACTTTTCCTGCCCTGATTTACCATCTAGCTAATTGTTTCATAGGAGTTCAATACTGAGGTAACAGTTTTTTTCTCTCAAACTTGTGCTTGAATGTACCAATGAAGATGCTCTTCACAACTCTAATTCTTGGTGCCAATGGGTATTCTTCCATTTACTATGATTAAGTGCTCTTTGTGCTAATTCTGGATGTTAAAAGAAAATGAACTTTGACTAATGAACATGTAGTTGGAATGAACAAGTACCCTTGTTTATCTCCATTGATCGATTGATGTCAGATCATTTAGTTCACTCGTTATCACGCACATATACTTGTACATGTAAGAAAAGCAATCAGATAGAGAATCTCTTTCTGTCTCTTCTGTGTTTGCTACAAATATAGACTGAAAGTGGAGTACTGCTTCTAGAGTTTAAAGATTTGAACTTGCAAAAGTGTTAGTTCTCTGATATGAAGTTTATTATTTATGTACTGTGAAAGTTGTTGTCTGAATGTGATATAACCATATATTATATAAAGAACAAGTTCACATCGGTACCAAAAATTATGCTTAAACTTTCATGCCATCTAATAGATAGTAGTTTGTGTATACTTTTCAACTTCACAAGCATTGCAGTAACTACATTGTCACAGGAAATTAGATATTTTGAGAAGCTTCTACAAGATCTTGATATCATTTGTGTTCTATCCCTTGATCCTGTGCTTGAGAAGGTGCTTCCCTAAATTGCACAAGTCCGAAAACTTGTACGTGATTTGATGTTCTTCTGGCGGTCACACTTACATCCTTCAAGGATCATCCTTATCAGTTATTACAGTAAATTTGTCGATTTAGCGTTGTAATTGCTATTTGCACTATTAGGAGTATCTCCTGGAAAAAAAATCTTCTATAGATAAACGTGACTAATGTATGTGTGTTGTGTTAGATATAGATTTGGTTATGAGTTACTACTTTTTGTGGTCATGGGGAAATTAATCATTCCAGGATCTCAACATTGTAGTATTTTGCACAAATTTGTGAAGTTCAACGCCTTAGTGTCATGGCTCAGGACTAAATGTTCTTGAGTTATCACATCAAAACTTGAGATGTGAAAATCAAACTACTTTTGCTTACTTGATTCTTTTGAGCGTGCATATGAAACAATGGTTATCTATGTCGCTTGCCTGTGCTATCAGCTACTATGATCTATCTTTCATACTTATATACACATTATGCTTGGACATGTGTTGTTTGTGTGAAAGGAAACATCTAGTATTTTGTAATGCTTGAACTCAGGGTAATCACTCCTTAAATATTTCTCCATTTAATCGAGTAAGAACAGTTCTTCAGAACATTTTATCATTTTCATATTTAGACATCTTGATAGGAAGCACCAGGGAATGTTTGTAGTTTCGATTTATATTGTACGTAAAGGACTGTAGATATGCTCTCTGCCAGTGAAAACTTCTAAATGATCTATGCACTATGGCAGTGCCGCAGTGGATACTTCTAAATGACTGCACACATGTTTTTATTAAGTCTTATCAGTATAGGGAGTTCAATAATCTTTTGGTGCTAAACAAGCGGATGCTACAACTGAATACTAAATCATTAAAACGTTGTAGGAGTTTTACAAGCAAGCTTTGGGTAAAAAGATTTTTGTATTGTGATGTTTATTCCCATTGGTCGATCGATGTGATATCATCTAGTTCAACTGTCATCATGCACATATACTGTTACATGGAAGAAAAATAACTAGCTAGAGAACTTATTTATGTCTCCTTTCATTTTGCTGCTAAGACAGACTGAAAGTGGAGTACTCTTCTAGAGTTTAATTGTTAGTACATGCTGATTTTATAAGGTTGGGGTCTTCAATCTAGTTTTTACTCAATAAGTTACTGTTTCTTAAGAATAACATGAAGCATGGATTCTTATATGTTCCATGTATTATGTCAGGGCAAGTAATTATCAGCTGAGCAAAGGCTACAAGATGCTAGAAGGAGAAGTTTGAATGGAGGCAGAGAGTACACTAGGTAAGTCATATATCCAACCTGAACTTGTTTACTCATTTTTTATTTTTGTTCTAGTCTGAGTCCAAAAATATGGCTTGACAAATGGGGGTGACATTCTGTACACATGTGCACATCTACCATTCATGCTTGTGAAGCACTTTTAAAAATAAAATGAATATGGCCAAATTTGGGTTCCAAGTTTTGCCATGCTGTCATGACTTCGTATTAGTTTGCCCCCTTCAACATGTAAAACTATGAACCTGACCATATTTTATTTGGAACATTTAGATGATGTTTCAGAATGAAAACAAAAGGCAACGATGAGAAGGAAAACAAACGGCAATCTACTTACATCTGATGTGTAAATTCTAATGTGCCAAAAATTTCTCTTTTCAGGAAATAGAATGGAAAAAGGAAGAGAAGACAATGCTGAAGCACAAGAGTGAGAGGCTAGCGGAAGTTAAAGCAATAAACTATAAGCATTTTGAATGATTTGGGCCTCGTGTTGTTGGGAACATTACAACCATGGGGAAAGCTAATTTTGGTTGCTAGTTTAGCATAGAACACTATATGCTCATTTTGGTCATGTCGAATCCAAAAACATATTTAATTTTCCTTTTGTTGCACAACACCCTTATATATGGGCGTTTCTAGGAACATATGTATTTGGTCGTTAATTTCATTGAATGAAGTTAAGTTTTATGATGAGGTCCATATGTGAATTATGAAATAGTGTCATTTGTCTTGATTGCCTGGAAAAATGAATGCATATTAAATTAGCGATTTGTTGCCCAGCTCAATTTGCTTTTGCTAGTGAAATCAATGTGATGGCATATGAATTGCCGGGTAAACAAGCTTGCGCCGACAGTTACATTGCCACTAAATGTAGTTTATACGCCACGGCAAATTTGCCGGGAGAAAATAAACTGCCGGCAAATAAATGTGTGGGGGCAGTATAACTGTCGGGAGAAGTAATTCCCGGCAGCCGTTCTTGTGGCAGTTCTATCTGCCAGGAGAATTGCTCTCCCGGCAGTTTATCTGCCCTCTTAAGGGGTTTCTCCCGGCAGATTACATGCCATTGCATTGGTGTTGTGGTGTAGTGATATGAGCGCACACGTGGTTCACACCATAGGGTTAGTTGTATGTTGATAGGACTATGTATTGGAGGGCAAGAGTGACAGAAGCTTCAACCTAGCATAGAAATTGATGCATACGGGATTGAAGGGGGACCAATATATCTTAATGCTATGGTTGGGTTTTACCTTAATGAACATTAGTAGTTGCGGATTCTTGCTAACAGTTCCAATCATAAATGCATAGAATTCCAAGTCAGGGATGACATGCTAGCAGTGGCCTCTCCCACATAATACTTGCTATTGGTCTAGTAAAGTAGTCAATTGCTTAGGGGCAATTCCGCAACTCCTACCACCACTTTTCCACACTCGCTATATTTACTTTATTGTTTCTTAATCTAAACAGCCCCTACTTTTTTATTTACGTACTCTTTATTATCTTGCAAACCTATTCAACAACACCTACAAAGTACTTCTAGTTTCATACTTGTTCTAGGTAAAGCGAACGTCAAGCGTGCGTAGAGTTGTATCGGTTGTCAATAGAACTTGAGGGAATATTTGTTCTACCTTTAGCTCATCGTTGGGTTCGACACTCTTACTTATCGAAAACTATTGCGATCCCCTATACTTGTGGGTTATCAAGACCTTTTTCTGGCGCCGTTGCCGGGGAGCAATAGCGTGGGGTGAATATTCTCGTGTGTGCTTGTTTGCTTTATCACTAAGTAATTTTTATTTGCTGTTCTTAGTTGTTTTCTATCTTTAGTTATGGGTAGGAAAAGCAAAATACCAAAAAAAATTAGTTGTACCTACTGAACCAATGGTTGAAGAACCACTCAAAATCTATCACACTGCTGAAGCTTATTACTTGGATCATCTTCGATCCCTTTGTGCTCGTGCCGAAACCCCAACTAGCTTAGTTGAGGGCAAATCTTTAGATGAGCATGCTCGTTATGCGCAACACCGTATATCTGAAAAAGGTAAACTATTACGGGGTCAAATTCAACGTTTGCAATGCTATGCTTGGAATTTGTGTGAAATATATGATTTTACTTGTTGTTCTGAAAGCCCTAAGAAACACCTTCCCTATCAATGTGAGTTTAGTGATAATGGAATCGTATCTTCATATGTTAAGGGTGTTTATAATTACTATGATGTTCAACAAATTGAAGAATTTGTTGCTTTTAAGGGTGCTTTTGAAATTGCTTCTTTGATTGAAAAATATGATGCTACTCTTCACAAATCTGAAATTTTTTCCATATTTAAATATTGCTATGATAATTATGCTTCTAATGCTTATGTTAAACCATATATTGAGAACTACTCCGCTGTCCAAGAAGAGACTAATATTTTCCAGGAGTCTATGGAAGAAGAAATTGATGAAACTGTGAGCTCATTGGATGAAAAAGATGATGAGGAGAGCGAAGAACAAAAGGAGGAAGAGCGGATTAGCTACCCATGCCCACCTTCTAATGAGAGTAACTCTTCAACTCATACATCGTTTAATTCCCCTTCGTGCTTACCGAAGGATGATTGCTATGATGACTATTATGATCCCATTGATTCTGTAGCGACCAGACCTCAAACAGTCTGATCTCTGTGCTCCGGTGTCATCCCTGGATCAGTAATGCTGACACCACACAATACTCGGAGGATTTATAGCAGAGTAGCAATCACACACTTATTACATCGAGTGTCTCAAAAGAGAACTTATTACAATAAATATGGCTTAAGGCCATCTAATAACGATAACAGCGGAAGGCTTGGAAGATAAGTGAGTCCATCAACTCCAACGGCATCACTGAGTATAGAACCACGACCCTAAAAACTCCTTAATCATCGTCTAAAAAGTCTACAACATTAACGTTGCAGCCCGAAACGGGTCAGCACATGGAATATGCTGGCAATGTAACACATAGAGAGTAATGGAATGAAACAGCTATACTATATGCATATTTGGCTGGTGGAAAGCTCTATGGTTACAGTTTTGCATAAAGCCAATTTATCCCTACTACAAAGGAATAAAATTTATTTAACTATCATGGTAGTTGTTAAACATTGAGAATGGTTGACAGCATTCTCAATCCCAATTAAGCATCATCATTAAACATAGCCCAACAAAATTAATTTAGAGTAACATGTTGAGATTCACATGATAATCCAGGTACTAGATACTCAAGATGTCCATAACCGGGGACACTGCTAACCATGATTAGTTTATTACACTCTGTAGAGGTTTGCGCACTTTTCCCCAAAAGACTCGATCGCCTCCGTTTGGTTTCTTGCACTACATGGTGTTTGAGAAGACGGATGACCGAGGCATAGTCTTTCAGAAGCGCTAGCACCTTACGATCGGGTAGACCATACCACCTACATCCCCTACATCTGCTAGTCTACCATTGTAAGAGTTCGCACGACTTAGTCAACTATGCTAGAGCCCATAATAGCTTGTGGCTGCACACGGAAGTTTCTAGTATGAATAGTCTCATGATCCCTTTGAGCCTGGGTGGTGGTCCAAAAGAAAACAGGCAAGTCCTGGAATACCCAGGTGCCTCAATCCACCCAGATGTGTGTTTAAGTTGCCACCTTAGATAAACCATTAATTAACCAAACTCACATCTGTCATGGATATCACTCACCCAATCCACGTCTACTAGCATAGCATGGCATAATAAGCAAACGTAGAAGTAACTCCCAAAGGTTTGATAATAAACAGGTACTAGGTACTACCTCATCTACTTCCCATCCCACAATTTAGTTAGATCCTAACCATGCAATATGTGAGGATTGATCTAATGCAATAAAACTGGGTAGTAGAAAAGGTATGATCGAAGTGTTACTTTCCTTGCTGATGATCCGGGAACCTAGAGATTCGAAGTAACAAGCGCCGCACTCCGGGTACTCTATCGCAAACAAACAAGCATACAATAAGTACTCATCTAATGCACGGGTAAAACTCAAATAAGAGATCTAACCAGAAGGTTCAACTTAAGAACTCCGGTTGGCAAAAAGAATCAAATCGAATGAAGCAACGAAAGTCAAACAACGAAAGAAAACAACTTCGTTCTACTAATCTGGATCTAGGGAAAATTTTACAGTAGCAAAATCTTGTTTAAGTTGGTTAAACAGATAGAGGGTTTCGAGACGAAACTCTAGGCGCTTGAATCGTCTGATTCCGATAAACGAGCGAAAAGTTATACTAAAACGAAAATCGGATCAGGAATCGCGATCAGAAAAATCGCGGATTTAATCCGAGAAAAAGAAAAATGACGAACGTTCGTCGGAACGAACGAACAGACGAACGCTCGCTACTTAAATAAACCGGGAAAACCGATCTATTTAAAAAAAACCGAATCTAAAAAAACCAACGAAAACCGATTAGTTTTAAAAAAAACCAACGACACTGATTTCGAGGCGCGGCGAACCTCGGGCGGCGGGATCGAAGGCGGTGGCGTCCGGCGGGGCGGCAGGCGGCGGCGCGGTGGCGGGCGACGGAGGCGGGGCGCGGCGCGGCGGCGGCACGCAGGCGGTGGCACGGGCGGCGAGGCGGCGCCGGCGGCGGCGGGGTCTGGCGGCTGGGGCTAGGGTTCGGCCTGGGGTGGGCCGGCTTATAAAGGGCGAGTCGGGCCAGAGTCCGGATAGGACACGACCCGTAGGTTGGTTCGTTTTTTTAAAATAATTACACGCAGAAGAAAAATAAAAGAAATACTAAACGGACTCCAAAAATTCCGAAATAAAATTTCACGGGCTTCTAAAATCAAGCCGCACAAGGTGAACATTTATTTGGGACCTAAATGCAATTTTGAAAAACGCACATTTTTCCTAAATTCAAATAAAACACCGAAAAACTCCGAAATAAAATCTTATTTGATTTCATTATTAAATCCTCAATATTTCTTTATTTTGGGAAAGTCATTTTATTCCCTCTCTCATATTTTTGTAATAGAAATAATTGATAATAAAATAAATAAAATCAAATGATCCTATTCTCAAAATTTGAGAAAACTCAAATATGAAAATAACGAAATCCCCAACTCTCTCCGTGGGTCATTGAGTTGCGTAGAATTTCTAGGATCAACCAAAATGCAAAATAAAATATGATATGCATTTATGATCTAATGTATAACATTCCAAATTGAAAATTTGGGATGTTACAAACCTACCCCCCTTAAGATGAATCTCGCCCTCGAGATTCGGGTTGGCTAGAAAATAGGTGAGGGTGGTCCTTGAGGAAATCTTCCTCTCGTTCCCAGGTGGCTTCATCCTCTGTGTGGTGGCTCCAGTGAACTTTGCAAAACTTGATAACCTTGCTGCGAGTGACTCGACTGGCAAACTCGAGAATCTTAATTGGTTTCTCCTTGTACGTCAAATCGTTATCCAACTGAATAGTTTCCAAAGGCACTGTGTCTCTCAACGGTATGTCAGCCATCTCCGTGTGACATTTCTTTAACTGAGAAACGTGGAACACATCATGAACTCCTGACAATCCTTCGGGCAATTCCAACTTGTAGGCCACTTCTCCCATATGCTCCAAAACTCGATATGGTCCTACAAATCATGGTGCTAACTTCCCTTTAACTCCAAAACGCTTTGTTCCCCGAAGTGGAGATACTCGAAGATAAGCTCTATCTCCGACTTCGTAAACTGTCTCCTTGCATTTAGAATCTACATAACTTTTCTTTCTGGACTGGGCTACCTTGAGCCTATCGCGAATCAACTTCACCTTCTGTTCAAACTCTTTAATCAGGTCAGGTCCAAACAACTGGCGGTCTCCAACTTCATCCCATGATAACGGTGTCCTGCACCTCCTTCCGTACAAGGCTTCGAAAGGGGCCATCTTTAAACTGGTTTGGTAACTGTTGTTGTAAGAGAACTCTGCATATGGCAAATTGTCGTCCCAACTAGATCCATAATCTAGCGCACAAGCTCTCAGCATATCCTCCAAAATCTGATTTACTCTCTTGGTCTGTCGATCTGTCTATGGATGAAAAGCTGTGCTGAACTCTAGCCTGGTACCCAAAGTTTCGTGCAACTACTTACAGAACTTTGAGGTAAACTGGGTTCCTCTATCTGATACGATACTCCTTGGAACTCCATGCAAACATACGATCCTGGTCATGTATATCTTTGCCAACTTAGCACTGGTGTAAGTGGTCTTTATTGGGATGAAATGAGCTACTTTCGTCAATCGATCGACTACAACCCAAATCGAGTCATAGCCTGAACGAGTCCTGGGTAATCCCATGATAAAATCCATGCCTAGCTTATCCCACTTCCATTCGGGTATCGGCAATGGTTGTAACAATCCTGCTGGCTTCTGATGCTCTGCCTTTACTCTCTGACATACATCACAAACTGCTACATACTCCGCAATATCCTTCTTCATTCCGGTACACCAGAAAATATCCTTCAGATCCAAGTACATCTTGGTATTTCCTGGGTGAATTGAATACGGTGGGTCGTGTGCCTCTTGCATTATCAACTTCCTGATCTCCGGGTCATTGGGCACGTAAACGCGGTCTTCAAACCATAGGGTATCGTGCTCATCCTCACGAAATCCTTTAGCTTTTCCTTTGCTCAGTTTCTCCTCTTTGTCAGTTTTCTGAGCTTCCCTGATTCTATCCATTAAAGTTGACTGAATCTCCAATGCAGCTACATAGCCTCTCGGAACTATTTCCGCACATAGTTCACAAAGATTTTCTGCTAACTCCTTGGGTATTTCTCCCGTCATTAATGTATTGACATGGCTCTTACGGCTTAATGCGTCAGCTACTACATTAGCCTTTCCGGGGTGATAATGCAATCTCATATCATAATCCTTGATGAGCTCCAACCATCTCCTTTGTCTGAGATTAAACTCCTTCTGTGTGAAAATGTACTTCAAACTCTTATGATCCGTGTACACCTCACAATGATTTCCAATCAGAAAATGTCTCCATGTTTTCAAAGCATGCACTACGGCTGCTAACTCCAAATCATGCGTGGCATAATTCAACTCATGAGGCTTCAGTTGTCTTGAGGCATATGAAACAACTCTCCCTTCCTGCATAAGCACTGCTCCAAGTCCTCGACGTGAAGCGTCGCAATACACCTCATAATCTTTGGTCTGGTCTGGCAAAATCAACACTGGTGAGGTAACCAAGCGTTTCTTCAACTCCTGGAAACTAGCCTCACATTCCTCCGTCCATATGAACTTGGTATCTTTTTTCAACAACTCAGTCATAGGCTTCGCAATCTTTGAGAAATTCTCAATAAATCTCCGGTAGTATCCTGCGAGTCCAAGAAAACTCCGGATCTCTCCAACCATGGTCGGTGCTTCCCATTTGGTCACGGTATCAACTTTAGCGGGATCTACTGCTATTCCTTCTCCGGATATAACGTGTCCGAGGAATCCTACTTCCTTCAACCAAAACTCACATTTGTTGAACTTGGCATATAATTGATGTTCTCTGAGCTTCTCAAGTACTAGTCGCAAATGTTCCTTATGCTCCTCTTCATTCTTCGAATAAACCAGGATATCATCAATGAACACTACGACGAACTTATCCAAGAACTCCATAAACACTTTGTTCATCATGTTATAAAATAGGCAGGTGCGTTAGTCAGACCGAATGACATAACGGTATACTCATACAGCCCATACCTGGTGGTAAAAGCTGTCTTCGGAATATCCTGTTCTCGAATCTTCAACTGGTGGTATCCTGATCGCAGATCGATCTTGGAAAATACCTTATCTCCTTGCAATCGATCAAACAGATCGTTGATCATTGGTAGTGGGTACTTGTTTTTGATCGTTACTTCATTCAATCCTCGATAATCAACAACCATCCTTAACGATCCATCTTTCTTCTCCACTAGTAGTACTGGCGATCCCCAAGGCGAAAAACTTGGGCGAATATATCCCTTATCCAGTAACTCCTTAACCTACTTCTTAATTTCCACCAAATCCTTTGCTAGCATCCTATATGGTCTCTTTGATATTGGCCATGTGCCTGGCAATAGCTCAATCAAAAACTCAATATCTCTATCCGGTGGCATGCCTGGCAACTCCTCTGGAAATACTTCAGGGAAATCCCTTACCACTAGTACTTCCTCCTGCACAACTCCTGTTAGGCAATTCACTTGAGTCCTCTTTGGCACATGCCGGGATACATACTTGATCCTTCTCCCTTCTGGGGTGGTAAGCAAAATTGACTTACTAGCACATTCAATATTCCCTTCGTACTTTGATAACCAATCCATGCCTAATATCACATCCAATCCTTGGGATTCCAATACTATTAGGTCTGAGGGAAAAACATAGTTACCAATCCTTAATGGTAACCGATCACACCATAGACTAGCCACATACTCTGCTCCAGGCGAGGTTACTAACATGGGTGACCTAAGGGCTTGGGTTGATAGGTTATACTTATCCACAAATCCCCTTGAGATGTATGAATGTGATGCACCAGTATCAAAAAGAACGAGTGCAGTAAATGACTTAACCAAAAACTTACCTATTACTGCATCGGGCTGAGCTTCAAACTCCTCCACGCTAACGTGGTTCACCTGTCCCCTATTGAAAGGGTTCGACTTCTTCCCAGAACTTCCATTGCCATTTTGGCCTTCAGGACATTCATTGGCATAATGTCCGGTCTTCTGACACTTAAAGCAAGTGACTTGGCTTAGGTCCTTCTTGGCTGGGGTTGATGGGTTGGTGCGATTCTGGCCGTTACTTCCTCCATTGCCATTTCCATTCTTGGTGCCATTGTGATTGTGCAAGCTACCTCCTCCATGGGTATGCTGAAAATGTCCTTCCAGTCTAGGGGTAAAACGTGGCTTCTGCTGAGCTCCTAAATTGTACTTTCCTTGTCCATACTTCCTCTTGCGATTCTCAATTTGCTGCTGCTTCCCTTCAATCATAAAAGCACGATCTACGAACTCCTGGTAGTTGTTGAAGGTTGCTACCATCAACTGCATGCTCAACTCATCATTCAGTCCTTCTAGAAACTTCTCCTGCTTAGCTGCATCCGTAGCGACGTCATCTGGTGCATAACGTGCTAACTTACTAAAATCCTCCACATACTGGCCAACTGTCCGTCCTCCTTGGCGCAAGTTGCGAAACTCACGCTTCTTCATGGCCATAGCTCCTGCTGAAACATGGGCAGTACGAAAAGCCTGCTGAAACTGGTCCCATGTGACAGTGTCGACTGGGAAAGTGGCGGTGAAATTCTCCCACCATGATGTTGCGGGTCCTTCTAGCTGATGTGCGGCAAACTTCACCTTCTCCGCATCTGTGCATCCTGCTGTGGTCAATTCCCTAGCTGTCTTGCGGAGCCAGTCATCTGCTACTATCGGCTTGGTGCTACTGGAAAACACCGGCGGATTCAGCCTAAGAAAACGGGCTAAGTGGTCAACAGGTGGTGGTGGTGGTGGTGGGTTGTTGTTGTTGTTCACCTGATTCTGATTTTGGACTAGCAACTGCATCAATGTGTTCTGCTGCTGGATCAACTGGGTGAGCTCCGGTGGAAAGGCAAATCCGGGGTCACGTCTCGGAGGCATCTGAGGGGTTTAGAAAAGATGAGATGTAAGAATAGAGGGGGTCTAAAGAGAAAACACTACCCATATACACATGAGGCAAAAGCAAACAATTCACTTCATTCAATCAAACAAGGGCATACAATCGATCTATCTATCGCAAAAGTGCTCGGACTACTATATTTACATGGTGGACTACTACTGATGAGGTGGTCTACTAGAAATATTCTTCGGTTGCAGACTCCATGATATCTGCTCCAGCTTCATCAACATAGTCATCATCGCTACTATCTGGATCCGAGTCGGTGCCATCGATGATGATGTAGTCTTCCAGGCTAATCTCCTTGGGTTCTTCGTCTTCATCTACTGGTGTAGGGCCTCCCATAAATATTCCAATCTTCTTGATCAGGTCGTCATTCTTCTCCACCAATACTTCAATTTCCTCTTCATAATCTTCACGTGTAGCCTTGAGTTCTTCCTCTAGTTCCTTGATTCTAGTCTTAGCCTTCTTCAGATCTATCATGTCCACGCACACCTGGTTCTCCTGTCGTCGAATGTGCTGGTTTAGCTCCTGGATAAAAGTTGCGATTGATCTATCCTTCCTGGTGCTGATCATCTCCCAGTGTTCATCTCGGCGCCCACAAATCTGGTAGATAGTATCCTTGAGATCATTGCGGTAGACTTCTCCAATGCGTCCCATGGCGATGTGAGCTGCCATGCTCTTTCCTAGATTCCAAGTTGGTGCATCAAAAGAAAACTCTATGGGCTCAGTGACTGGCATGAACGTCCTTCCTGGAACTTGAACTTGAATCATCCAGCGCTCTTCTTCAGGTAAAGTGGTGTTGTAGGTTCCGGTGAAGCTTGGTACTCCTATGTTTAGGTATCTAGTGACTTCCTTCAAGTGATGTCCAAAGGGTGTATCTTCATCCGGTTGCGTGAACTTGTTCCTTGCATCCACCATCCTAAAGAGTAGAAAAGATGAGAAGTCAGAAGAGAAGAGAATGGATAGTGATCTAGGTCTTTTAGCTTAGTGGTCGTGTCCTACAGTCAGCGTGTGCTCTGATACCATCTCTGTAGCGACCAGACCTCAAACAGTCTGATCTCTGTGCTCCGATGTCATCCCTGGATCAGTAATGCCGACACCACACAGTACTCGGAGGATTTATAGCAGAGTAGCAATCACACACTTATTACATCGAGTGTCTCAAAAGAGAACTTATTACAATAAATATGGCTTAAGGTCATCAAATAATGATAAAAGCGGAAGGCTTGGAAGATAAGTGAGTCCATCAACTCCAACGGCATCACTGAGTATAGAACCACGACCCTAAAAACTCCTTAATCATCGTCTGAAAAGTCTGCAACATTAACGTTGCAGCCCGAAACGGGTCAGCACATGGAATATGCTGGCAATGTAACACATAGAGAGTAATGGAATGAAACATCTATACTATATGCATATTTGGCTGGTGGAAAGCTCTATGGTTACAGTTTTGCGTAAAGCCAATTTTTCCCTACTACAAAGGAATAAAATTTATTTAACTATCATGGTAGTTGTTAAACATTGAGAATGTTTGACAGCATTCTCAATCCCAATTAAGCATCATCATTAAACATAACCCACATGAGAATCCAGGTACTAGATACTCAAGATGTCCATAACCGGGGACACGGCTAACCATAATTAGTTTATTACACTCTGCAAAGGTTTGCGCACTTTTCCCCACAAGACTCGATCGCCTCCGTTTGGTTTCTCGCACTACATGGTGTTTGCGAAGACGGATGACCGAGACATAGTCTTTCAGAAGCGCTAGGACCTTACGATCCGGTAGACCGTACCACCTACATCCCCTACATCTGCTAGTCTACCACTGTAAGAGTTCGCATGACTTAGTCAACTATGCTGGAGCCCATAATAGCTTGTGCTGCACACGGAAGTTTCTAGTATGAATAGTCTCATGATCCCTTTGAGCCTGGGTGGCGGTCCAAAAGAAAACAGGCAAGTCCTGGAATACCCAGGTGCCTCAATCCACCCAGATGTGTGTTTAAGTTGCCACCTTAGATAAACCATTAATTAACCAAACTCACATCTGTCATGGATATCACTCACCCAATCCACGTCTACTAACATAGCATGGCATAATAAGCAAACATGGAAGTAACTCCCAAAGGTTTGATAATAAACAGGTAATAGGTACTACCTCATCTACTTCCCATCCCACAATTTAGTTAGATCCTAACCATGCAATGTGTGAGGATTGATCTAATGCAATAAAACTGGGTAGTAGAAAAGGTATGATCAAAGTGTTACTTGCCTTGCTGATGATCCGGGAAACCTAGAGATTCGAAGTAATAAGCGCCGCACTCCGGGTACTCTATCACAAACAAACAAGCATACAACAAGTACTCATCTAATGCACGAGTAAAACTCAAATAAGAGATCTAACCAGAAGGTTCAACTTAAGAACTCCGGTTGGCAAAAAGAATCAAATCGAACGAAGCAATGAAAGTCAAACAGCGAAAGAAAACAACTTCGTTCTACTAATCTGGATCTAGGGCAAATTTTACAGTAGGAAAATCTTGTTTAAGTTGGTTAAACGGATAGAGGGTTTCGAGACGAAACTCTAGGCGCTTGAATCACCTGATTCCGATAAACGAGCGAAAAGTTATAGTAAAACGAAAATCGGATCAGGAATCGCGATCAGAAAAATCGCAAATTTAATCCGAGAAAAAGAAAAACGACGAACGTTCGTCGGAACAAACGAACAGACGAACGCTCGCTACTTAAATAAACCGGAAAAACCGATCTATTTAAAAAAACCGAATCTAAAAAAACCGACGAAAACTGATCGGTTTTTAAAAAAAACCGACGGCACGGATTTCGAGGCACGCGAACCTCGGGCGATGGGATCGACGGCGGCGGCGTCCGGCGGGGCGGCGGGCGGCGGCGCGGTGGCGGGCGACGGCGGCGCAGGCGGCGGCACGGGCGGCGAGGCGGCGGCGGCGGCGGCGGGGTCGGGCGGCTGGGGCGGGTCGGGCGGCTGGGGCTAGGGTTCGACCTGGGGTGGGCCGGCTTATAAAGGGCGAGTCGGGCCGGAGTCCGGATAGGACACGACCCATAGGTCTGTTCGTTTTTTTAAATAATTACACACAGAAGAAAAATAAAAAGAAATACTTAACGGACTCCAAAAATTCCGAAATAAATTTTCACGGGCTTCTAAAATCAAGCCGCACAAGGTGAACATTTATTTGGGACATAAATGCAATTTTGAAAAACGCACATTTTTCCTAAATTCAAATAAAACACCGAAAAACTCCGAAATAAAATCTTATTTGATTTTATTATTAAATCCTCAATATTTCTTTATTTTGGGAAAGTCATTTTATTCCCTCTCTCATATTTTTGTAATAGAAATAATTGATGATAAAATAAATAAAATCAAATGATCCTATTCTCAAAATTTGAGAAAACTCAAATATGAAAATAACGAAATCCTCAACTCTCTCCGTGGGTCATTGAGTTGCGTAGAATTTCTAGGATCAACCAAAATGCAAAATAAAATATGATATGCATTTATGATCTAATGTATAACATTCCAAATTGAAAATTTGGGATGTTATAGATTCTTTTGAAATGTCCCTTTTTGATGATGCTTGCTATGCTTGTGGCCAAGATGCCAATATGAATTATGATTATGGAGATGAACTTGCTATAGTTCCTTATGTTAAACATGAAATTGTTGCTATTGCACCCACGCATGATAGTCCTATTATCTTTTTGAATTCTCCCGACTACACTATATCGGAGAAGTTTGCACTTATTAAGGATTATATTGATGGGTTGCCTTTTACCGTTGCACATGATGATTTTGATGAATATAATATGCATGTGCTTGCTGCTCCTACTTGCAATTATTATGAGAGAGGAACTATATCTCCACCTCTCTATGTTTCCAATATGATAAAATCGCAAGAAACTGTTTATACTCTGCATTGGCCTTTACTTTGTGTGCATGAATTGTTCTTTTATGACATGCCGATGCATAGGAAGAGAGTTAGACTTTGTCATTATATGATATATGTTACTTTGTGCTCACTACTAAATTACAAATCATTGCTAATTAAAATTGGCTTTGATATACCTTGGGATCCGGGTGGATTCATTACTTGAGCACTATATGCCTAGCTTAATGGCTTTAAATAAAGCGCTGCCAGGGAGACAACCCGGAAGTTTTATAGAGTCATTTATTTCTGTTGTGTGCTTTTATAAAGTTTAGAAATAAAAATAATGTGCCAAGGTTTGCCTTTAGGATGTTTACATTTGTTTGATAGTTTGTATGGTGCAGGACAGAAACTTTGGCTGTAGTGCGCGATTTTATATTTTTAGCTGGGACGTCAAATGGTTCTGATTCTTTTTGCACTGTCTTCCTATAATTTTTTTTTATTTTTCTTAATTTTGGTAGAATTTTTCAAGTATCATAAGTATGGTGAATGTTCAGGTTGTTACAGACTGTTCTGTTTTAGACAGATTCTGTTTTTGATGCATAGTTTGCTTGTTTTGATGAAACTATCAATTTATATCAGTGGATTAAGCCATGAAAAAGTTATATTACAGTAGAAACAATGAAAAAACAAAATATGAATTGGTTTGCAACAGTACTTAGAGTAGTGATTTGCTTTATTATACTAACGGATCTTACCGAGTTTTCTGTTGAAGTTTTTTGTGGATGAAGTGTTCGATGATTGAGAAGGTTTCGATCTGAGAAGAAGGAAGAGAGGAAAGAGCTCAAGCTTGGGGATGCCCGAGGCACCCCAAGTAAATATTCAAGGAGACTCAAGCGTCTAAGCTTGGGGATGCTGGGGAGGCATCCCCGCTTTCTTCAACAAGTATCGGTATGTTTTCGGATTCGTTTCGTTCATGCGATATGTGCAAGTCTTGGAGCATCTTTTGCATTTGGGTTTTTATTTTTTCTTTTTATGCACCATGATGGTATGAGATGGTCCTTGGTTGATTTATGGAATGCTCTTTGCACTTCACTTATATCTTTTGAGTATGGCTTTATAGAATGCTTCATGTGCTTCACTTATATCATTTGAAGTTTGGATTGCATGTTTCTCTTTACATAGACAACCGCCATTTGTAGAATGCTCTTTTGCTTCACTTATATTTGTTAGAGCATGGGCATATCTTTTGTAGAAAGAATTAAACTCTCATGCTTCACTGATATCTATTTAGAGAGATGACAGGAACTGGTCATTCACATGGTTAGTCATAAAATCCTACATAAACTTGTAGATCGCTGAATATGATATGTTTGATTCCTTGCAATAGTTTTGCGATATAAGGATGGTGATATTAGAGTCATGTTAGTCGGGTAATTGTGAAATTGAGAAATACTTGTGTTGAGGTCTGCAAGTCCCGTAGCATGCACGTATGGTGAACCGTTATGTAATGAAGTCGGAGCATGAGGTGTTTATTGATTGTCTTCCTTATGAGTGGCGGTCGGGGACGAGCGATGGTCTTTTCCTACCAATCTATCCCCCTAGGAGCATGCGTGTAGTACTTTGTTTCAATGACTAATAGATTTTTGCAATAAGTATGTGAGTTCTTTATGACTAATGTTGAGTCCATGGATTATACGCACTATCCCCCTTCCATCATTGCTAGCCTCTTCGGTACCGTGCATTGCCCTTTCTCACCTCGAGAGTTGGTTCAAACTTCGCCGATGCATCCAAACCCCGTGATAAAATACACTCTATCACACATAAACCTCCTTATATCTTCCTCAAAACAGCCACCATACCTACCTATCATGGCATTTCCATAGCCATTCTGAGATATATTGCCATGCAAATTCCATCATCATCATATACATGACTTGAGCATTTATTGTCATATTGCTTTGCATGATCGTAAGATAGCTAGCATGATGTTTTCATGGCTTGTCCATTTTTCGATGCCATTTGCTACGCTAGATCATTGCACATCCCGGTACACTGCCGGAGGCATTCATATAGAGTCATATTTTTGTTCTAGATATCGAGTTGTAATATCGAGTTGTAAGTAAATAAAAGTGTGATGATCATCATTATTAGAGCATTGCCCCAGTGAGGAATGGATGATGGAGACTATGATTCCCCCACAAGTCGGGATGAGACTCCGGACGAAAAAAAATAAAAAATAAAAGAGAAAGGCCAAAAAAAGAGAAGGCCCAAAAAAGAGAAAAAAAATGAGAGAAAAAGAGAGAAGGGGAAGTGCTACTATCCTTTTTCCACACTTGTGCTTCAAAGTAGCACCATGTTCTTCATATAGAGAGTCTCTTGAGTTATCACTTTCATATACTAGTGGGAATTTTCATTATAGAACTTGGCTTGTATATTCTGATGATGGGCTTCCTCAAATGCCCGAGGTCTTCATGAGCAAGCAAGTTGGATGCACACCCACTTAGTTTCAGTTTGAGCTTTCATACACTTATAGCTCTAGCGCATCCGTTGCATGGCAATCCCTACTCACTCACATTGATATCTATTGATGGGCATCTCCATAGCCCGTTGATATGCCTAGTTGATGTGAGACTATCTTCTCCTTTTTGTCTTCTCCACAACCACCATTCTATTCCACCTATAGTGCTATGTCCATGGCTCACGCTCATGTATTGCATGAAAGTTGAAAAGGTTTGAGAACATCAAAAGTATGAAATAATTGCTTGGCTTGTCATCGGGGTTGTGCATGATGTGAATATTTTGTGTGGTGAAGATGGAGCCTAGCCAGACTATATGATTTTGTAGGGATAACTTTCTTTGGCCATGTTATTTTGAAAAGACATGATTGCTTTATTAGTAGGCTTGAAGTATTATTGTTTTTATGTGAAATGATAGACTATTGCTTTGAATCACTCGTGTCTTAATATTCATGCCATGATTAGACATATGATCAAGATTATGCTAGGTAGCATTCCACATCAAAAATTATCTTTTTTATCATTTACCTACTCGAGGACGAGCAGGAATTATGCTTGGGGATGCTGATACGTCTCCGTCGTATCTATAATTTTTTATTGTTCCATGCCAATATTCTACAACTTTCATATACTTTTGGCAACTTTTTATACTATTTTTGGGACTAACATATTGATCCAGTGCCCAGTGCCAGTTCCTGTTTGTTGCATGTTTTTTGTTTCGCAAAATATCCATATCAAACGGAGTCCAAATGGAATAAAGACTGACAGAGATTTTTTTGGAATATATATTATTTTTGGGAAGAAGAATCCACGCGAGACGATGCTCGAGGGGCCCACGAGGTAGGGGGCGCGCCCCAAGGTGTTAGGCGCGCCCCTGACCCTCGTGGCCACCCCGTAAGGCGGTTGGTGCCCTTCTTTCGCTGCAAGAAAGCTAATATCCGGAAAGAGATTGTGTTAAAATTTCAGCCCAATCGGAGTTATGGATCTCCGGGAATATAAGAAACGGTGAAAGGGAAGAATCTGAGAACGCAGAAACAGAGAGAGACAGAGAGACAGATCCAATCTCGGAGGGGCTCTCGCCCCTCCCACGCCATGGAGGCCATGGACCAGAGGGGAAACCCTTCCCCCATCTAGGGAGGAGGTCAAGAAAGAAGAAGGAGGAGGGGGGCTCTCTCCCCCTTGCTTCCGGTGGCACCGGAGTGCCACCGGGGGCCATCATCATCACCGCGATCTACACCAACACCTCCGCCATCTTCACCAACATCTCCATCACCTTCCCCCCTCTATCTACAGCGGTCCACTCTCCCGCAACCTGCTGTACCCTCTACTTGAACATGGTGCTTTATCCTTCATATTATTATCCAATGATGTGTTGCCATCCTATGATGTCTGAGTAGATTTTTGTTGTCCTATTAGTGGTTGATGAATTGCTATGATTGATTTAATTTGCTTGTGGTTATGTTGCTGTCCTTTGGTGCCCATCATATGAGCGCGCGCGTGTATCACATCATAGGGTTAGTTGTATGTTGATAGGACTATGTATTGGAGGGCAAGAGTGATAGAAGCTTCAACCTAGCATAGAAATTGATGCATACGGGATTGAAGGGGGACCAATATATCTTAATGCTATGGTTGGGTTTTACCTTAATGAACATTAGTAGTTGCGGATGCTTGCTAATAGTTCCAATCATAAGTGCATAGAATTCCAAGTCAGGGATGACATGCTAGCAGTGGCCTCTCCCACATAATACTTGTTATCGGTCTAGTAAAGTAGTCAATTGCTTAGGGGCAATTCCGCAACTCCTACCACCACTTTTCCACACTCTCTATATTTACTTTATTGTTTCTTAATCTAAACAGCCCCTACTTTTTATTTACGTACTATTTATTATCTTGCAAACCTATCCAACAACACCTACAAAGTACTTCTAGTTTCATACTTGTTCTAGGTAAAGCGAACGTCAAGCGTGCGTAGAGTTGTATCGGTGGTCGATAGAACTTGAGGGAATATTTGTTCTACCTTTAGCTCCTCGTTGGGTTCAACACTCTGACTTATCGAAAACTGTTGTGATCCCCTATACTTGTGGGTTATCGTAATGCCTTCCGAGAATTGAGGCGTCCGTTTAGTTGGATAATCATTATTCGGGTCTCCTCGATTTTCGTGCCCGCCTGTTCGCTTATCCCCTTATAAATAGGCACGCCCCGGTCTTCTCATTCTTCTCTATTCTTCGTCTTCCTCCTCTTGCAACCTTTGCTGCTGCTCGAGCTCCGCCACTGCCAGAGAGCACCTCAACTCCGTCGACTTTGGCCGCTGCATCGGCCGGAATTAGTCCAGAAAAACGGTGGCAACCTTCCACGGAAGACCTGTGGCTGTAAGCGTTTCTCTTCTTGCTCCTCAGATCTGCATTAGGGCTTTCTAGGTTTCTGCCTGTTCTTCACAGTTCATCGCAGTTTGCTCCGTAGTTCTTCCTCTGCAGCCTCTTTTTGATCCCATAAGAGATATATGCTTGCGTGGTAGTTGTTTTGTGCCTACTCTTGACACTAGTAGATCCCTTTTCCTAGTATAAAGGCCTCATTAGAATTCTCAAACTCATCTGCACTAAACTTTTAGGTCTAGAATTTTTCCATTTTGAATAGCCATTTGATCTGGAATAATATCAAGCAATTTGGGAAACTTGTTTGCCTCAACACTTAGCCGAATCTGCTTTCTCAAATATCTGTAGTCATGGCAGCTTATTGCGCCGGCTTACTTTTCCTTATATGACATTAGCACTTACTTAAGCCGCCATTACTCCCTTATACCATCATTTTTAATTTCACCATTTTCATTGAATTAAGCCGGTATGTTGCTTTCTTTTCAGTTTCGTCTTTTGAACATCATGCCGTCCAAAGCACCGACTGTCTGCAACTGGGTTCCCTCAACAGTCACTGAGGACATTCTGAAGGAATTCTTTACCATAGGTTTTTTGCCAGGGAAGAATGTTATGTCCTACCGTACGCCTGACCCGGAGGAGGAACGGCCCAATCCAAAAGATGGTGAAGTTACCGTCTGTTCTGATCACATGAACCGTGGCTTTTCCCCACCCGGCTCAAAGTTCTTCAGAGATGTCCTCCATTTTTTCAAACTCCACCCTCAAGACATCGGGCCTAATTCCATATCCAATATCTGCAATTTCCAAGTTCTCTGCAAGGTGTACCTTCAAGAAGAACCGACTGTGGAACTCTTTAGAGAGTATTTTTATCCGAACCGCCAGAATGAGTGCACCAATGGCCCTAGCCTGGAACTTGGAGGTATCTCAATTCAGCATCGACAAGGCGCCGTCTTCCCCCTAATAGTCTTGCCGAGTCATCCCAAGGACTGGAATTAGACTTGGGTCTATTGTCAAGACACTTCACCAGCAAATGAGCATCCACCGCCAGGTCATCGCACAGAGCGTCTTGACTCCAAATTTGCACTCCCTGACAAACTCACTGCCACCAAACGCAAGAAGCTGATACCATCCATTAAAAGGATTAACGCTTTATTGGGGAACGGCTTAACCGGAGTTGAATTGACCCGTTGCTGGGTTGCGTGGCGGGTCATCCCTCTAAGCCGCCGATCAAAATTGATGTATGAATATGGTGGAGGCCCAGATGACTCTCTTCATCACAGCTCCGTTCAATTAACTGAAGAAGATATTGTTCCAATGTCAACTCTTCTGGTGAACGGCAAATACGAAGACTGTAGTAAAGTCAGGTTAAACCCCTTCTGCAAGCTTAATCCGGTGCCAGAGGTAAAGAAACTCTGATCTCTTCCTCTTTGTATTTTTCTCAGTCATTTTAAATACCTACATGACCTTTCATCTTGCTTATTTGTTTATAGGCTAAATCTGATTTCTGGAAAGCCAAGTACGACCACGAAGCCGCCAAGAAAGCTAGAGCTACCGCCATAACCACCAAGAAGACAACCCGGAGATCTAAGAAGAAGAAGAAAAGCACCGCTGAGGATCTGTTGAAGCTTGATGATGATACTTCTGAGTCGGAGGTAGCCCTTGACTCCCTTGGCCAGCTTTTTAACAATCTTATTAACACTGATCATTGCCAGGATGACATGGGGGCCAGTCGGGCCATGGAAGAAGAGGTAACTATTTTCTCCAACTCAGCCCATTTGCCGAGACAGAAACTTCGAGTCGTAACCTAGAAAGTAAGGTTTTCACACCCTTTGGCTTATCTCGACCCTCATTTTATTTTGAAAAAGCACCAGCATGAGAGCCGCCGTCAGGCCCGGAACGAGGATGAACCGCCTCCTGTTCTTCAACAAACTCCCCAGAAACGCCCGAATGAGGTTTATTTATTCATCTTTTACTCTTCCTTAATGGATCTTCTCCCTTGCATTACTAACTTTATTTTTGTCTTCGCAGGAGGTGTCTCGCTCTTCTAGCGACTCGTCTCAAACTCAATTCCCGGCCTTTAAGACTGCCCCTGGGTAAGGAAGAAATCATCTTTCCTCCGTGTCTTTCAAACTACTTCTTTATACTAACTGTTTCATAACATCTTTCTTAGTGGCCAAGCCAAGTCCAAGAGGGCCAAGGTGACTAGGCTGGTGGAAGATCCGTCAGTCCTTGCATCTGAACCGACCATGCCACCTTCTCCCCCTCATACTGAAGCACCAGAAGAGCCGGCCAATACTCAATCAGATCCTCCTGAGCCATCAGCTAACGATACCATCGTTAACCCTTCTGCTACCGGACCATCCAGCTCGGCCAACCCGCCATCATCATTTGTCCAGGACATTCTGATCACTGGGAGCTGCTTTGTTGAGCCGGGGAATCCCACCGTATTGGCCCGTCATACTGCTAAACAAGAGGCACTGGAGAGACAGAAAGTGCATTTTGATATTTCTCATTACAGCCATCTGAACGCCAATGACATATTGTCCGGCTATCTCAACCATGTGCACTCCAGCCGTGAGTCGGAAATTGAAATGGTCAAGCAGTTGCAGCTGAAGTATGAGTTATGTTTTTCCGTCTTACTTATATTCTGCCAGCCCCCAAGTCTATAGATTATGATAAAACCTGAATGATTTGTAGACTTATGATATAGGCTAAAAGCTTTACCTTTAGATTTTTCTGAAGTCGAAGAAAATAGAATAAACTTCACCTGTAGTCCCCAAGGTCCGGTTCACTTGATCATAAATGAACCGGTACTTTTAATTTCATAACTCTCTTGTACCGAACTCAACAAACATTGCAATCTGGCTTAATTTTGAGAGACTTTCTGAATATTATGCATTAGCCCCCAAGTGCCAAGTGTTGTTACTTTGTGAGGTACTTGGGACTTGAAATGTATTAGAGTCATAAGAAATTGTTTTGGCATACATTAGCCCCCAAGTGTCAAGTGGTTTTGCAGTACAAAGCACTTGAGACTTGAATCTTGACTCTTGGACTTTGATTTAAACCTTGACATACTTGTGCATGCTTTGTAGAACGCCCTATCTGAATTGGGTTCACAATTATTTGACGGCAAGACCCGGCTGGCGGATCAAGAGGCAGAAATCAAGGGTGCTAATGCTAAGCTTCAATTAAGTCTTACTGAGACGGAAAAATTGAGAAACAGCTTGACTGCAAAGAAGAAAACCTGGGCTGAAGAGAAAATGCTGCTGACACAACGCGCCGAAAAAGCCGAAGCAGATCTTGAGGAGGTTACTACGGAGCTGACCGGCTTAAAGAGCCGGGTGTCTCAAATGGTTTCCGCCATCTTTGGTAAGCCCCCTGTACTGATCTATTTCACCTTCTTTTGACTCGGAATATAACCCGCCTGCTGACTCCTCGTTTGAAAAATTATGTGCAGGCCCGCGAAGCAAGAACCTGAACCAGGATAATGTGATGAAACTGAAGGCGGTCTATACCTTAGTGGAGCAGTTATACACCGGTACTCAACGAGCACTCGCTGCTATCTCTCCCGCCAATCAAGGACCCAACCGGCTCAGTGACGTCTTGAAGAAGCTGTCAATCTTACTCACCAGGTTCCAAGAGGTCAAATGATCATGTGCTAGAGCCAGAGCTTTGAGTGCTCTGAGCCGTTCCAAGGCTTGGGTGCTAGACCTAGACCCGATGGATGTAGCTAGGGGGTACCCGACTATAAAGGAAGACGGGTCTCTCTTTGAGCAAGATGACTTCATGGCTTGCGTACTGGGATTTCGACCTCAAGCTACCATCCTTGGAGATGAAACTAATATTGAAAAATACCAACCGGGTTTTGATTTGGAAAATAAGAAGATGGTGACTCCTTCCTACAAAGTGACAGACCTTATCCCGCCAGTTCGTCAACACACGTTCGCTCCAGAGGTTGATCCGGCTGGATTGATTGACGATGAATCAGAGTTCGTTGCTGTGAATGGCTTTGATTGGTCCAATCCCAGCTTTAAATTGATAGAAGGAGGTGAACCAGCGAGGGAAGAGTGAGAACCATCTTTGTGGGCTTTAAGAAGCCTTGTAATAGAATTAGCTTTGAAACATTGCATATTTTGCCTATGCCATCGCGCATAAAACGCCGTGTGTGACTCTTTGCTTCCTTATTTCAATATATGCATCACAGTCATGGTTATACTTGTAATATTTCCGCTCTGTTCTTGTAACAAAAGGAAATACTTTCTTGGCGGTTTAACACCGAACGGGTCAGATGACCCGGTTCATGACCAAAAGCTTTATCATAGTAGATAACCAGAACTAAACGTAAATAAAATAGGTTTGAGATAACCTTGGAGTAACACATAAAGAAATTGTTCATAAACAACAGTCATACATGTATCTTCGACCTCTGGACCACCGGTTTATATGACCCGGGTGATGAGGCTGACGATCCAGTCCTTTTTTGAGAAGTCAATGCTTCTGAATACCTGATGATTCTTATGCCTTGACGGCTTATTGTCAAATAGTCAAGCTGGCAAAAAGACCATGCTGATTGTTTAAAATTGAGACAATAAAAGACCAATAAGACAAATACCAGGTGGCAAAAAATATAAATAACCTTGTAACGAAAGGTTGGGGGTTTTTGATTCGAATACGATCAGTAAACCGGACCAAAGGGGTTAGGCTAAGATTCAAATACGATCAAATAGCCCCCAGTGGCTTTGGCGTTGTGCCGATCAAAAGGGTACCGACAGTTATGTTCTCTTTGGTTCGAATACAACCTATGTTTGAACAGGAAACCCCCAAATGATCTTGAGAGGTTTTTAACAACCCTAATTTGAATACGATCCAAGTCGGACCCAAAAGGGGTTAAGCTATGATTCGAATACGATCAAGAATCCCCCTGGTGAGTTTGGCTTTGAGCTGATCAAGAGGGTTACGACAGCTATGTTCTCTTTGGTTCGAATACGACCCATGTTTGAATAGGAAGCCCCCAAGTGATCATGAGGTTTATAGCTAGATTCGAATACGATCATAAGCCGGACCAAAAATGTTAGACGTGATTCAGATATGATCAGCTCCTTAATAGTCATTTTTAAATAGTGAAAAAGACTAAAGATTTATAATGTTTTAAAAAGGGAAAGGGCAGAGGTCCTACTTTATTACTTATCATGATATATACAATGTCAAAGTATGTACATGATGAGAGTCGATGGCTCAGGTGTAGTATGGCTGAAGTTGAGCAATGTTCCACGGCCAGCGGGTCTCTTCCTCCGACTTACGTGAGTCTTTGTGCTCTCGAGCGTCAATGAGGTAATATGACCTGTTGTTTAAATTCTTGCTAACCACAAAGGGTCCTTCCCAAGACAGGGATAGCTTGTGTGCATCTGACAGATCCTAGATGAGCCGGAGCACCAGGTCACCTTGAAAAGTCCTGGACTTAACCCGGCGGCTGTGATAGCAATGCAGGTCCTATTGATAAATTGTTGATTGAGCTGCTGCTAAGTCTCCTTCCTCATCTAATAAGTCAAGCGCATCTTGTCTAGCTTGTTTGTTATTAGCTTCAACATAAGCCGCCACACGAGGCGAGTCATGACGGATGTCACTAGGTAGCACTGCTTCCGCTCCATAAACCATGAAGAAGGGTGTATAACCCGTAGATCTGTTAGGGGTGGTGTTAATACTCCACAATACCAAGGGTAAGTCCTCTACCCAGCAACCTGGCGTCCTTTGTAAGGGAACTATGAGCCAGGGTTTGGGACCTTTTAAGATTTCCTGATTTGCTCTCTCAGCCTGCCCATTAGATTGAGGGTGAGCTACAGAAGAAACATCAAGCCGGATATGCTCACGTTCACAGAACTCCTCCATAGCCCCTTGGGATAAATTAGTGCCATTGTCAGTGATAATGCTGTGTGGAAAACCAAAGTGAAAGATCACCTTTTTCATGAACTGGACCGTTAGGCTGCATCACACTTACTCACTGGCTCCGCCTCAACCCACTTTGTCAATTTGTCCACAGCTACTAAAAGATGTGTCTTTTTATCTTAGACCTTTTGAAAGGTCCAACCATGTCAAGCCCCCAGACCACAAACATCCAAGTGATTGGAATCATCCACAACTCCTAAGCCGGAACATGTGCTCGCAGTGCAAATTTTTGACATCCATCACACCTACTGACCAGATCCTCTGCATCAGCCTGAGCCGTCAACCAATAAAAACCATGATGAAAAGCTTTGGCCACGAGAGACTTTGACCCGGTGTGATGACCACAATCCCCTTCAAGGATTTCACGAAGTATCTCTTGGCCTTCTTCAGGAGAAACACACTGCTGAAACGCTCCAGAGACGCTGCGATGGTATAACTCTCCGTCAGAAATCGTCATTGACTTGGACCGCCGGGTTATCTGCCGGGCCAGGGTCTCATCCTCTGGCAACTCGCCCTGGGTCATGTAAGCCAAGAAAGGTACTGTCTGATACGTCCATTTTGCATCATGCTTTTATATCGATATTTATTGCATTATGGGCTATTATTTCACATTATGTCACAATACTTATGGCTATTCTCTCTTATTTTACAAGGTTTACATAAGGAGGGAGAATGCCGGCAGCTGGAATTCTGGGCTGGAAAAGGAGCAAATATTAGAGACCTATTCTGCACAACTCCAAAAGTCCTGAAACTCCACGGAACACCTTATAATAAATAATGAAAAATCCTCGCCAAAGATGAAGACCAGGGGGCCCACACCCTGTCCATGAGGGTGGGGGCGGCCCCCCTAGGGCGCGCCCCCTACCTCGTGGGCCCTCTGGTGGCTCTCCGATGACCATCTTCTGATATATGAAGTCCTTCGTCGAGAGAAAAATAAGAAGCAACCTTTCAGGACGAAACTCCACCGCCACGAGGCGGAACCTTGGCGGATCCAATCTAGAGCTCCGGCAGAGCTGTTCTGCCAGGGAAACTTCCCTCCCGGCGGGGGAAATCATCACCACCGTCATCACCAACGCTCCTGTCATTGGGAGAGGGCAATCTCCATCAACATCTTCACCAGCACCATCTCATCTCCAAACCCTAGTTCATCTCTAGTATCCAATTCTTGTCTCCAAGTCCGGGATTGGTGCTAGTAGGTTGCTAGTAGTGTTGATTACTCCTTGTAGTTGATGCTAGTTGGTTTATTTGGTGGAAGCTCATATGTTCAGATCCTATATGCATATTGATACCCCTCTGATTATGAACATGTTTATGCTTTGTGAGTAGTTACGTTTGTTCCTGAGTACAAGGGATAAGTCTTGCTATTAGTAGTCATGTGAATTTGGTATTCGTTCGATATTTTGCTGAGATGTATGTTGTCTAGCCTCTAGTGGTGTTATGTGAATGTTGACTACATAACACTTCACCATTATTTGGGCCTAGAGGAAGGCATTGGGAAGTAATAAGTAGATGATGGGTTGCTAGAGTGATAGAAGCTTAAACCCTAGTTTATGCGTTGCTTCGTAAGGGGCTGATTTGGATCCATATGTTTCATGCTATGGTTAGGTTTACCTTAATACTTTTGTTGTAGTTGCGGATGCTTGCAATAGAGGTTAATCATAAGTGGGATGCTTGTTCAAGTAAGAATAGCACCCAAGCACCGGTCCACCCACATATCAAATTATCAAAGTATCGAACGCAAATCATATGAACGTGATGAAAACTAGCTTGACGATATTACCATCCTTGGGAGCACTTTTCCTTATATAAGAGTTTGTCCAGGCTTATTCTTTGCTACAAAAAGGATTGGGCCACCTTGCTGCACTTTATTTACTTTTGTTACTTGTTGCTCGTTACAAATTATCTTATCACAAAACTATCTGTTACCACTTATTTCAGTACTTGCAGAGAATACCTTGCTGAAAATTGCTTATCATTTCCTTCTGCTCCTCGTTGGGTTCGACACTCTTACTTATTGAAAGGACTACGATAGATCCCCTATACTTGTGGGTCATCAAGACTCTTTTCTAGCGCTGTTGACGGGGAGTGAAGCGCCTTTGGTAGGTAGAATTTGGTAAGGAAAAATTTATATAGTGTGATGAAATTTACTGTCACTTGTTACTATGGAAAGTAATCCTCTGAGGGGCTTGTTCGAGGTATCTTCACCCCAACCGGTAGAGCAAAGAGTTGCTCCTCAACCTACTGAACCTACTGAAAATGAAAATGAAAATGAAAATGAAAATACTTGCTTTGAAGTTCCTTCGGGTATAATAGAAAAACTGCTAGCTAATCCTTTTTTAGGAGATGGAACAAAACATCCTGATGAACATCTAATATATGTGGATGAAGTTTGTGGATTATTTAAGCTTGCAGGTGTACCCGGAGATGTTGTTAAGAAGAAGGTCTTCTCCTTATCTTTGAGTGGAGATGCATCGACATGGTACAGGCTATGTGATGATATGAGGTCTTGGAATTACAAACGATTGAAATTGGAATTTCATCAGAAGTTTTATCCTATGCTTCTTGTTCATCGTAATCGCAATTATATATATAATTTTTGGCCTCGCGAAGGAGAAAGCATCGCTCAAGCTTGGGGGAGGCTTAAGTAAATGTTATATTCATGTCCCAATCATGAGCTCTCAAGAGAAAAGATTATTCAAATTTTTTATGCTCGGCTTTCTGGTAACAATCGCACCATGCTTGATACTTCTTGTGCTAGCTCTTTTATGATGAAGACTATTGAATTCAAATGGGATTTATTGGATAGAATTAAACGCAACTCTGAAGATTGGGACCTCGACAATGGTAAGGAGTCAGGTATGACACCTAGTTTTGATTGTGTTAAATCTTTTATGGATACCGAAGTTTTTTGTAAATTTAGCACTAAATATGGACTTGATTCTGAGATAGTAGCCTCTTTCTGTGAATATTTTGCTACTTATGTTGATCTCCCTAAGGATAAGTGGTTTAAATATCATCCTCCCATAGAAGTAAAAGTAGCTGCACCAATTAAAGTTGAAGAAAAGACTATCACTTATGATGATCCTATTGTTCCTACTTGTTATGTTGAGAAACCACCTTTCCCTGTTAGGATAAAGGATCATGCTAAAGCTTCAACTGTGGTTCGTAAAAGCAATATTAAAACATATACACCTCCTGAGCAAGTTAAAGTTGAACCTAATATTGCTATTGTTAAAGATCTCTTGTCTGATAATATAGATGGGCATGTTATTTACTTCTGTAATGAAACTGCTAGAATTGCTAAACCCCGTGATAAAGATAAACCTAGACCTGTGGTAGGCATGCCTGTTATTTCTGTTAAAATAGGAGATCATTGTTATCATGGCTTATGTGATATGGGTTCTAGTGCTAGTGCAATACCTATTGACTTATACAAAGAAATTATGCATGACATTGCACCGGTAGAGTTAGAAGAAATTGATGTCACTATTAAACTTGCTAATAGAGATACTATATCACCAATGGGAATTGTTAGAGATATTGAAGTCTTGTGTGGGAAAACTAAATATCCTGTTGATTTTCTTGTTCTTGGTTCCCCACAAGATAGCTTTTGTCCCATTATATTTGGTAGACCCTTCCTGAATACTGTTAATGCTACCATAGATTGCACAAGGGATGTTGTTACTGTTGGCTTGGATGATATGACTCATGAATTTAATTTCTCTAAATTTAGTAAACAACACCATGAAGAAGAATTGCCTAGTAAGGATGAAATTATTGGTCTTGCTTCTATTGCCGTACCTCCTAGTGATCCTTTAGAACAATATTTGCTAGACCATGAGAATGATATGTTTATGAATGAAAGAAGGGAAATAGATGAAGTATTCTCTAAACAGGAACCTATTCTGAAACACAATTTGCCTGTTGAAATCCTAGGGGATCCCCCTCCACCTATGGGTGATCCCGTGTTTGAGCTTAAACCATTGCCTGATAATCTTAAATATGCTTATGTTGATGAAAAAAGATATATCATGTTATTATTAGTGCTAACATTTCAGAGCATGAAGAAGAAAGATTATTGAAAACTCTGAAGAAGCACCGTGCTCCTATTGGATATACTCTTGATGATCTTAAGGGCATTAGTCCCACTATATGTCAACATAAAATAAATTTGGAAGCAGATGCCAAACCAGTTCGTGATCCTCAATGACGTCTGAATCCTAAAATGAAAGAAGTGGTAAGAAAAGAAATACTAAAGCTTCTGGAGGCAGTTATAATTTATCCCATTGCTGATAGTCAGTGGGTAAGTCATATTCATTGTGTCCCTAAGAAGGGAGGTATTACTGTGGTTCCTAATGATAAAGATGAATTGATTCCACAAAGAATTATTACAGGTTATAGGATGGTAATTGATTTTCGCAAATTAAATAAGGCTACTAAGAAAGATCATTACCCCTTACCTTTTATCGATCAAATGCTAGAAAGATTATGCAAACATACACATTACTGCTTTCTAGATGGTTATTCTGGTTTCTCTCAAATACCTGTGTCGGCTAAAGAACAATCAAAGACTACTTTTACATGCCCTTTTGGTACTTTTGCTTATAGACGTATGCCTTTTGGTTTATGTAATGCACCTGCTACCTTTCAAAGATGCATGATGGCTATATTCTCTGACTTCTGTGAAAAGATTTGTGAGGTTTTCATGGACGACTTTTCCGTCTATGGATCTTCTTTTGATGATTGTTTGAGCAATCTTGATCGACTTTTGCAGAGATGTGAAGAAACTAATCTTGTCTTGAATTGGGAAAAATTGCCACTCTATGGTTAATGAAGGTATTCGTCTTGGGGCATAAAGTTTCTGAAAGAGGTATTGAAGTTGATAAAGCCAAGGTTGATGCTATTGAAAAGATGCCATGTCCCAAGGACATCAAAGGTATAAGAAGTTTCATTGGTCACGCCGGATTTTATAGGAGGTTCATTAAGGACTTCTCAAAAATTTCTTGGCCGTTGACTAATTTATTAAAAAAAGATATACCATTTTCTTTGATGATGATTGTGTAGAAGCATTTGAAATACTTAAGAAAGCATTAGTGTCTGCACCTGTTGTTCAACTACCTGATTGGAATTTACCCTTTGAAATTATGTGTGACGCTAGCGATTATGCTGTACGTGCTGTTCTAGGGCAAAGAGTTGATAAGAAATTAAATGTTATCCATTATGCTAGTAAGACTCTAGACAATGCTCAAAGAAATTATGCTACTACTGAAAAAGAACTTTTAGCAGTTGTATTTGCCTGTGATAAGTTCAGATCTTATATTGTTGATTCTAAAGTAACTATCCACACTGATCATGCTGCTATTAAATATCTTATGGAGAAGAAAGATGCTAAGCCTAGACTTATTAGATGGGTTCTCTTGCTACAAGAATTTGATTTGCATATTGTTGATAGAAAAGGAGCTGAGAACCCTATTGCAGACAACTTGTCTAGGTTAGAGAATGTTCTTGATGACCCACTACCTATTGATGATAGCTTTCCTGATGAACAATTAAATTTCATAAGTACTTCTCGTAGTACTCCTTGGTATGCTGATTATGCAAATTACATTGTTGCTAAATTCATACCACCTAGCTTCACATACCAACAAAAGAAAAAGTTCTTCTATGATTTGAGACATTACTTTTGGGATGACCCACATCTTTATAAAGAAGGAGTATATGGTGTTATTAGACGTTGTGTACCTGAGCATGAGCAGGAACAGATCCTACGCAAGTGCCACTCCGAAACTTATGGAGGACACCATGCGGGAGATAGAACTGCACATAAGGTATTGCAATCCGGTTTTTATTGGCCTACTCTCTTCAAGGATGCCCGTAAGTTTGTCCTATCTTGTGATGAATGTCAAAGAATTGGTAATATTAGTAGACGTCAAGAAATGCCTATGAATTATTCACTTGTTATTGAACCGTTTGATGTTTGGGGCTTTGATTATATGGGACCTTTTCCTGCCTCTAATGGATATACACATATTTTAGTTGTTGCTGATTACGTTACTAAGTGGGTAGAAGCTATTCCAACTAGTAGTGCTGATCATAACCCTTCTATTAAAATGCTTAAAGAAGTTATTTTTCTGAGGTTTGGAGTCCCTAGATATTCAATGACTGATGGTGGTTCACATTTTATTCATGGTGCTTTCCGCAAAATGCTTGCTAAATATGACGTCAATCATAGAATTGCATCTCCGTATCACCCACAGTCTAGTGGTCAAGTAGAATTGAGTAATAGAGAACTCAGATTAATTTTGCAAAAGACTGTCAATAGGTCTAGAAAGAATTGGTCCAAGAAACTTGATGATGCATTATGGGCCTATAGAACTGCATATAAAAATCCTATGGGTATGTCTCCGTATAAAATGGTATATGGAAAAGCATGTCACTTACCTCTCGAACTAGAACATAAGGCATATTGGGCTAGTAAAGAGCTCAATTATGATTTCAAACTTGCCGGTGAGAAGAGGTTATTTGATTTTAGTTCACTAGATGAATGGAGAACCCAAGCTTATGAAAATGCCAAGTTGTTTAAAGAATAGGTTAAAAGATGGCATGACAAAAGGATACAAAAGCGTGAGTTTAATGTAGGTGATTATGTACTATTATACAACTCTCTTTAAGATTTTTTGCAGGAAAACTTCTCTCTAAATGGGAAGGCCCCTATGTTATCGAGGAGGTCTATCGTTCTGGTGCCATAAAAATCAACAACTTCGAAGGCACAAATCCGAAGGTGGTAAACGGTCAGAGAATTAAACATTATATCTTAGGTAACCCCATAAATGTTGAAACCAATATTATTGAAACCGTAACCCCGGAGGAATACATAAGGGACACTTTCCAGAATGTTTCAGACTCCGAAAAGGAATAGGTATGTGGTACGGTAAGTAAACCGATTCCAAAACAGTTTTTAAGGCAATATTTCTCTGTTTTGGAATATTTAGAAAAAATAGAAAATTAAGTAGCAGTCCGGGAAGGACACGAGGGCCCCACGAGGGTGGAGGGCGCGCCCTACCCCCTGGGCGTGCCCCCCTACCTTGTGAGCACCTCATGTGCCTTCCGGACTCTATTTTCTTGCACGATACGTATTTTGGTCGGTAAAAATTCACTATATATTCTCCCGAAGGTTTTGACTCCCGTATCACGCAAATATGCTCTGTTCTTGTTTTGGGATGTTCTCTGTCAGGGTTGTCAAGGCCAGGAATCATGTCGTCCCCCTCCTCCAACAACGATGACAAAGATGCCTGGCTAATGAAGATAGAGCTGAAGAGGGAAGAACCTATGGAGATCAACAAGGATGAAGGGATCAAGAAGGCCACGGAGAACCAAGCTCCGGCAATAGAAGACATCCTTCAACTTGATCACAACCTTCTTACCCCAACTGAGATTGAAGCTTTCCAGATGATTGAGTTAACTCGTATTCAAAACAAGTATCTCACAAGTGAAAATATTTTGTTGAAGGAGCATATCTTTGCACTCAAGGGCATTATTCGCAAGCTAGAGGACCTCTTACGCTCGATGTGCGACTATCCATCACCTCCTTCTTCACCAACCAAGGAGATATAATCACATGGGCATGGGCACTCCCCTTAGCAACTTCCAAGCTTGGGGGAGGTGCCCCGGTATCGTATCACAATCACAACTCCTATCTTTACCATTTTCCTTAGTTCGATCCTATTAGTAGTATTTTGATCTAGTAGAATAAAGTTTATGGCATGATCTAGTTTTAAGTTTTGCTTTATGATCTCTCTATGTAATCGAGTCCGTGAGCTATATAATAAAGATTAGTGTTGAGTCAAGGGCCTGATTTTCTTGCTATGATCTTGGGTGAATAAAAGAAAAGAGAAAAAGAATAAAAAGAAACAAAAGTTCATATTGATCTTATTGAGAGTAATGACTTCACATAGAAAGAGTGTGATGATTAAAAGTTGTTGGGAGTTGGCAGACATAGCTTTGGTCATCATTGCAATTAATAGGAAGTAATAAGGAAAGAGAGGTTTCATATATAAGTATACTATTATTGACATCTTTTATGATTGGGAGCACTCATCAAAATATGACATGCTAAAGAGTTGATGTTGGACAAGGAAGACAACGTAATGGGTTATGTTTTCTTATATCTGAGATAAAGCATGTTGTCATGGATCATCCAACATGTTGAGCTTGCCTTTCCCCCTCATGCTAGCCAAATTCTCAGCACCAAGTAGAGATACTACTTGTGTTCCAAATACCCTTAAACTAGTTTTGCCATGAGAGTCCACCATATCTACCTATGGATTGAGTAAGATCCTTCAAGTAAGTTGTCATCGGTGCAAAGCAATAAAAAATGCTCTAAATATGTATGATTAGTGTGGGAGAAATAAGCTTTATACGATCTTGTGATGTGGAAGTAATAAAAGCGACAGACTGCATAATAAAGGTTCATATCACAAGGGGCAATATAAAGTGACGTTCTTTCGCATTAAGATTTTGTACATCCAGCCATAAAAGCGCATGGCAACCTCTGCTTCCCTCTGCGAAGGGCCTATCTTTTATTATTATCTTCTATCCTATGCAAGAGTCATGGTGATCTTCACCTTTCTTTTTACATTTATCCTTTGGCAAGCACAGTGTGTTGGAAAGATCCTGATAGATATATCTAATTGGATGTAGGGGGGCATGAGTTATTATTGTTGACATTACCCTCAAGGTCAAAGGTTGTGGGGCGAAACTATAAGCCCCTATCTTTCTCTGTGTCCGATTAAAACTCCGTAACCACAAGTATTGCGTGAGTGTTAGCAATTATGAAGGACTAGATGATAGTTGAATATGTGGACATGCTTTTTAGCTCTGACATAGACTCTTTATGATGTTATGATAAATTACAATTGCTTCAATGACTGAGGTTATAGTTTATTGGTTCTCAATAAGGTTTCTGATTCATACTTTTGCATTGTGAATAGATCATCACTTGAACATAAGTAATCATATGACAATATCTATAGATGTTGCTGTTATGAGAATAATCATGATGCCTTCATGTCCGTATTTTATTTTTATCGACGCCTCTACCTCTAAACATGGGGACATATTTATTGTTATCGACTTTCGCTTGAGGACAAGCGAGGTATAAGCTTGGGGGAGTTGATACGTCCATTTTGCATCATGCTTTTATATCGATATTTATTGCATTATGGGCTGTTATTTCACATTATGTCACAATACTTATGGCTATTCTCTCTTATTTTACAAGGTTTACATAAGGAGGGAGAATGCCGGCAGCTGGAATTCTGGGCTGGAAAAGGAGCAAATATTAGAGACCTATTCTGCACAACTCCAAAAGTCCTGAAACTCCATGGAACACCTTATAATAAATAATGAAAAATCCTCGCCAAAGATGAAGACGAGGGGGCCCACATCCTGTCCACGAGGGTGGGGGCGCCCCCCCAGGGCGCGCCCCCCTACCTCATGGGCCCCCTGGTGGCTCTCCGATGACCATCTTCTGATATATGAAGTCCTTCGTCGAGAGAAAAATAAGAAGCAACCTTTCGGGACGAAACTCCGCCGCCACGAGGCGGAACCTTGGCGGATCCAATCTAGAGCTCCGGCAGAGCTATTCTGCCGGGGAAACTTCCCTCCCGGAGGGGGAAATCATCGCCATCATCATCACCAACGCTCCTCTCATCGGGAGAGGGCAATCTCCATCAACATCTTCACCAGCACCATCTCATCTCCAAACCCTAGTTCATCTCTTGTATCCAATTCTTGTCTCCAAGTCCGGGATTGGTGCTAGTAGGTTGCTAGTAGTGTTGATTACTCCTTGTAGTTGATGCTAGTTGGTTTATTTGGTGGAAGATCATATGTTCAGATCCTATATGCATATTAATACCCCTCTGATTATGAACATGTTTATGCTTTGTGAGTAGTTACGTTTGTTCCTGGGGACAAGGGATAAGTCTTGCTATTAGTAGTCATGTGAATTTGGTATTCGTTCGATATTTTGATGAGATGTATGTTGTCTAGCCTCTAGTGGTGTTATGTGAACATCGACTACATAACACTTCACCATTATTTGGGCCTAGAGGAAGGCATTGGGAAGTAATAAGTAGATGATGGGTTGCTAGAGTGACAGAAGCTTAAACCCTAGTTTATGCGTTGCTTCGTAAGGGGTTGATTTGGATCCATATGTTTCATGCTATGGTTAGGTTTACCTTAATACTTTTGTTGTAGTTGCGGATGCTTGCAATAGAGGTTAATCATAAGTGGGATGCTTGTTCAAGTAAGAACAGCACCCAAGCACCGGTCCACCCACATATCAAATTATCAAAGTATCGAACGCGAATCATATGAACGTGATGAAAACTAGCTTGACGATATTCCCATGTGTCCTCGGGAGCGCTTTTCCTTATATAAGAGTTTGTCCAGGCTTGTCCTTTGCTACAAAAAGGATTGGGCCACCTTGCTGCACTTTATTTACTTTTGTTACTTGTTGCTCGTTACGAATTATCTTATCACAAAACTATCTGTTACCACTTATTTCAGTACTTGCAGAGAATACCTTGATGAAAACTGCTTATCATTTCCTTCTGCTCCTCGTTGGTTTCGACACTCTTACTTATCGAAAGGACTACGATAGATCCCCTATACTTGTGGGTCATCACTGTCCAATCTGGGATGACGTGAAGATCCGCCACCAACTGTGCCTCCGGGTCAGGAACAGCCAAATCTTCCTCTCTAGGTAACTTAACAGACGGGTTATGCAAAACATCCAAAAAGGTGTTAGGTGGCACCGGCTTACGCTGAGACCCCAACCGGCTTAGAGCATCCGCCGCTTCGTTCTTCCTACGGTCAATGTGTTCCACCTGATAACCTTTAAAATGTCCTACAATAGCATCAACTTCATGGTGATAAGCCGCCATGAGAGGGTCCTTTGAATCCCACTTGCCTGACACGTGTTGAGCCACCAGATCTGAATCGCCAAGACACCGGACCCAGCTCAGGCTCATCTCTTTGGCCATTCGAAGACCATGGAGCAAGGCTTCATACTCTACTGCGTTGTTAGTACAAGGAAACATCAGTCGCAGCACATAACAAAACTTGTCACCTCGAGGAGAAGTTAAAACAACTCCAGCCCCTGAGCCTTCCAATTGTCTGGACCCATCAAAGTGAATCGTCCAATACATGTTGTCTGGTTTCTCTTATGGCATCTGCAGTTCTGTCCAATCATTAATAAAGTCAACCAGTGCTTGAGATTTGATCGCAGTACGTGGTACATACTTCAACCCATGAGACCCAAGTTCAATGGCCCACTTGGCGACTCATCCAGTGGCTTCTCTATTTTGAATGATGTCTCCCAACGGAGCAGAGCTAACCACAGTGATTGGGTGACCCTGAAAGTAATGTTTGAGCTTCCGGCTTGCCATGAACACCCCATATACGAGTTTCTGCCAATGTGGATATCTTTGTTTAGACTCAATCAACACCTCACTGATGTACTAAACCGACCGTTGGACCGGATGTTCCTTGCCAGCCTCCTTGCGTTCCACCACAATCACCACACTAACAGCTCGTGAGTTAGCGGCTACATATAACAATAGCGGCTCTTTCTCAACCGGAGCAGCAAGAACCGGCGGCTCAACAAGTTGTTTCTTCAGATCCTCAAAAGCAGAGTTTGCAGCATCGCACCAAACAAAATCATCATTCTTTTTCATCATCTGATACAAAGGCATCGCCTTCTCCCCTAACTGGCTTATGAAGCGGCTCAAAGGAGCAACACGACCCGCTAGCCGTTGATCGTCATTGATGCACACCGGTTTGGCCAGGGAGGTGATTGCCTTAATTTCTCCGAGTTAGCTTCAATACCTCTGTTAGATACCAAAAAACCAAAGAGTTTGCCAGTGGGAACTCCAAAAACACACTTAGCCGGGTTAAGCATCATCTTGTAGACCCGGAGGTTATCAAAGGTCTCCTTTGGATCAGTTACTAAGGTTTCCTCTTTTCTGGACTTCACCACGATATCATCCACATAAGCATGAACATTGCGTCCAATCTGATTGTGAAGGCAATTCTGCATACACCGTTGATAAGTCGCCTGGGCACTCTTAAGCCCAAAAGGCATAGACACATAGCAGAAGGCTCCAAACAGAGTGATGAAGGATGTCTTCTCCTAGTCCTTAACTGCCATTTTGATCTGATGATAACCTGAATAAGCATCCAGAAAACTCAAACATGCGCAACCCGCCGTAGCATCAATGATCTGATCAATATGAGGGAGAGCAAAAGGGTCAGCTGGACAAGCTTTGTTTAAATCAGTGTAATCCACAGACATACGCCAAGTGCCGTTCTTCTTGAGTACAAGCACCGGGTTGGCCAACCACTCTGGGTGAAAAACTTCCAGAATGAACCCGGCTGCCAAGAGCTGGGCCACCTCCTCTCCAATGGCCTTGCGCCTTTCCTCGTTAAACCACCGGAGAAACTGTCTGGCCGGTTTAAACTTCGGATCAATATTGAGAGAGTGCTCAGCGAGTTCTCTCGGGACACCCGGCATATCAGAAGGTTTCCGTGCAAAGATGTCCTGGTTCTCACGGGTGAACTCGATGAGCGCGCTTTCCTATTTTGGATCCAAGTTGGCACTGATGATGAACTGCTTGGATGAGTCGCCGGGCACAAAGTCAACCGTCTTGGTGTCATCAGCTGATTTGAATTTCAACACCGGCTCATGCTCCGTTGTTGGCTTCTTTAACGACGTCATGTCTGCCGGGTCAACATTATCTTTATAAAAGTTTACCTCCTCTGTTGCACAAACAGACACAGCATACGCAGCATCTCCTTCTTCACACTCCAGGGCTATTTTCCGGCTTCCATGCACTATAATGGTGCCCTTATAGCCCGACATCTTGAGCTGTAGATATACATAACACGGCCGAGCCATGAACTTGGTGTAAGCCGACCGTCCAAACAGAGCATGATATGGGCTTTTGATCTTAACCACCTCAAAAGTTAACTTCTCCGCCCTGAAATCATATTCATCCCCAAAGGCTACTTCCAGCTCAATCTTACCAACTGGGTATGCCGATTTGCCAAGTACAACACCGTGAAAACAGTGTTGGATTGCTTAAGACTCTTATCAGTCAACCCCATCCGACGGAACGTCTCATAGTAGAGGATGTTGATGCTACTACCTCCATCCATGAGTACTTTACTGAATTTATATCCACTAACCTGAGGTGCTACTACCAAGGCTAAGTGACCCGGATTGTCAACCCGGGGAGGATGATCTTCTCTACTCCACACAATAGGCTGTTCAGACCACCTCAAATAACGTGGTACCACCGTCTCAACAGCATTGACAGCCCTCTTATGAAGCTTCTGGTCCCTCTTGCATAAACTAGTGGTAAATACATGGTATTTCCCACTATTCAACTATTTTGAATTGCTCTGATATCCGGACTGTTGCAGCTGATTGCCTTGGCCGGGTTGTTGATTGTAACTTCCCTGGTTACCTGTATGGCCTTGACCGTGAAAACCGCCTCCACCTGAACCAGCGCCCAGGCCATGAAAGCCGCCTCCACCTGAACTGCCGCCAGGCCCGTGACCTCCATCAAACGTGTTTGAATTTTTAAATGCCTTCATGATCGTACAGTCCTTCCACAGATGGGTTGCTGGCTTCTCCCAGGTGTCGTGTCTTGGGCAAGGTTCATTCAATAGTTGCTCGAGGGTGGGACCTGACCCGCCTGACTGAGGGGGTTGCCTAACCTTGCGCCGTTGATTGTTGCCCTGGGCATTGGTGTTAGCCACAAATTCGTCAGCCTTACGTTTATTACCTCCTTGAGTTGCCGGGTTATGCTGGTGTCCCTTGTCGTTGCCGTTCTTCTTTCCCTTCCCTGTTTTCTCCTCATCAGACATGGGATCCTTGGTATTATCAGAATCATCATACTTAACCAGAGCCGCCATCAACTGGCCCATGTCATTGCAGTCATGCTTGAGCTGCCCCAGCTTCAGTTTCAGAGGTTCAAAACGGCAATTTTTCTCCAACATTAAGACTGCCGAACCAGCATCCATCTTATCAGATGAGTGTATTATCTCCTTGACCCGGCACACCCAATGGGTTGTGGACTCCCCTTCCTCTTGCTTACAATTAGTCAGGTCCATGATTGACATAGGTTGCTTACATGTGTCTTTGAAGTTCTGAATGAACCGGGCCTTCAACTCCGCTCATGAGCCGATGGAATTGGGCGGCAACCCTTCCAACCAAGTGCGAGCCGTTCCATCCAACATCATGGTGAAGTACTTAGCCATTGCTGCGTCGCTGACCTCTAATAGCTCCATTGCCATCTCGTAACTCTCAATCCATGCCCCAGGCTGCAAGTCGGCTGTGTAGTTAGGCACTTTACGAGGCCCCTTGAAGTCTTTAGGTAAGCGCTCATTACGCATAGCCGGCACCAAGCAAGGAACGCCCCCGGTCCTTGTGGTTACTCCTGCCTCAATAGAGGTTGCTGGATAAGACGGAAAAGTTTGATGAGCCGCCTGCTCTGCTGCCATTTGAACCGCCTGCTCAGCCTCTTGCCGGATCCTCTCCTGATCCGCTAAGTTAAGGGCTCCCGGCTGCACCGGCTCATGTCGGCTGAGTCCATATGCCTGCTATAGCTCAGGCTCCGGCTCGGGCGAGGGGTTGAATGGATTCTGTCTCGGCTGTAAGAGTACACATCCTGCTGTGCCAGAGCCGTCTGAAGAAGCTCTCTCACCCTTCGTGTTTTGACCGCTGTCGGAGAGTCGCCTTCCATCGGGAGAGCCGCCAAATGAGCCGATGAAGCGATGAGGTTTTGCAAAGGATTGGAGAAGTGACCCGGTGGCATTGTCGCATAATGAGGTGGAGCGGTATACATGCGAGGTGGTTCCATGACCCGTGGCTGAACCGGTGCTCCGGGTGTCGTGATCCGATTTGCTTTCGGCGGGTTACTTGGACCGGCCCCAAGTGTATGGAAAAGGTTCCTAGGGTCGAGCGTCAGAGGTAGACGTGACTGAGTTTTCTGATGCATTCTCCTCATGACCTCGTTTGATGCGTTCAGATCCACTGAGAGCCGGAAAGTCTCTGCTTGAAGTTGCTGAGCACGAGCGTCTAAAGCCGCCTGCTCCACGGCCATCCTGACCTATTCAGCTGCCAAGTTCTCCTTGGCCTGTGCCATCTCTTCGCGCACCCGTGCCACCTCCGCATCATGCTGAATTTTATCCGCCGGCTCCACCACGACAGTCAACAGGGCCGTCAGCTTATCCGTCAGGTCCATTAGTATCTGAGATGGGGAGCGCGCGGGGTCTCCTGACCCGGCCGCTACTAACCCGGTGGTCATCGCTGCCGCAGTCGTGGAGTTCTGCCCGGGCTGGGTGCCTGCCATGAAGACTCCAGCTCGATTCGGTGGCTCAAAGGGGTCCGGAATACTGCTGCCATCGGAACAGCCCCCAAACATGCCATCCTGCAGCTGATACAACGAGTCCGTCTCGCCTGTTGATGATGTAGCGTCCGAACAGATGGCCGTCTCACCGCCATCCATTGATCTTTCTCAGTATTCACCTCCATGGATGCAACCCACAAAAGCACATTTTACAGCGGGTCGAGCCTGGGTGGGTCTCGCGCGCTGAGCCGTCTCGATGATGTTGGTGCAGATGTCTGGCTCAGGGCCTGATTCGCCGATCCGGCCGATGAAGACATGAATCCCACCGAAGGGGACCCGGTACCCGTACTAAATTGAGCCGGCCTCGGGGCCCCAGCCTTCGTCGTCGATGTAGAGCTTGCCGCGACGACTCTTGGTCATCTGGCCCACAACGTATCCCTTGAGCCCTTCGAAGCTGCCCTTCAAGAACTCAAATCCATCGTGTGCTGGCCCCACGGTGGGCGCCAACTGTCGCGGAATTGTCACGGCAGATGTCCTAGCAAAAGGACTTAGTCGTAGGGCCATCGCAACTAGGAAGCTTAAAGGGGTTAATCAGGACAAAGGACACGAGAGGTTTTATACTAGTTCGTCCCCTTATGATGAAGGTAAAAGCCTACGTCTAGTTGTGTTGGAATTGCAGGGGTTTCGATTACCAAGAGGCTAACCCGCCGGCTTGGTTATCAATCTCTTGTTTCTTGCCCTAAGCCGCCACCGGGTCATCCCCTTATATACACGGGTTGACGCCTGGCGGCCTACAGAGTCCCGGCCGGCTCATAAAGCGTGTCCGGCTCGGTGACTTCTTTTACATGCCTTTCCTTACAAGTCTTTCTTTACATACGGCGGTTTATAACATTGGGCCTTAAGCCCCCTCTGGGCTTAGGCCTTCTATAAGCCTTAATAAACTATCACCTTGAATGTTTATTGGGCTTCCTTTGTGACCCGTCATTGGGACTAACCCGGCCCCTCCTGGGCGGGTCATAACTGATAGCTATATCCCCAACAATAGTTGCTCGCTCTATTGCTATGCTGCGATACCTACCACTTGCTATATCATGCCTCCCGTATTGCCATGTCAAGCCTCTAACCCACCTTTCCTAGCAAACCGTTGTTTGGCTATGTTACCGCTTTGCTCAGCCCCTCTTATGGCATTGCTAGTTGTAGGTGGAGATGAAGTTTGTTCCATGTTGGAACATGGATATTGTTGGGATATCATTATTATATCTTGTTTACTTTAATGCACCTATATACTTGGTAAAGGGTGGAAGGCTCGGCCTTATGCCTAGTGTTTTGTTCCAATCTTTCCGCCCTAGTTTCCATCATACCGGTGTTATGTTCCTTGATTTTGCGTTCCTTACGCGGTTGGGTGTTATGGGAACCCCTTGACAGTTTGCTCTGAATAAAACTCCTCCAGCAAGGCCCAACCTTGGTTTTACCATTTGCCTACCTACCACCATATACCTTCCCTTGGGTTCTGCAGACTCAAGGGTCATCTTTATTTTAAGCCCCCCCCCCCCGGGCCAGTGCTCCTCTGAGTGTTGGTCCGAACTAGAGTCCTTTGCAGCGCCACCTCGGGGAAACTCGAGGTTTTGTTTTAGTTGTAAGGAGCGCTCATCCGGTGTGCCCTGAGAACGAGATACGTGCGACTCCTGTCGGGATTTTTCGACACATCAGGCGTCTTTGCTGGTCTCGTTTTACCATTGTCGAAATGTCTTGTAACCGGGATTCCGAGACTGATCGGGTCTTCCCGGGAGAAGGAATATCCTTCGTTGACCATGAGAGCTTGTGATGGGATAAGTTGGGACACCCCTGTAGGGTTTTGAACTTTCGAAAGCCGTGCCTGCAGTTATGGGCTGATGGGAATTTGTTAATGTCCGGTTGTAGAAAACTTGAAACTTAACTTAATTAAAATGAATCAACCGCGTGTGTAGCCGTGATGGTCTCTTTTCGGCGGAGTCCGGGAAGAGAACACGGTCTCGTGTTATGCTTGAACGTAAGTAGCTTCTGGATCACTTCTTGATAACTATTAGTTTCTCGACTGTGTTTTGCTTCTCTTCTCGCTCTCATTTGCGTAAGTTAGCCACCATATATGCTAGTGCTTGCTGCAGCTCCACCTCACTAGCCTTTCCTACCTTTAAGCCGAAATAGTCTTGATCACGAGGGTGTGAGATTGCTGAGTCCCCGTGACTAACAGATACTTCCAAAACAGATGCAGGTGCCAACGATGCCAGTGCAGGGGACGCTACCAAACTCAAGTGGGAGTTCAACGAGGATTCGGGCCGTTACTATGTGTCTTTTCCGGATGATCAGTAGAGGAGCCCAGTTGGGGCGATCGGGGATCTAGCATTTGGGGTTGTCTTTCTTTTATTTGGTTCTGTAGTCGGACCTTGATTGTATTCTGGATGATGTATGATATATTCATGTATTGTTTGAAGTGGCGATTGTAAGCCAACTCTTTATCCCTTTCTTATTCAGTACATGGGATGTGTAAAGATTACCCCTCTTGCGACATGCCTACTATGCGGTTATGCCTCTAAGTCGTGCTCCGACACATGGGAGATATAGCCGCATCGTGGGTGTTACAAGTTGGTAATCAGAGCCTTCCCCAACTTAGGCGCCCCCTGCTTGATCGAATCACTGACGTTGTTGAGTCTAGAAAAATGTTTTGAGTCTTATAGGATAATATATATCGGAGAGTAGGATTCTTTTTACTCCTCAGTCCCTTCATCGCTCTGGTGAGGCCTCCTAATGTAGACTTTTGACCCTTCTCTCCTCAAATTTCACTAAAAAAAATTAGGATCACGAGGGTATCTTGGAATCATTCTAATGGTTTTGTGACGAGAACATTGTTCTTGGTGCCTCCTGACATTTAGGGGTTGTGGCAGTGTCCCGAGGAGTTGAGCTTCGAGGTGTTGTCGTTGCAGTTCTGGAATACTTGAGTTCGCCGACATCGAAAATCTCCTTTATGTAGTTGTTGGTGAGATAACCTTGACGCCACCTAGTACTGGGGCGGGAGTTTGGGAGTATTGCCATAACTCATATAACGGATGCTTTTCGAAGGTTGAGGTAAATGATTTCCAAAGGTTTCTTGGTTATGTGTTGAAGGATGGATACAGCTGGATGTAGGATTTGCTAGTTTTGGGTGAGATATTATGCTTCCCCTGTATCCCCAACACCTAATTGCATAACCAGAAAGTTTCGAGAGTTTTATAGGTGGGAATTCAAGTAGCTCTAGTATTTCTTCCCGCAGATATTTGGTTTGTGATTGGGTAATCCTTACCACTTATTTGTTCATATCCGTACCTTGTTGCATTATCCATCTACCTTTATCTAAGTGGCTTCTCAACCATAATGGAAGTGTGATGATTTACTTTGGAATTCATTCGTTCATTCTTGTTCGAATGTTAAGGCTACATGTTGCAATTTCAATCCATTGATTCAGCTTGAATATATGTCTTTCAAGATGCTAACGGATGTCAACCTCTTCAGGATGGCTCCTCCAACGCGTCAGAATCCGGAACCTCTGCCACCACCTCCACCTCCGGAGGCATGGCAAGTTGTCATGGCCGCCACCAACGCCAACACTTAGTTGCTTTTGCAGCTCTTGCAAGAGCGCAACCAAGGAAATCAAGGCCAAGGCAACAATCAGCCGCAGTTTGCTACCCTCAATCAGTTCCTCGCAAATCAGCCGAAGTCCTTCAGTAACTGTGTCGAGGCCACAGACGCCGACGACTGGCTCGTGGATATCTGCAAACATTTTGAGTGTAGAAATGTCAGGCCTGATGACTTTGTCAAGTTTGCTTCGTTCCAACTCAAAGACCAAGCTGCTGAGTGGTATCAACAATACAGAGATTCCAAAGGAGGTCGTGTGATTACCTGGGATGATTTCCGCCGAGACTTCAAAGCTCACCACATTCCTCAAAGTGTTGTTGAGAGTAAGCGCGAGGAGTTCCGCAATCTTAAGCAAGGCAGCATGTCTGTTTACCAATACAACATCCTGTTTCAGAGGGTCGCTCGCTTCGCTAAATAAGATGTCCTTGATGAGAAGAGCATGATTTATCAATTCAGACGTGGCCTCAGAGAAGATCTGCAACTAGCTCTCGTGCTTTTTGAGCCGGCCAAGTATGATGAATTCTACAACATGGCACTAAGGCAAGAGGCCGCTCAGCTCATGTGCGATGCTTCTAAGAAGAGAGTCGGGGATGCAACTCCATCTTCTTCTTCAACTCAAGTGGCAGCTAAGCAGCAAAAGTTCTGGTTGCCTCCTCCTCCTCCGTTCCGTCAGCCTTACCAGAAGAAGCGTAAAGGTGGCAATGGATCTTCCCACCCACCCAATCCAGGCTATCAGAACAAAGCTCCGTGTCATGCTCCAAGGTCAAGTGCTCCTTATCACCGTCCGCTCTCAGAGGTTACTTGCAACAAGTGTCAGCAGAAAGGGCACTATGCAAACAAATGCTTCAACCAAAGGCGCCTTCTGCCTCCTCCTCCTGTGAGATCTGCCAGCAATGCAGTGGTCAAGCATAATCCCAAGCATGCTAAGGTCAACATGATGAACGCAGCTCAAGCAGAGGATTCTACAGAAGTGATCATGGGTAACCTTCCAGTTAACTCCATTCCTACTAAAGTCTTATTTGATACTGGTGCATCGCATTGTTTCATTTCAAAACCTTTTGCATCAAAGTATGAGTGTGATTATCAAGAATTGCCTAGAACTTTATCAATTGTGTCCCCGGGCAAGCAAATGTCAGCTAATATTTGCGTCCCGGATGTTTCTATCGAGATGGGCGACTACAAATTTCTGGCTTCTCCAATTGTTCTTGGTGACTCGGATATTGATCTAATTCTCGGGATGGACTGGCTTTCTAAGCACAAGGCTAAGCTTGATTGTGCTGCCAGGCAGATTCAATTGACACGCTCGTCTGAGGATGTGATCATCTATGCCGCTCGTGATGAAACCATTTGGTTGTTTTCTCTCAATGAGAAGGGCGAGTTGAATGTCATCTCTCAGATTCTGGTCGTTTGTGAATATCAAGACGTCTTTCCAGAAGAGCTTCCAGGAATGCCTCCTCACCGGCTAGTTGAATTCGTCATCGATCTTGAGCCTGGCACGGAACCTTTTTGGAAACGTCGTTACAATCTTGGACCAAAGGAATTGAAGGAGTTGAAGAAACAGCTCGATGAACAAGAGCGTCTGGGTCTAATCAGACCGAGTTCATCTCCATGGGGTTGTGGTGTTCTTTTTGTCCAGAAGAAGGATGGCACGGACCGACTTTGTGTCGACTACCGCCCATTGAACAAGAAGACAATAAAGAACAAGTACCCACTTCCCAACATCAATGAGCTATTCGAGCAACTTAAAGGTGCTCAAGTATTCTCCAAGCTTGACCTCCATATGGGTTATCATCAGATTCGCATTCGTGAACAAGGTATCCCCAAGACAGCATTCAGAACAAGCTATGGTTCTTATGAATATACTGTCATGTCTTTCGGCCTTGTCAATGCTCCTCCAACGTTCTCTCGCATGATGAACTTCATCTTCAACCCTTACACAAATGATTTCGTCTTGGTGTATCTCGATGATATTTTGGTCTTTTCCAAGAACAAGGAGGATCATGCCAAGCATTTGAGATTGGTACTCGACAAACTCAGAGAACATCAATTCTATGCGAAGTTTTCAAAGTGTGAGTTTTGGCTCGATGAGTTTCTCTACCTTGGGCATATCATCCCTGCCAAGGGCATAGCTGTTAATCCTGAGAAGGTGTCTGCAATTGTGAATTTGGAACCGCCTCAGAATGTGAAGCAACTCCGCAGTTTCCTTGGGCTTGCAAGCTATTGTCGAAGATTTGTTGAGAGTTTCTCTAAGATTGCAAAGCCTCTTTCCAACCTCCTCCAGAAGCATGTGAAGTATATCTGGACGCCTGAATGTGACGTGGCTTTCAACACCCTCAAAGAGAAGTTAATCACATCTCCTATTTTGACTCCTCCTAATGAATCCAAACCATTCGAAGTTTTATGTGATGCCTCCCTGCAAGGTCTCGGTGCTATGTTAATGCAAGAGAAGAAAGTTGTGGCCTATAACTCTCGCCAGTTGAAGCCCAACGAAAAGAACTACCCCACTCATGACCTCGAGCTGGCGGCAGTTGTCCATGCTCTTTTAACATGGAGACATCTCTTGTTGGGAAGGAAAGTGGACATCTTCACTGATCATAAGAGCCTCAAGTACATCTTCACTCAGCCCAACCACAACCTCAGGCAGACTCGTTGGGTCGACATGATTCAAGAGTATAATCCGAGTATTGAATATACTCCAGGCAAGGCCAATGTCATTGCAGACGCTTTGAGCAGGAAGGCTTACTGTAATAGCTTAATTCTCAAGCCCTTCCAACCGGATCTTTGTGAAGCTTTCCGCAAACTTAATCTCCAAGGTGTTCCGCAAGGATTTCTTGCCAACCTCCAAGTCTCTCCTTCTTTGGAAGATCAAATTCATGAGGCACAACTTCTTGATGCCATGGTGAAGTAGGTGAAAAATGGGATTGCCAAGAGCCAACCCAAGTACAAGTGTTGTCGCCTTGATGACAAAGATACTCTATTCTTCGAGGATCAAATTGTGGTTCCTAAGGGTGATCTACGTAAATTCATTATGAACGAGGCTCACAATTCCCTCCTATCCATTCATCCTAGAAGTACAAAGATGTACCATGACCTCAAGCAGTCGTATTGGTGGACTCGAATGAAGCGAGAAATTGCTCAGTTCGTGAATGAATGTGATGTCTGCAGGAGGGTGAAAGCAGAACACCAACGGCCAGCTGGTCTCCTCCAACCTCTTGCCATTCTAGAATGGAAGTTTGACCATATTGAGATGGAATTCGTGACTGGATTTCCCAAGTCCAAGTGTGGCAATGATGCTATCTTTGTTGTCATCGACAAGCTTACTAAAGTGGCTCATTTCCTTCCTATCAAAGAATCTATCACAGCAGCTCAGTTGGCAGAGCTATACACCTCCAGGATTGTCTCCTTGCACGGCATTCCGCAGGTGATTTCTTCAGATCGTGGAAGCATCTTTACTTCTAAGTTCTGGGACTCCTTTCAGAAGGCCATGGGCACCAACATTCACTTCAGCACAACCTTCCATCCTCAAACTAGTGGTCAAGACGAGCGAGTCAATCAAATTCTTGAAGATATGCTCAGGTCTTGTGTCATTTCTTTCAGTATGAAGTGGGAAGATTGTCTTCCATATGCTGAATTCTCCTACAACAACAGCTTCCAAGCGAGTTCGGGCAAGGCCCCATTCGAGATTCTCTATGGCAGAAAGTGTTATACTCATCTTAATTGGTCAGAGACTGGTGAACTCCAACTTCTTGGCAATGACTTAATCACGGAAGCTGAAGAAATGTGTAAAGTCATCCGTGAAAATCTCAAAGCCGCGCAAACGCGCCAGAAGAGTTACTATGATAGCAAGCATCGTGACATGGCTTTCAAGATCGGAGACCATGTCTACCTCCGCGTCTCTCCAACGAAAGGTACTCGTCGCTTCGGTATCAAAGGGAAGCTTGCCCCTAGATTCGTGGGTCCTTTCAAGATCATTGGCAAAAGAGGCGATCTCGCCTATAAACTTGAGCTCCCATCCAACTTCGCAAACGTGCACGATGTGTTTCACGGGTCACAGCTTCGCAAGTGTTTCAAGACTCCTGACCGCACCATTAAGTTTGAAGAGATTGATCTCCAAGAAGACCTGTCTTATCATGAGCATCCCGTTGCTATTCTTGAAGAAACTGAGCACAAGACTCGCAACAAGTCTATCAAATTCCTGGAAGTGAAGTGGTCACACCATTCCGACCGAGAAGCCACCTGGGAACGCGATGCCCACCTCCATTCTGAATATCCAAAGTTCTTTCAGTCCTAGATCTCGGGACGAGATCTTTTCGTAGTGGTGGAGTGTTGTAACGCCCCGGATGTAACCTGTCATATTTGTACTCCAACTCTTGCCATTATCGGCTCTAAGTTATGAGTTTCCCTTCGTGGTTGGGTTTGTCTTTGTTTTGCATTTTTTCCATGTCATGCATTTCATATCATGTCATCATGTGCATTGCATTTTCATACGTGTTCGTCTCATGCATCCGAGCATTTTCCCCGTTGTCCATTATGCAATCCGACACTCCCATGTCCTCTGGCGCCCCCTTTTGTCTCTTTTCGTGTGCGGGTGTTAAACGTTCTCGGAATGGACCGAGATTTTCCAAGAGGCATTGGTACACCACCGGTAGACCGCCTGTCAAGTTTTGTGCCATTTGGAGTCCGTTTGATACTCCAACGGTTAACCGGGGAACCGTAAAGGCCTCGTGTGTGTTGCAGCCCAACACCCCTCTAAAGTGGCCCAATAACCCATCCAAACCCCCTCCATCCTCTCAGCCGTTCGATCACCATCGCGTGGTCGAAAACCGCACCTCATTTGGACACTCCCACCTCCTTCTAGGTATAAATATGTCCTCCCCGTCAAAAAATCCGGGTCGAAACCCTAGCCACCGCTCCCCTTTGCCGTTGGACACGTCCGGAGGAGTCGGACACGTCTCGCCGCCGCTTGCTGCCGCACCGGCCCGCCGAGGCCCGCAGCTGGCCCCCACGGGCCCGCTCCTCCGCCGCCACCGCGCCCGAGGCCGTCGTCCGCCTCTTCACCGTCGTCCGCCTCTTCGCCGTCGACCACCCACCGGTGCTGCTCCTCCTCGCCGTTGCCAGTCGTCATCGTGCCGCACCGCCCGACCGTGTCCTCGCCGGCCGCCACCCATCCAGATCTGGGGAAGGAGACCCCGGATCTGCCCACTGACCTCCTCCGCGCCGCCCCGCCGGAGACAACGCCGCCGCTGTCGTGGTTCTAACTCTGACAGTGATGTAGGGGGGTATGTATGGAGAGGCTAGATCTCAGCTATTGGGAAGTTGTAAACACACCAAGATGTACGAGTTCAGGCCCTTCGCGGAGGAAGTAACAGCCCTACGTCTCGGTGCCCGGAGGCGGTCGACTGGATTACTGGCGTGTGAATAACAGGGGTGCGAACCCTTCATACTGAGGAGGGGGGTGGCTTATATAGAGTTCGCCGGCCCCCTCCTGCCCTCAGTAATGCAGGGTTTAAGGTACATTTAAGGTTGGGCGTTACTGGTAACGCCCCTAATAAAGTGCTATAATGGCCATAAAGACTACTTGATATCCGACCGTTTGCCTGCGGAGTGACTTTAGGTCTCCTTGCGGTCGAGTGGTTGGCTTCATGGTCGAGTGATAGCTTCTTGGTCGAGTGTCTTGAACCCGTCGAGTGGGATACCTTCAAGTCGATTGAAAGGTGACTTCTTCTAGGGATGTCCTAGGGTAGGGCTTTTTGGACAGGTCCGTGCCCCTACCCTAGGTACATGGCTTCATCATTAGCCCCCGAATGGATCGAGGTTAGAGTGGGGAAAGAGTTGGAGATCTTTCCGACTGGTTCTTTGGGCTACGTGAGTGCCTCGTTTTGGGTCAATCGTCACGGATGACGTTGCCAACCTTTTTCAGTCGCCTTGATCCATTCCAGGCCTTTCGTCGAGTGAATTTCTTTATTTGTGACATACCGAGCGTCGGCGCGGGCGGGGTCTTCCATTTTGACAAGTTGTTCTGCAGCCCGCGGATGTCGTGGGATTTCGGATTTTGGGAAGCGCGCGGGACGGGAGCGGCCGCAGTAATCGGAAGCGATAAAGCGGAAGCTCCTCGATCCCCGCGTCGCCTTTTTCGCCACGTACTGCGCGCGCGTCCACTGCGGGATTTGACTGGATAGTTTGGGCCTACCAGTCAGCCACTCGGGAGCGGCCCCTTATAAATCGCCGGCTCGGGGTTTCCAAGCAGTGCGCTCTCTTCTCCTCCTTTCTTCTTCCTCTCTCCCTTCGCAAGTCCTTCCGCCACCTCCGTTCTCGCCCCGGCGCAGCAGGCCCGTGCGAGACTTCGCCGCCGACGATGACGAAGGGCAAGACCTCCGCTCTGGAGCGCATGAAGAAGGCGGCGGCGCAGGGGAAGGGGAAAAGATCCGCTCGGGGCGGATCCTCCTCAAGGTCCGCTCTGCCCAAGGGCTGGATCCAGGGCGATTGGATGCCGTCAGTGATCCGGCAAGAGGATCTCGACGACATGGTCGAGGGGGGAGTCATTCCCCACGAGGCTGCGCGTCTTCCGGGGAGAGAGATCGAACCTCAACCCCGCGATGGTGAGTGCGTGCTCCTAGCCACCCACATCGACCGAGGGTTTTCTCTGCCGCCCCATCCTTTTTTCGGAGCTTCTTGAACTTCTTCGGAGCACAGCTCCACCACTTTACTCCCAACTCCATTGTATACCTTGCCGCTTTCATTTCCATGTGTGAGGCTTTCTTGGGTTGCCGCCCCCATTGGGGACTTTTCAAGCACATCTTTACCTGCCGTTCTCAATCGGTCAAGAAGGCCAAGTCGAGTGACGAGAGGATGCAGGTGATCCAGTTGTGCGGGGGCTTGGCGATCCAGACGAGGGGGAAGAGCTGTTTTCCATCCATTACTTTCACGGAGTCGGTCCGTGGCTGGCAGGCGACCTGGTTCTACTGTTAGGACCAGGCGACCCCAGGACAGTCGACTGGTCTTCCTCCTTTCTCCCTCGACCGAGCTGAAAAACCTGCTTCTCTGAAAGTGGCGCCGGAGGAAAGGGCTCAAGTCAAAGTGCTGGCCGGTCGAGTGGTTGAGCTTGTCCGTGAGGGCATGACGGGCATGGATTTGCTGGAGGTCTTCCTCCGGAGGCGCATCCAACCGCTCCAGGCTCGTGACCACCCGATGTGGCTGTACTCGGGTCTTGGCGACACCACTCGGATCCACCCGAAGGAGGTCACTGATGAGATGCTGGAGGGGTGGCTGTCGAGCATCACAGGAAACAAGGACAACCCCGAGGAGCCAGGAGGGTAATTCCACTCGACAACTCGTATGACGTGTACCAAGTATGTCTCTATGCTCCTGACTGAGGTCTTGTTTTTCTTCATTGGTCTTCTTTGAGTTGGTCGATCGACCTTTGTCTTGTCTGTTGTTTTTCAGGAGACTACTGAAATGTACTCGACGCCCAATGGGGCACAGGGGCCAACTGAGGAAGGGGAGGCGAGCGGAGGTGAGAGCGGGGACGATCAAGGCGAGTGGGAGTCCGACGGTGGAGGAGAGGGAGGTGACGACGTCGACTCTAGCGAAGAGGAGGAGGAGGAGTTTGAACCCCCCCCCCCCGCCCGGAGGGGCGATCCAAGCTCACACACGACCCAGCGCGGGAGCGTGGTAGTGCGACTGCTCCTGTTGGGCAGTCATCGAAACGCCCTCGGACCTCTTCTCCTACGCCGACTGGAAAGGCTCCCAAGCACCCGCACGCAGCGCCGTCCAAGCCGCCCAAGGCTCTGCCCAAGATGAAGATGGCCGTCCCCACCATTTCTGGGTAATAATAAAACTTGTTATCCTTTGTCGACCATGGACGGATCCTTGGTCGATCCATTGAGCCGACCGACTGACTTTCGAGGCTTGCAGTGCTGCTACCTCTGAGATCTCCACCAAGGACGATGACCAAGAGATGGAGGATGCTGTTACCTCCAACCCTGGTACGATTACCGACGTTCCGCTTTGAGTCGACTAAACATTTATTCCAACCCTGGTCGATTGAACGTTTCCTTTGTAGCCCCTCCTCATGTTATCGACCTCCCGGATGACGACGACAACGAACCGCTGAGAATGAGGAGGAACAAGAGGTCGACGGCTGACAAGACCCCCCAACCTGCTCCGGCGTCTGAGGCCATGGCTCGGGATGGTGGTGACACCACTCGGGCTTCTGTGACTTTCGCCATTCCTCTGACGAGCGTGCGGCCTTCGGCGTCGACTGCGGATCCACCTTCGCTTTTTGCTGCGTACCCCGTCCCTGAGGACCAAGCGGCTGCTGCAAAGGAGGCTATATGCCAGGCGGGGATCATGATGGAGCAAGTGAAGATGGCTCGGGAGGCCAGCCAAGCAGCCTATGACGCGAGTTCGGCTCTTCGGAGCAACGTCCAGGTCAGTCGACTCAACACTTGGTCTGTTATGATATGCTGTTTGAAGAGTCTCTTTTCCGAAGATCTTTTGTATCTGTATCTGTACACCCACTGGGTGTGTCTACCAATTCTTGGACGAGTGGGGGCACGCTAAGTGCACCCACTGGGTGTAGTCCCCGAGACTACGGTGGACTGCTGGCAGTCGACTGTAGTCTTTACATTGTGTTGCTGTAGCTGTATTTCTTCACTCGGTTTTTCCCCGAAGATTTTTTTTGGTCGAACCAGTGGGGGCACGCTGAGTGCACCCACTGGGTGTAGTCCCCGAGACTACTGTCGAATGTTTTTGATTCGGCTGTGGTCTTAGAAACGTCGTCATTGTCTCTTAGTTACTCGGAAGCAACTTATCTTGGACGTCTGTCGACTGATTTTTCTTTTACAGAAATCCTGCGAACTTGTAGCTCGCTATACTGAGTTGGAGAAGCAGAAGATTCAACTGAACCTTGATCTGGAGCTGGCCAGAACAGAGCTGCAGAAGGTCAGAGACGGCGCCGCAGGTAAGACGACTTTGTCGACTGGTTAGTTTTTAGGCTTGAGTACCCTTCTGCTATTTCCGAGTCAATCATCACTTCTTTGCAGAAAAACTGAGCGAAGCTCTGGCGAAGAAGGATCAGGACTTGGCTGCTGCCCGTAAGGAGGCTGACGACAAGACCGCTCTGGCCGAACAGAAGCTGGCTTCGGTCGGCCAATTGGAAGAAGAGAATGCCAAGCTGAAGACCGCTCTGGATGAAGCCAACCGGGAGTGTACACGTTGGAAGAAGGAGAACCTCACCCTGAGCGAGAAGGTGGAAGGCATCGCTCGCAGGAGGGACGACCTGGAGAGCTACTTGAGGAGCCTCGCCAAGAAGTTGTACATCAAGCTTGAAGGTGCACATTCAGTTCCGACTGGTTTTTTTTGTGTCGACTCAGTCTATGAAAATTGACTTATCCTTGGATCGTGTATGCAGAGCTTTGCCAGAACTTTGAAGAGGAGACTGGGCGGATCGAAACAGGTTTGGATCCAATCAACTCTCCCGTGAAAGATGAAGCTGCCATGAATCTGCTCCGACTGGAATCCCGCATTGACGGCGTCGTGGACTACTTGGCTCGACTGAAGGTTGCCATGTCACGGATCGACCTGGCACTTTGGCCAGAGGCTACGCTCCAAAACGATCTCAAGTCTCTGATGACTCAACTTAACGGAATCCCTGACCGAGTGCAGGAGTGGAAGAAGTCTTCTGCTCGGTGTGGCGCCGATGTGGCTCTGTCTCTGGTCCGCGTCCATTGCAAGGAGGCACGAGAAGAGAAGCTGGCCGCCATCCAAGTTGCCAATACCAGGAAGCACAATTTTCAAGATTTCATGGAGACTTTCATCGCTGTTGCCACCCGTATTGCAGACGGGATCGACTTGGACGAGTTCGTCGCCCCTTCCAGTCCTCCACCTGAGGAGTGAAAAACTTTTAAGCTCCACTTTAAATTTGCCTCGGAATGCCGAGTGGATTTTGTAACCGTCAAACTCCGTCAAGCTGAGGGCTCGATTACTTTGGCCTGAGGTCTGGGACCTTTTAGGCTTTAGCTGATCTTGATTTCTCATTGAATATCTTCATGGTTTGATTCGTCGAGTGGATCTTGATCTTCACTCGGAATAACCTTGTATTTACGGCGCAGCTCCGAAGGGGAAGGTAGCAGTCGACTCACGGATTGGGTTGTGTCTTGTACTTAGGCGAGCACCATGATGCAGCTAAGCCTCCGAGTGAGAGGTTTGCTCTCCACTCGATAGGATTTTTAAACACTTAGGCGAGCATTGGGCTGCAGCTAAGCCCCCGAGTGGGAGGATCGCTCTCCACTCAGTAGGATTTTTTCAAACTTAGGCGAGTGCCGGACTGTAGCTAAGTCTCTAAGTGAGAGAACTTAGGCGAGTGCTGGACTGCAGCTAAGCCCCCGAGTGGGAGGATCGCTCTCCACTCGGTAGGATTTTTTCAAACTTAGGCGAGTGTCGGACTGCAGCTAAGTCTCTAAGTGAGAGAACTTAGGCGAGTGCTGGACTATAGCTAAGCCCCCGAGTGGGAGGGTTGCTCTACACTCGGTAGGATTTTTTAAACTTAGGCGAGCACTGGGCTACAGCTAAGCCTCCGAGTGGGAGGATCGCTCTCCACTCGGTAGGACTTTTTCAAACTTAGGCGAGTGCCGGACTGCAGCTATGTCTCTAAGTGAGAGAACTTAGGCGAGTGCTGGACAGCAGCTAAGCCCCCGAGTGGGAGGATCGCTCTCCACTCGGTAGGATTTTTTCAAACTTAGGCGAGTGCCGGACTGCAGCTAAGTCTCTAAGTGAGGGAACTTAGGCGAGTGCTGGACTGCAGCTAAGCCCCCGAGTGGGAGGATCTCTCTCCACTCGGTAGGATTTTTTCAAACTTCGGCGAGTGCCGGACTGCAGCTAAGTCTCTAAGTGAGAGAACTTAGGCGAGTGCTGGACTGCAGCTAAGCCTCGAGTGGGAGGGTTGCTCTACACTCGGTAGGATTTTTTAAACACTTAGGCGAGCACTGGGCTGCAGCTAAGCCTCCGAGTGGGAGGATCGCTCTCCACTCGGTAGGATTTTTATATACTTAGGCGAGCGCCTGACTGCAGCTAAGCCTCTAAGTGAGAGAACTTAGGCGAGTACTGGACTGCAGCTAAGCCCCCGAGTGGGAGGATTGCTCTCCACTCGGTAGGATTTTTTCAAACTTAGGCGAAACAGATTCGCAGCTAAGTCACCCACTGGGGGATTTTGTATGCAAACAAGAGTGACAGCAATTATTGGGACACTCTTGTATTTGGTAAAAATGAACTGCAGAAATTGTTTCTTATTACATCTCGTCCAAGGGAGAACTCAAGTGTAAAAGGGGCGGAGTAGTTCCGCATTCCAAGCTCGTGGCTCGTCGGTCTGGTGATCAACATTGTAGAGGTGATATGCTCCATTGTGGAGGACTCTGGTGAAGATGAAGGGACCTTCCCAAGTAGGAGCAAGTTTGTGTGGTTTCTGTTGATCCACTCGGAGGACCAAATCTCCTTCCTGGAAGGCTCGGCTCTTCACATTTCTGGCATGGAATCGACGCAAGTCTTGCTGATAGATGGTCGATCTGATCATAGCCATTTCCCTCTCCTCCTCTAGGAGGTCGACTGCGTCTTGCCGGGCTTGCTCTGCTTCGTCTTCGTTATAAAGCTCGACTCTGGGGGCGTTGTGAAGTAGATCACTCGGCAGGACGGCTTCGGCTCCGTAAACCAGAAAAAATGGCGTTCTTCCGGTCGATCGGTTTGGGGTGGTCCTCAGCCCCCACAAAACCGACCGAAGTTCATCTACCCAAGCGCCTACTGCGTGCTTGAGATCACGCATCAATCGAGGCTTCAATCCTTTGAGAATCAGACCATTTTCTCTTTCAGCTTGTCCATTCGACTGAGGATGCGCGACCGACGCGTAGTCGACGCGCGTGCCTTGAGAGGCGCAAAAAGCTCTGAACTTGTCTGAATCGAAGTTTGACCCATTGTCGGTGATGATGCTATGTGGGACCCCATATCTGAACATTAGCCCTCTGACGAAACTGATAGCAGTGCAAGCATCAAGATTCTTGATAGGCTTGGCTTCAATCCATTTGGTGAACTTGTCGACTGCCACAAGCACATGCGTGAATCCGCTCCTGCCTGTTCTCAGTGGACCGACCATGTCCAGTCCCCAGACAGCAAAGGGCCAGACGAGTGGAATGGTCTTCAGGGCTGATGCAGGCTTGTGTGACATGTTGGAGTAGAACTGGCAACCTCCACACTTGTCGACTATCTCTTTTGCCATCTCATTTGCTCTTGGCCAGTAAAATCCTGCTCGGTATGCCTTAGCCACAATGGTCCGAGAGGACGCATGGTGACCACAGGTCCCCGAGTGGATATCATTAAGGATCATCTGACCCTCTTCTGGTGTTATGCATTTCTGACCGATTCCAGTCGCGCTTTCCCTATACAACTGTCCCTTTATGACTGTGAAGGCCTTGGATCGGCGGACGATCTGTCGAGCCTCTTCCTCGTCCTCCGGGAGTTCTTTCCTCAAGATATACGCGATGTATGGTACCGTCCAGTCAGGAGTGATAGCCAAGACCTCCATGACTAGGTCGACCACAGCAGGAATTTCGACTTCAGTCGGATCTGTGGCACTTTTCGGTTGCGGGGCTTCTTCTGCGAAGGGATCCTCCTGGACTGACGGCGAGCGGATGTGCTCCAAAAACACATTGCTGGGAATGGCTTCTCTCTTGGAGCCTATCTTTGCCAGATCATCTGCTGCTTGATTTTTCAGTCGGGGGATGTGATGAAGCTCTAACCCCTCGAATTTCTTTTCTAGCTTTCTTACTGCGTTGCAATAGCCAGTCATAGCCGGGCTTCTGACGTCCCACTCCTTCATCACCTGATTAACCACCAAATCTGAGTCGCCGTAGACCATGAGGCGCCGGACGCCGAGTGAAATGGCCATGCGCAACCCGTACAAGAGTGCTTCATATTCTGCTTCATTGTTGGAGGAATCGAAGTGAATCTGGAGAACGTATCTGAGCTTATCTCCTCGGGGGGAGACCAATACTACCCCAGCACCGGAACCATTCAGCATCTTAGATCCATCGAAGAACATGGTCCAGTGCTCCGAGTGAACTTGAGTCGGGAGTTGCTGTTCAATCCACTCGGCGATGAAATCTGCAATTGCTTGGGACTTGATAGCCTTCTTTGCTTCAAACTTGATATCTAGGGGGAGGAGTTCAATCGCCCACTTAGCCACTCGACCAGTTGCATCTCTGTTGTGCAAGATCTCTGACAGTGGAGCGTCGCTGACGACTGTAATGGAATGGTCAGAGAAGTAGTGTGCAACCTTCTTCGTGGTCATGTAGATCCCATATACAAGCTTCTGGTAATGGGGATATCTTTGCTTCGAAGGGGTCAAAACTTCAGACACATAATATACTGGGCGCTGAACTCTGAAGGCCTTTCCTTCTTCTTCCCGCTCGACCGTGAGTACTGTACTGACAACTTGTCCCGTGGCCGCAATGTACAGCAGCAGAGGCTCTTTACTGATTGGGGCAGCAAGCACCGGCTGGGTGGAGAGCAGAGCTTTGAGCTCTGCAAACGCTGCGTCAGCTTCTGGAGTCCACTCGAACTTGTCAGACTTCTTCATCAGTCGGTAAAGAGGCAACGCCTTTTCACCGAGACGAGAAATGAATCGACTTAGAGCGGCCAAGCAACCTGTAAGTTTCTGGACATCGTGTACACGCACAGGGCGCTTCATCCGGAGTATGGTGCCAACTTTCTCGGGATTGGCGTCGATTCCTCGTTCGGAAACGAGAAAACCGAGTAACTTTCCACCTGGAACTCCGAATGTGCACTTTGATGGATTGAGCTTGATATCGTATCCCCTGAGGTTAGCAAAGGTTTCGGCAAGGTCAGTCAGTAGGTCGGAACCTTTCCGTGACTTAACCACAATATCATCCATGTATGCTTCTACGTTCCGACTGATCTGAGTGAGTAAACACTTCTGAATCATCCTCATGAACGTGGCTCCAGCATTCTTGAGGCCGAAGGGCATGGTGACATAACAGAAGCACCCAAATGGGGTGATGAAAGCCGTTTTGATCTCGTCGGGTCCATACAGACGGATCTGATGGTACCCTGAATAAGCATCTAGAAAAGACAAACGCTCACACCCCGCGGTCGAGTCCACTACCTGGTCGATGCGGGGGAGAGGGAAATGATCTTTCGGGCAGGCCCGATTGATGTGTTTAAAGTCAATGCACATGCGAAGTGACTTGTCCTTTTTGGGGACCATGACTACATTGGCGAGCCACTCGGAGTGGTAAATCTCTCGGATGAACTCCGCTGCTAAGAGCCGAGCCACCTCCTCGCCAATAGCTTTCCTCTTCTGGACGGCGGACCGTCGAAGATGTTCTTTCACAGGCTTGAACTTCGGGTCGACTCGTAGGCGGTGCTCAGCCAGCCCCCTGGGAACTCCAGGCATGTCAGAAGGCTTCCATGCGAAGACGTCCCAGTTCTCACGGAGGAACTGGATGAGCGCTTCTTCCTATTTGGAGTCGAGCGTCGTCGAGATGTGAGTCGGAGCAGCGTCGGGGTCGGTCGGGTGAATGTGAGCTGGCTTAGTTTCACCGGACGACTGAAAAGCGGATTCTGAAGCAGGCTTCTTGGCTCGTAGCAATTCACTCGGATCAGCAGTCTTCTGGTACTCTTGTAGCTCAACAACTGCCATCTGAGCGTCAGCAATCTTCGATCCTTTCTGAAAACACTCTTCTGCTTTCTTCCGATTGCCGGTAACGGTGATCACACCTCTGGGGCCGGGCATCTTCAACTTGAGATACACGTAGCATGGTCGAGCCATGAAGCGTGCATAAGCTGGCCGGCCCAGAATAGCATGATAAGCACTTTGGAAGTCCACAACCTCAAATGTCAACTTTTCCCTGCGGTAATTCTTTGAATCACCGAAAACCACGTCGAGAGCAATCTGGCCGAGTGACTCGGCTTTCTTTCCAGGAATGACTCCATGGAAGCTCATGTTGCTGGCACTGAGCCTGGACATCGGAATGCCCATCCCTTTCAATGTTTCAGCATACAATATGTTCAGGCCACTGCCACCATCCATCAGGACTTTGGTCAGTCGAGTGCCTTCGACAACTGGGTCGACCACCAAAGCTTGCCTCCCAGGGGTGGCAATGTGCGTAGGGTGATCGGACCGGTCGAATGTGATGGCAGTCTGAGACCACTTCAGATAACTGGGTGTCGCCGGAGCAACCATATTCACCTCACGGTTAATGACTTTCAGTCGACTTTTGCTTTCGACATCAGCAAAAATCATCAGGGTGGAATTGATTTGGGGGTATCCGTCGTCGCTATCTTCCTTGTCCTCGACTCTGTCCGACTCTTTTTCCTTATCTTTGGGCTGTTTGCCCTGAAACTGCTGGATCAGGAGCCGGCACTGTCGAGTGGTATGCTTTGGGTAAATGAAATTACCCTCTTCATCTTTCTTGGTGTGGATGTGACATGGCAGATCCAAAACATCATTTCCATCTTGATCCTTGACTTTCTTGGGCTTCCAGGGGCCTTTGGGTTTTCCCTTGAAATTTCCCTGGGTTGCGGCCAGGGCCTCCCCAGGGGCGGCTGGCTCGGCCTTCCGCTTCTGCTTCCGACTGGAATTGCCTCCGGTTTCCTGGGCGACTGCTTTCTGCTTGCCACTCCGGAGTCGATCTTCATCTTCTCCGTTAGCGTATTTGGTGGCAATTTCCATCATCCGATTCAGGGACATTTCTCCGGTCCGACCGAACTTCAGGTTCAACTCTCTGTTCTTGACGCCTTCTTTAAAGGCACAAACTGCTTGGTGATCCGGTACGTTCTCAACTGTGTGATGCAAAGTGATCCACCTCTGGATGTAATCCCTCAGAGTTTCACTCGGCTTCTGCACGCAAGACCGCAATTCTGTAAGGCCTGCGGGTCGCTTGCATGTTCCCTCAAAGGTTGTGACAAACACTCGAGAGAGATCCTCCCAAGTGTAGATGCTGCTGGGTGCTAACTGATTCAGCCACGCTCTGGCCGAGCCCTCTAACAGGAGAGGCAAATGCTTCATAGCCACCTCATCATTGCCACCGCCAATCTGTACAGCCACTCGGTAATCTTCGAGCCAAGTGTCAGGCTTAGACTCACCGGTGAACTTGCTGACTCCAGTCGCCAACCGAAAGTTGGGAGGAATCACCGCGGCCCTGATGGCTCGACTGAAACACTCTGGCCCTGAAACACGTATTCTGCTGCTGGCGGGCGCATCTCTGTTCTGGCCTTCCCGATGAGCCCTGTTCCTGTCAACCAAGCCTTGAACGAGGACAGATCTCGCGTCAAAGCCTGGGTCCCTGGGGTCGACGGGAATCCTCTGCCCAACGCTATGAGGGCGCCTGTCATCTCGATGTCGAGGCGCATATGACCCACTCCTCGGGGGAGGGGTTGGCACTCGACGTCGATCATCACGATCGGATCGGTGATCATACTGCTCATTCCTTCTGTACTGATCATGCCGGTCGCCACGTCCCTCACGCCTCGGGGGCGACCGCGGGCTGTGAGCCGACTGGACTGTATCTGTTGCAACGGATCGACTGTGGATCCTATTCCGCGACTGAGAAACGGCGGAATTCTGGTTTCCCGCCGCCCGGAGCAACGCTCTGATCTGTAACAAGCCCCTGCCAGCCTCCGACTGGGAGGGCTGAATCGATTCTGCTATACGGGCCGCGGCGGCCAAATTCTGAACTGGGGTTCGGTATACCTGCGTCGGCGGGAAGAGCTGGCGTCGACTAGACTCGGGAGCCCGCTGACGCGCTTGCTCGTCGAGTGCTCGCTGGAGATTCTCCAGTCGAGTGCGCTCGGCCAAATTAGCCAAGCGCGCGTCCTCCAAGGCCCGGGCCTCGGGGGACTCTCCGACGATAGGAGTGCGGAGTGCGTCCGTGTTCCGGCGGCGAAGCTCCTCTCGCTGTAATGACGTGAGAGGTTCGGGGAGATACTCATCGTGGGGATGCGACGGGTCGCCCCCACCCGCGCCTCCATCAGCGCGAGGGAAACCGGGAGGACTGTGCGTTCCATCGACCGCCAGGATCTCAGCCGCTGGGTCGCTGCTGTCGCACTCGGATGCGGTCTCCGCGGAGCCAGTCGACAGGTCGAACAGGCCGCAGAGGGATTCGTCGGGCTCGATTGCCGCGACTTGCGGGGCGGCCGACTGGCGAGCCACGGCATGCCTCACCCACCTCTGAAGTCTCGACCGACCGGAGCGCTTGCGCCGGTGGGAGACAGAGCGGGGAGACGATACGGGGGCCGACCGATACTGGGTCGACGGCTGCCGCAGGAGGACGCCACGAACGCATGCGCGGAAATGCGTCGCACCGCGGACGGGGAGCGCGTCGATGTCGAGTGGCGCCTCCTGAAGCCAGGCGGAGTCGTCGGCGATGAACGTGAGCGCGCCGAGGCGGATCTCGCGGCCCTCCACCAAAACTCCGCACGAAACCATGATCAAAGGGATCGGAAAAATCGCAACTTCTCCAATCAGGTGCTAAGATTCCGGCCCCACGGTGGGCGCCAACTGTCGTGGTTCTAACTCTGACAGTGATGTAGGGGGGTATGTATGGAGAGGCTAGATCTCAGCTATTGGGAAGTTGTAAACACACCAAGATGTACGAGTTCAGGCCCTTCGCGGAGGAAGTAACAGCCCTACGTCTCGGTGCCCGGAGGCGGTCGACTGGATTACTGGCGTGTGAATAACAGGGGTGCGAACCCTTCATACTGAGGAGGGGGGTGGCTTATATAGAGTTCGCCGGCCCCCTCCTGCCCTCAGTAATGCAGGGTTTAAGGTACATTTAAGGTTGGGCGTTACTGGTAACGCCCCTAATAAAGTGCTATAATGGCCATAAAGACTACTTGATAGCCGACCGTTTGCCTGCGGAGTGACTTTAGGTCTCCTGGCGGTCGAGTGGTTGGCTTCATGGTCGAGTGATAGCTTCTTGGTCAAGTGTCTTGAACCCGTCGAGTGGGATACCTTCAAGTCGATTGAAAGGTGACTTCTTGTCCTAGGGTAGGGCTTTTTGGACAGGTCCGTGCCCCTACCCTAGGTACATGGCTTCATCATTAGCCCCCGAATGGATCGAGGTTAGAGTGGGGAAAGAGTTGGAGATCTTTCCGACTGGTTCTTTGGGCTACGTGAGTGCCTCGTTTTGGGTCAATCGTCACGGATGACGTTGCCAACCTTTTTCAGTCGCCTTGATCCATTCCAGGCCTTTCGTCGAGTGAATTTCTTTATTTGTGACATACCGAGCATCGGCGCTGGCGGGGTCTTCCGTTTTGACAAGTTGTTCTGCAGCCCGCGGATGTCGTGGGATTTTGGATTTTGGGAAGCGCGCGGGACGGGAGCGGCCGCAGTAATCGGAAGCGATAAAGCGGAAGCTCCTCGATCCCCGCATCGCCTTTTTCGCCATGTACTGCACGCGCGTCTGCTGCGGGATTTGACTGGATAGTTTGGGCCTACCAGTCAGCCACTCGGGAGCGGCCCCTTATAAATCGCCGGCTCGGGGTTTCCAAGCAGTGCACTCTCTTCTCCTCCTTTCTTCTTCCTCTCTCCCTTCGCAAGTCCTTCCGCCACCTCCGTTCTCGCCCCAGCGCAGCAGGACCGTGCAAGACTTCGCCGACGACGATGACAAAGGGCAAGACCTCCGCTCTGGAGCGCGAAGAAGGCGGCGGCGCAGGGGAAGGGGAAAAGATCGGCTCGGGGCGGATCCTCCTCTAGGACCGCTCTGCCCAAAGGTTGGATTCAGGGCGACTGGATGCCGTCGGTGCTCCGCAAGAGGATCTCGATGACATGGTCGAGGGGGGAGTCATCCCCCACCAAGCCGTGCGTCTTCCGGGGGGAGAGATCGAATCCCAACCCTGTGACGGTGAGTGCGTGCTCCTAGCCACCCATACGACCGAGGGTTTTCTCTGCCGCCCCATCCCTTTTTCCAGAGTTTTCTGAACTTCTTCAGGGCGCAGCTCCATCACTTCACTCCCAACTCCATCGTATACCTCGCCGCTTACATTTCTATGTGCGAGGCCTTCTTGGGTTGCCGCCCCCACTGGGGACTCTTCAAGCACATCTTTACCTGTCGCTTTCAATCGGTCAAGAAGGCCAAGTCGAGTGACGAGAGGACGCAGGTGATCCAGCTGTGCGGGGGTCTGGCGATCCAGGCGAGGGGGAAGAGTTGTTTTCCTTCCATCACTTTCCCGGAGTCGGTCCGCGGTTGGCAGGCAACCTGGTTCTACTGTCAAGACCAGGCGATCCCAGGGCAGTCGACTGGACTTCCTCCATTCTCTCTCGACCGAGCTGAAAAGCCTGCTTCTCTGAAAGTGTCACCGGAGGAAAGGGCCCAGGTCAAAGTGTTGGCGGGTCGAGTGGTTGAGCTCGTCCGTGAGGGTGTGACTGGTATGGACCTGCTGGAGGTCTTCCTCCGGAGGCGTATCCAACCGCTCCAGGCCCGTGACCACCCGATGTGGCTGTATGCGGGCCTTGACGACACCACTCGGGTCCACCCGGAGGAGGTCACCGACGAGATGCTGGAGGGGTGGCTGTCGAGAAGTACGGGGAACAAAGACAACCCCCGAGGAGCCAGGAGGGTGGTTCCACTCGACAATTCGTATGAGGTGGACCAGGTGTGTCTTTATGCCCCCGACTGAAATCTTGTTTTCTGCATTGGTCCTCTTTGAGTTGGTCGATTGACTTTCGTCTGGTCTGTTGTTTTCCAGGCGACCACCGAGATGTACTCGACGCCCAACGGGGCTCAGGGGCCGACTGAGGAAGGGGAGGCGAGCGGAGGTGAGAGCGAGGACGACCAAGGCGAGTGGGAGTCCGACGATGAAGGGGAGGGAGACGACAATGTCTACACCAGCGAAGTGGAGGAGGAGGAGGAGGTCAAACCCCCTCGCCCAGAGGGGCGGTCCAATCACACACACGACCCAACGCGGGAACGTGGCAAGGCGACTGCTTCTGTTGGGCAGTCATCGAAACACCCTCGGACCTCTTCTCCTACGCCGACTGGGAAGGTTCCCAAGCTCCCACGCACGACGCTGTCCAAGCCGCCCAAGGCTCTTTCCAAGATGAAGATAGCTGTCCCTACCATTTCTGGGTAATAATGAAACTTGTTTTCCTTCGTTGACCATGGACAGATCCTTGGTCGATTCATTGAGCCAACCGACTGACTTTCGAGTTTCGCAGTGCTGCTACTTCTGAGGTCTCCGCCAAGGACGACGACCAAGAGCTGGAGGATGCTGTTACCTCCAACCCTGGTACGATTACTAACGTTCTGTCCTGAGTCGACTGATCATTTATTGCTGAATTGGTCGATTGAATGTTTCCTTTGTAGCCCCTCCTCATGTTGTCAACCTCCCGGATGACGATGACGATGGTCCGTTGAGGGTGAGGAGGCATAAGAAGGCGCCGGCTGACCGGGCCTCCCACTCCGCTCCGGCGTCTGAGGCTGTTGCTCGGGATGGTGGTGACGCCGCTCGGGCTTCTGTGACCTTCGCCGTTCCTCTGGCGAGTGTGCAGCCCTCATCGTCGACTGCGGATGCGTCTTCGCTTTTTGCCGCATACCCCGTCCCTGAGGACCAAGCGGCTGCTGCCAAGGAGGCTATACGCCAGGAGGGGATCATGATGGAGCAAGTGAAGATGGATCGGGAGGCCAGTCAAGCAGCCTATGACGCGAGTTCGGCTCTTCAGAGCAACGTCCAGGTCAGTCGACTCAACACTTGGTCTGTTATGATATGTTGTTTGAAGAGTCTCTTTTCCGAAGATCTTTTGTATCTGTATCTATACACCCACTGGGTGTGTCTGCCTATCCTTGGACAAGTGGGGGCACGCTAAGTGCACCCACTGGGTGTAGTCCCCGAGACTACGGTGGACTGCTGGCAGTCGACTGTAGTCTTTACATTGTGTTGCTGTAGTTGTATTTCTTCACTCGGTTTGTTCGGGCCAGGTCAAGTGGAACCCCCTTTTTTTTTGGTCAAACCAGTGGGGGCACGCTGAGTGCACCCACTGGGTGTAGTCCCCGAGACTACTGTCGAATGTTTTTGATTCGGCTGTGGTCTTAGAAACGTCGTCATTGTCCCTTAGTTACTCGGAAGCAACTTATCTTGGACGTCTGTCGACTGATTTTGCTTTTACAGAAATCCTGCGAACTCGTAGCTCGCTATACTGAGTTGGAGAAGCAGAAGATTCAACTGAACCTTGATCTGGAGCTGGCCAGAACGGAGCTGCAGAAGGTCAGAGACGGCGCCGCAGGTAAGACGACTTTGTCGATTGGTTAGTCTTTGGGCTTGAGTACCCTTTTGTTATTCCCGATTCAATCATCATTTCTTCGCAGAAAAACTGAACGAAGCTCTGGCGAAGAAGGATCAGGACTTGGCTATGCCCGTAAGGAGGCTGATGACAAGACCGCTCTGGCCGCACAGAAGCTGGCTTCGGTCGACCATTTAGAAGAAGAGAATACCAAGCTGAAGACCGCTCTGAATGAAGCCAACAGGGAGTGTTCACGTTGGAAGAAGGAGAACCTCACCCTGAGCGAGAAGCTGGAAGGCATCGCTCGCAGGAGGGACGACCTGGAGAGCTACTTGGGGAGCCTCGCCAAGAAGTTGTACCTTAAGCTTGAAGGTGCGCATTCAGTTCCGACTGGTTTTTGTGTCGACTCAGTCTATGAAAATTGACTTATCCTTGGATCGTGTATGCAGAACTTTGCCAGAATTTTGAAGGGAGACCAGTCGGGTGGAGCCAAGCTTGGACCCTGTTAACTCTCTTGTGAAGGACGAGGCTGCAATGAACGTGCTCCAGCTGGAGTCTCGTACTGCCACGCGTTGTTGACTATCTGGCTCAGCTGAAAGTGGCGATGTCGCGGATCGACACATTGCTCTGCCTGCGACGACGCTTCAGAACGACCTCGAGTCTCTGATGGCTCGACTTAACGAAGTCCCAGGTCGAGTGGCGGAATGGAAAAATCTTCTGCTAGATGGGTGCTGACGTCGCTCTGTCTCTGGTCCGCGTCCATTGCAAGGAGGCGCGAGAAGAAAAGCTGCGGCCATCCAAGTTGCCAATACTAGGAAGCACAGCTTTCAAGACTTCATGGAGACTTTCATCGCTGCTGCCACCCGTTATTGCCGACGGGATCGACTTGGATGAGTTCGTCGCCCCTTCCAGTCCTCCTCCTGAGGAGTAAAAACTTTGAATTTGCCTCAGAATGCCGAGTGGATTTGTAACCGTTTAAACTCCATCGAGTTGAGGGCTTTGATTACTTTGGCCTGAGGTCTGGGACCTTTTAGGCTTTAGCTGATCTTGATTTCTCGTTGAATATCTCATGGTTTGATTCGTCGAGTGGATCTTGATCTTCACTCGGAATAACCTTGTATTTGCGGCGCAGCTCCGAAGGGGAAGGTAGCAGTCGACTCACGGATTGGGTTGTGTCTTGTACTTAGGCGAGCACCATGCTGCAGCTAAGCCTCCGAGTGAGAGGTTTGCTCTCCACTCGATAGGATTTTTAAACACTTAGGCGAGCATTGGGCTGCAGCTAAGCCCCCGAGTGGGAGGATCGCTCTCCACTCGGTAGGATTTTTTCAAACTTAGGCGAGTGCCGGACTGTAGCTAAGTCTCTAAGTGAGAGAACTTAGGCGAGTGCTGGACTGCAGCTAAGCCCCGAGTGGGAGGATCGCTCTCCACTCGGTAGGATTTTTTCAAACTTAGGCGAGTGTCGGACTGCAGCTAAGTCTCTAAGTGAGAGAACTTAGGCGAGTGCTGGACTGTAGCTAAGCCCCCGAGTGGGAGGGTTGCTCTACACTCGGTAGGATTTTTTAAACTTAGGCGAGCACTGGGCTACAGCTAAGCCTCCGAGTGGGAGGATCGCTCTCCACTCGGTAGGATTTTTTCAAACTTAGGCGAGTGCCGGACTGCAGCTAAGTCTCTAAGTGAGAGAACTTAGGCGTGTGCTGGACAGCAGCTAAGCCCCCGAGTGGGAGGATCGCTCTCCACTCGGTAGGATTTTTTCAAACTTAGGCGAGTGCCGGACTGCAGCTAAGTCTCTAAGTGAGGGAACTTAGGCGAGTGCTGGACTGCAGCTAAGCCCCCGAGTGGGAGGATCTCTCTCCACTCGGTAGGATTTTTTCAAACTTAGGCGAGTGCCGGACTGCAGCTAAGTCTCTAAGTGAGAGAACTTAGGCGAGTGCTGGACTGCAGCTAAGCCTCCGAGTGGGAGGGTTGCTCTACACTCGGTAGGATTTTTTAAACACTTAGGCGAGCACTGGGGACTGGCAGCTAAGCCTCCGAGTGGGAGGATCGCTCTCCACTCGGTAGGATTTTTATATACTTAGGCGAGCGCCTGACTGCAGCTAAGCCTCTAAGTGAGAGAACTTAGGCGAGTACTGGACTGCAGCTAAGCCCCCGAGTGGAGGATTGCTCTCCACTCGGTAGGATTTTTTCAAACTTAGGCGAAACGGATTCGCAGCTAAGTCACCCACTGGGGATTTCGTATGCAAACAAGAGTGACAGCAATTATTGGGACACTCTTGTATTTGGTAAAAATGAACTGCAGAAATTGTTTCTTATTACATCTCGTCCAAGGGAGAACTCAAGTGTAAAAGGGGCGGAGTAGTTCCGCATTCCAAGCTCGTGGCTCGTCGGTCTGGTGATCAACATTGTAGAGGTGATATGCTCCATTGTGGAGGACTCTGGTGACGATGAAGGGGACCTTCCCAAGTAGGAGCAAGTTTGTGTGGTTTCTGTTGATCCACTCGGAGGACCAAATCTCCTTCTGGAAGGCTCGACTCTTCACATTTCCGGGCGTGGAATCGACGCAAGTCTTGCTCATAGATGGTCGATCTGATCATAGCCATTTCCCTCTCCTCCTTCTAGGAGGTCGACTGCGTCTTGCCGGGCCTGTTCTGCTTCGTCTTCGGTGTAAAGCTCAACTCGGGGCGCGTTGTGAAGAAGATCACTTGGCAGAACGGCTTCGGCTCCATAAACCAGAAAAAATGGAGTTCTTCCAGTCGACCGGTTGGGGTGGTCCTCAATCCCCACAGAAACTGACGGAAGTTCGTCGACCCAAGCACCTGCCACGTGTTTGAGATCACGCATCAGCCGAGGCTTCAGTCCTTTGAGAATCAGACCATTTTCTCTTTCAGCTTGACCATTCGACTGAGGATGCGCGACCGACGCGTAGTCGACTCGGGTGCCTTGAGAGGCGCAAAAGGCTCTGAAATTGTCTGAATCGAAGTTTGACCCATTGTCAGTGATGATGCTATGCGGGACCCCATATCTGAATATCAACTCTCTGATGAAACCGATAGCAGTGCTAGCATCAAGATTTTTGATAGGCTTGGCTTCAATCCATTTGGTGAACTTGTCGACTGCCACAAGCACATGCGTGAATCCTCTCCTGCCTGTTCTCAGTGGACCAACCATGTCCATTCCCCAGACAGCAAAGGGCCAGACGAGTGGAATGGTCTTCAGGGCTGATGCAGGCTTGTGTGACATGTTGGAGTAGAACTGGCAGCCTCCACACTTGTCGACTATTTCTTTCGCCATCTCATTTGCTCTAGGCCAGTGGTCCGAGAGGACGCATGGTGGCCACAGGTCCCCGAGTGGATATCATCAAGGATTATCCGACCTTCTTCTGGTGTTATGCACTTCTGACCGATTCCAGTCGCGCTTTCCCTATACAGCTGTCCCTTTATGACTGTGAAGGCCTTGTATCGGCGGACGATCTGTCGAGCCTCTTCCTCATCCTCTGGGACTCTTTCCTCAAGATATACGCGATGTATGGTACCATCCAGTCAGGAGTGATGCCAAGACTCCATGACTAGGTCGACCACAGCAGGAATTTCGACTTCAGTCGGATCTGTGGCACTTTTCGGTTGCGGGGCTTCTTCTGCGAAGGGATCCTCCTGGACTGACGGCGAGCGGATGTGCTCCAAAAACACATTGCTGGGAATGGCTTCTCTTTTGGAGCCTATCTTTGCCAGATCATCTGCTGCTTGATTTTTCAGTCTGGGGATGTGATGAAGCTCTAACCCCTCGAATTTCTTTTCTAGCTTTCTTACTGTGTTGCAATAGCTAGTCATAGCCAGGCTTCTGACGTCCCACTCCTTCATCACCTGATTAACCACCAAATCTAAGTCACCGTAGACCATGAGGCGCCGGACGCCGAGTGAAATGGCCATGCGCAACCCGTACAAGAGTGCTTCATATTCTGCTTCATTGTTGGAGGAATCGAAGTGAATCTGGAGAACGTATCTGAGCTTATCTCCTCGGTGGGAGACCAATACTACCCCAGCACTGGAACCGTTCAGCATCTTAGATCCATCGAAGAACATGGTCCAGTGCTCCGAGTGAACTTGAGTCGGGAGTTGCTATTCAATCCACTCGGCGATGAAATCTGCAATTGCTTGGGACTTGATAGCCTTCTTTGCTTCAAACTTGATATCTAGGGGGAGGAGTTCAATCGCCCACTTAGCCACTCGACCAGTTGCATCTCTGTTGTGCAAGATCTGTGATAGTGGAGCGTCGCTGACGACTGTAATGGAATGGTCAGAGAAGTAGTGTGCAACCTTCTTCGTGGTCATGTAGATCCCATATACAAGCTTCTGGTAATGGGGATATCTTTGCTTCGAATGGGTCAAAACATCAGACACATAATATACTGGGCGTTGACCTCTGAAGGCCTTTCCTTCTTCTTCCCGCTCGACCGTGAGTACTGTACTGACAACTTGTCCCGTGGCCACAACGTACAACAACAAAGGCTCTTTACTGATTGGGGCAGCAAGCACCGGCTGGGTGGAGAGCAGAGCTTTGAGCTCTGCAAACGCTGCGTTAGCTTCTGGAGTCCACTCGAACTTGTCAGACTTCTTCATCAGTCGGTAAAGAGGCAACGCCTTTTCACCGAGACGAGAAATGAATTGACTTAGAGCGGCCAAGCAACCTGTAAGTTTCTGGACATCGTGTACACGCACAGGGCGCTTCATCCGGAGTATGGTGCCAACTTTCTCGGGATTGGCGTCGATTCCTTGTTCGGAAACGAGAAAACCGAGTAACTTCAGTAAGGATGATTTGGACATATGGTTATGCTCTATCTATCCATGCCCCTGTTTGCAATTATGGAGTGCCCTAGCATGTCTCAATCTTGCTATACTTTTGCTATAAAATGTTCCTGGCAGATTGTTTACATGTTAATCAATTTTGCCATGGTTGTTGTAGTTGATCCATGCATGCTATTAACTTGTTCTTGCCATGGTTAGCCTTAAGATCATGTCTTCTTTTTGGTAGTATGCTTATCTTGTCATGCAATGCCTTGTGGTGAGTGAATCGAGCTCGCAAAGATGCCTTGATAACTCTGTTTTTGCCATGCTCAATTTTCTGCTAAGTTTGAATCTATTAACAAAATTTGCTATGTTTACATGGGTGCCATCATATCTTCTAATCCTTTTTAACTCATGGTCAGTAAGGGACTTTTGTTCTATGCTTTGACTAGATTAATGACATGCCTTGTTTTGCTATTATATGTTCCTTTAGCATGTTGTTAGCGTGCTCTAAACATGTCTTCCTGATGTTAATTCCTGGCATGTTGTTATTTTTAAGAAGTCTGTGATGCTGATATCTTTTGCACTTTTGCCATGCTTGTTTGAACCTGCTATTGTGTGAATTAGCCGTACCTCAGTGTTCATCTTTTGTCAAGCATCTTGAGTAGATCACTTCCAAGTGCTTTGTTGCTATGTTGGAGTGTAGTAGCTTAGTTTCTTGTTGCATTCTAGATGGCATCGTGCTGTTAATCGCAGAATTGTGCCATTCTTGTTTTCTCGCCATTTGCAAACCGTGCATCCGATTCCGGTGATCTTTATATCGATTTTGACCGAAATCATCTCATATTTCTAGCGGCACTCTTGGATTGCCAAGTTAATGCCTTGATCAATATTTTCCTTCCGGAGCACGCATATGCATTGCATATCACATCCCGCATGTCATGCCATGTTTTGCATCATGTTGCTTGCGCATTGTACCGTGGTTGATTGTGGTTTCCTTTGCTTGTGTTATTGCCTTGGGTAGAGCCAGGAGACGAGTACATGATCGAGGAACCCGTTGATTACACTTACGAGGATCAAGCTTTCGTCAACTCGGAGAACTTTGCAGGCAAGATGACCATACCCTCGAAATCACTTCTATCTTTGCTTGCTAGTTGTTCGCTCTATTGCTATGCTGCGATACCTACCACTTGCTATATCATGCCTCCCATATTGCCATGTCAAGCCTCTAACCCACCTTTCCTAGCAAACCGTTGTTTGGCTATGTTACCGCTTTACTCAGCCCCTCAACTAGCGTTGCTAGTTGCAAGTGGAGATGAAGTTTGTTCCATGTTGGAACATGGATATTGTTGGGATATCATTATTATATCTTTTTTAATTTAATGCACCTATATACTTGGTAAAGGGTGGAAGGCTCGGCCTTATGCCTAGTGTTTTGTTCCAGTCTTGCCGCCCTAGTTTCTGTCATACCGGTGTTATGTTCCTTGATTTTGCGTTCCTTACGCGGTTGGGTGTTATGGGAACCCCTTGACAGTTCGCTTTGAATAAAACTCCTCCAGCAAGGCCCAACCTTGATTTTACCATTTGCCTACCTACCACCATATACCTTCCCTTGGGTTCTGCACACGCAAGGGTCATCTTTATTTTAAGCACCCCCCGGGCAAGTGCTCCTCTGAGTGTTGGTCCGAACTAGAGTCCTTTGCAACGCCACCTCGAGGAAACATGAGGTTTGGTTTTAGTTGTACGGAGCGCTCATCCGGTGTGCCCTAAGAACGAGATACGTGCGACTCCTATCGGGATTTCTCGGCACATCAGGCGGCTTTGCTGGTCTTGTTTTACCATTGTCGAAATGTCTTGTAACCAGGATTCCGAGACTGGTCGGCTCTTCCCGGGAGAAGGAATATCCTTCGTTGACCGTGAGAGCTTGTGATGGGATAAGTTGGGAAACCCCTGTAGGGTTTTGAACTTTCGAAAGCCGTGCCCGCGGTTATGGCAGATGGGAATTTGTTAATGTCCGGTTGTAGAAAACTTGAAACTTAACTTAATTAAAATGAATCAACCGCGTGTGTAGCCGTGATGGTCTCTTTTCGGAAGAGTCCGGGAAGAGAACACGGCCTCGTGTTATGCTTGAACGTAAGTAGCTTCAGGATCACTATTAGTTTCTTGACCATGCTTTGCTTCTCTTGTCGCTCTCATTTGCGTAAGTTAGCCACCATATATACTAGTGCTTGCTGCAGCTCCACCTCACGACCCATTCCAACCATTAAGCTTAAATAGTCTTGATCGCGAGGGTGTGAGATTGCCGAGTCCCCGTGACTCACAGATACTTCCAAAACAGATGCAGGTGCCGACGATGCCAGTGTAGGGGACGCTACCGAACTCAAGTGGGAGTTCGACGAGGATTCCGGCCGTTACTATGTGTCTTTTTCGGATCATCAGTAGAGGAGGCCAGTTGGGGCAATCGGGGATCTAGCATTTGGGGTTGTCTTTCTTTTATTTGGTTCCGTAGTCGGACCTTGATTGTATTCTGGATGATGTATGATATATTTATGTATTGTTTGAAGTGGCGATTGTAAGCCAACTCTTTATCCCTTTCTTATTCAGTACATGGGATGTGTAAAGATTACCCCTCTTGCGACTTGCCTACTATGCGGTTATGCCTCCAAGTTGTGCTCCGACACGTGGGAGATATAGCCGCATCATGGGTGTTACAGAGCGTTCCATGTTTCCGTTGACTGTTATGACACCGCGTGGCCCGGGCATCTTAAGTGTGAGATAGGCATAGTGTGGCACTGCATTGAAGCAAGCAAATGTGGTTCGTCCGAGCAGTGCGTGATAGACACTGCGAAAGAGGACGATGTCGAAGATCAAGTCTGTTGGGAACGTAGTAATTTCAAAAAAATTCCTATGCACACGTAGGATCATGGTGATGCATAGCAACAAGAGGGGAGAGTGTCTTCCACATACCCGCGTAGACCGTTAAGCGGAAGCGTTATGACAACGCGGTTGATGTAGTCGTACGTCTTCACGATCGACCAATCCTCAGTACCGAACGTACGGCACATCCGGGACTCTAAACTACCTTCGTTACATCAAAACATATAAACTCGTAAAACCGATCATCACAGAACTTTAAGCGTGTGGACCCTACGGGTTCAAGAACTATGTAGACATGACCGAGACACATCTTCAGTCAATAACCAATAGTGGAACCTAGATGCTCATATTGATTCCTACATATTCTACGAAGATATTTATCGGTCAAACCGCACAACACTATATGTTGTTCTCTTTGTCATCGGTATGTTACTTGTCCGAGATTCGATCATCGGTATCCAACACCTAGTTCAATCTTGTTACCGGCAAGTCTCTTTACTCATTCCGTAATACATCACCTCATAACTAACTCATTAGTTATCATGCTTGCAAGGCTTATAGTGATGTGTATTACCGAGAGGGCCCAAAGATACCTCTCCGACAATCGGAGTGACAAATCCTAATCTTGATCTATGCCAACTCAACAAGTACCATCGGAGACACTTGTAGAGCACCTTTATAATCACCCAGTTACGTTGTGACGTTTGGTAGCACACAAATTGTTCCTCCGATATTCGGGAGTTGCATAATCCCATAGTCATAAGAACATGTATAAGTCATGAAGAAAGCAATAGCAGTAAACAAACAATCAAGTGCTAAGCTAACGGAATGGGTCAAGTCAATCACATCATTCTCCTAATGATGTGATCCCATTCATCAAATAACAACTCATGTCTATGGTTAGGAAACTTAACCATCTTTGATCAATGAGCTAGTCAAGTAGCGGCATACTAGTACCACTATGTTTGTCTATGTATTCACACATGTATTATGTTTCCGGTTAATACAATTCTAGCATGAATAATAAACATTTATCATGAAATAAGGAAATAAATAATAACTTTATTATTCCCTCTAGGGCATATTTCCTTCAGTCTCCCACTTGCACTAGAGTTAATAATGTAGATTACACAGTAATGATTTTAACACCCATGGAGCCTTGGTGCTGATCATGTTTTGCTCGTGGAAGAGGCTTAGTCAACGGGTCTGCAACATTCAGATCCGTATGTATCTTGCAAATCTCTATGTCTCCCACCAGGACTTGATCCCGAATGGAGTTGAAGCGCCTCTTGATATGCTTGGTTCTCTTGTGAAATCTGGATTCCTTTGCCAAAGCAATTGCACCAGTATTGTCACAAAAGATTTTCATTGGACCCGATGCACTAGGTATGACACCTAGATCGGATATGAACTCCTTCATCCAGACTCCTTCATTCGCTGCTTCCCAAGTAGGAATGTACTCCGCTTCACATGTAGATCCTGCCACGACGCGTTGTTTAGAACTGCTCCAACTGACAGCTCCACCGTTTAATATAAACACGTATCCGGTTTGCGATTTAGAATCGTCCGGATCAGTGTCAAAGCTTGCATCAACGTAACCATTTATGATGGGCTCTTTGTCACCTCCATAAACGAGAAACATATCCTTGGTCCTTTTCAGGTATTTCAGGATGTTCTTGGCCGATGTACAGTGATCCACTCCTGGATTACTTTGGTACCTCCCTGCTAAACTGATAGCAAGGCAAGCACCAGGTCTGGTAAACAGCATTGCATACATGATAGAGCCTCTGGCTGAAGCATAGGGAACACTTTTCATTTTCTCTCTATCTTCTGCAGTGGTCGGGCATTGAGTCTTACTCAACTTCACACCTTGTAACACAGACAAGAACCCTTTCTTAGCTTGATCCATTTTGAACTTCTTCAAAACTTTATCAAGGTATATTCTTTGTGAAAGTCCAAGTAAGCGTCTTGATCTATCTCTATAGATCTTGATTCCCAATATATAAGCAGCTTCACCGAGGTCTTTCATTGAAAAACTTTTATTCAAGTATCCTTTTATGCTGTCCATAAATTCTATATCATTTCCAATCAACAATATGCCATCCACATATAATATTAGAAATGCTACAGAGCTCCCACTCACTTTCTTGTAAATACAGGCTTCTCCAAAAGTCTTTTTAAAACCATATGCTTTGAACACACTATCAAAACGTTTATTCAAACTCCGAGATGCTTGCACCAGTCCATACTTTGTTAGCTCTCTTTGTATCGATGAAACCTTCAGGTTGCATCATATACAACTCTTCTTCTAGAAATCCATTCAGGAATGAAGTCTTTACATCCATTTGCCAAATTTCATAATCATAAAATGCGGCAATTGCTAACATGATTCGGACGGACTTAACCATCGCTACGGGTGACAAGGTCTCAACGTAGTCAACTCCTTGAACTTGTCGAAAACCTTTTGCAACAAGTCGAACTTTGTAGACAGTAACATTACCGTCAGCGTCTCTCTTCTTCTTGAAGATCCATTTGTTCTCGATGGCTTGTCGATCATCGCGCAAGTCAACCAAAGTCCACACTTTGTTCTAATACATGGATCCCATCTCAGACTTCATGGCCTCAAGCCATTTTGCGGAATCTGGGCTCATCATCTTTTCTTCATAGTTCGTAGGTTCGTCATGGTCAAGTAACATGACCTCCAGAATTGGATTACCGTACCACTCTGGTGCGGATCTTGCTCTGGTTGACCTATGAGGTTCGGTAGTAACTTGATCCGAAGTTTCATGATCATCATCATTAGCTTCCTCACTAATTGGTGTAGATGTCACAGGGACCGGTTTCTGTGATGAACTACTTCCAATAAGGGAGAAGGTACAGTTACCTCATCAAGTTCTACTTTCCTCCCACATACTTCTTTCAAGAGAAACTCCTTCTCTAGAAAGGATCCATTCTTAGCAACGAATATCTTGCAACCGTCTCTAAAGCATAACCCCAAAACGATAGCGGTAAATCAGTAAGAGACATCATAGATCACACCATATCTAGTAAAGTACGATTACGACATTCGGACACACCATTACATTGTGTTGTTCCGGGTGGCGTGAGTTGCGAAACTATTCCGCATTGTTTCAAATGTCGGCCAAACTAGTAACTCAAATATTCTCCTCCATGATCAGATCGCAGAAACTTTATTTTCTTGTTACGATGATTTTCCACTTCACTCTGAAATTCTTTGAACTTTTCAAATGTTTCAGACTTATGTTTCATTAAGCAGATATACACATATCTGCTCAAATCATCTGTGAAGGTGAGAAAATAACAATACCCGCCGCGAGCCTCAATATTCATCGGACCACATACATCGGTATGTATGATTTCCAACTAATCTATTGCTCGCTCCATAGTCCCGAAGAACGGTGTTTTAGTCATCTTGCCCATAAGGCATGGTTCGTAAGTACCAAGTGATTCATAATAAAGTGATTCCAAAAGTCCATCAATATGGAGTTTCTTCATGCGCTTTATACCAATATGACCCAAACGGCAGTGCCACAAATAAGTTGCACTATCATTATCAACTTTGCATCTTCTGGCTTCAACATTATGAATATGTGTATCACTACTATCGAGATTCAATAAGAATATACCACTCTTTAAGCATGCATGACCATAAAAGATATTACTCATATAAATAGAACAACCATTATTCTCAGAGTTAAATGAATAACCGTCTCGCATCAAACAAGATCCAGATATAATGCTCATGCTTAACGCTAGCACCAAATAACAATTATTTAGGTCTAAAACTAATCCCGAAGGTAGATGTAGAGGTAGCGTGCCGACGGCGATCACATCGACTTTGGAACCATTTCCCACGCGCATCGTCACCTCGTCCATAGCCAGTCTTCGCTTAATCCGTAGTCCCTGTTTCGAGTTGCAAATATTAGCAACAGAACCAGTATCAAATACCCAGGTGCTACTGCGAGCTCTGGTAAGGTACACATCAATAACATGTATATCACATATACCTTTATTCACTTTGCCATCCTTCTTATCCGCCAAATACTTGGGGCAGTTCCGCTTCCAGTGACCAGTCTGTTTGTAGTAGAAGCACTCAGTCTCAGGCTTAGGTCCAGACTTGGGTTTCTTCTCCTGAGCAGCAACTTGTTTGCCGTTCTTCTTGAAGTTCCCCTTCTTCTTCCCTTTGCCCTTTTTCTTGAAACTGGTGGTCTTATTTACCATCAACACTTGATGCTCCTTCTTGATTTCTACCTCCGCAGCCTTTAACATCGCGAAGAGCTTAGGAATAGTCTTATTCATCCCTTGCATATTATAGTTCATCAAGAAGCTTTTGTAGCTTGGTTGCATTGATTGAAGAACTCTGGCAATGACACTATCAACAGGAAGATTAACTCCCAGTTGAGTCAAGTGATTATGATATCCAGACATTTTGAGTATATGCTCACTGACAGAACTATTCTCCTCCATCTTGCGGCTATAGAACTTATTGGACACTTCATATCTCTCAATCTGGGCATTTCCTTGAAATATTAACTTCAACTCTTGGAACATCTCATATGCTCCATGACTTTCAAAACGTCATTGAAGTCCTGGTTCTAAGCTGTAAAGCATGGCACACTGAACTATCGAGTAGTCATCATCTTTACTCCGCCAAACTTTCTTGACGTTGTCAGCAACATCTGCAGCAGGCCTGGCACCTAGCGGTGCTTCCAGGACGTAATTCTTCTGTGCAACAATGAGGATAATCCTCAAGTTACGGACCCAGTCCGTGTAATTGCTACCATCATCTTTCAACTTTGCTTTCTCAAGGAACGCATTAAAATTCAACGGCGGGCCATCTATCTACAACAACATAGATAAGCAAAATACTATCAGGTACTAAGTTCATGATAAATTTAAGTTCAATTAATCATATTACTTAAGAACTCCCACTTAGATAGACATCCCTCTAATCATCTAAGTGATCACGTGATCCATATCAACTAAACCATAACCGATCATCACGTGAAATGGAGTACTTTTCAATGGTGAACATCACTATGTTGATCATATCTACTATATGATTCACGCTCGACCTTTCCGTCTCAGTGTTCCGAGGCCATATCTGCATATGCTAGGCTCGTCAAGTTTAACCCGAGTATTCTGCGAGTGCAAAACTGGCTTGCACCCGTTGCAGATGGACGTAGAGCTTATCACACCCGATCATCACGTGGTGTCTCGGCACGACGAACTTTGGCAACGGTGCATACTCAGGGAGAACACTTTTATCTTGAAATTTAGTGAGAGATCATCTTATAATGCTACCGTCAAACAAAGCAGAATAAGATGCATAAAGGATAAACATCACATGCAATCAATATAAGTCATATGATATGGCCATCATCATCGTGTGCTTGTGAGCTCCATCTCTGAAGCACCGTCATGATCACCATCGTCACCGGCGTGACACCTTGATCTCCATCGTAGCATCGTTGTCGTCTCGACAACTATTGCTTCTATGACTATCGCTACCGCTTAGTGATAAAGTAAAGCAATTACAGGGCGATTGCATTGCATACAATAAAGCGATAACCATATGGCTCCTGCCAGTTGCCGATAACTCCGTTACAAAACATGATCATCTCATACAATAAATATAGCATCATGTCTTGACCATATAACATCACAACATGCCATGCAAAAACAAGTTAGACGTCCTCTACTTTGTTGTTGCAAGTTTTACGTGGCTGCTACGGGCTGAGCAAGAACCGTTCTTACCTACGCATCAAAACCACAACGATAGTTTGTCAAGTTGGTGCTGTTTAACCTTCTCAAGGACCGGGCATAGCCACACTTGGTTCGACTAAAGTTGGAGAAACCGACACCCGCCAGCCACCTGTGTGCAAAGCACGTCGGTAGAACCAGTCTTGCGTAAGCGTACGCGTAATGTCGGTCCGGGCCGCTTCATCCAACAATACCGCCGAACCAAAGTATGACATGCAGGTAAGAAGTATGACTTGTATCGCCCACAACTCACTTGTGTTCTACTCATGCATATAACATCGGCGCATAAAACCAGGCTCTAGTGCCACTGTTGGGGAACGTAGTAATTTCAAAAAAAAAAATCCTACGCACACGCAGGATCATAGTGATGCATAGCAACAAGAGGGGAGAGTGTCATCCACGTACCCTCGTAGACCATTAAGCGAAAGCGTTATGACAACACGGTTGATGTAGTCGTACGTCTTCACGATCGACCGATCCTCAGTACCGAACATACGGCACCTCCGCGTTCAGCACACGTTCAGCTCGGTGACGTCCCGAGAACTCACGGTCCAGTAGAGCTCGGGGAAGAGTTTCGTCAGCACGACGGCGTGGTGACGATGTTGATGAAGCTACCGCAGCAGGGCTTTGCCTAAACACCGCTACAGTATGACCGAGGTGGATTATGGTGGAGGGGGCACCGCACACGGCTGGGAGAGATCTTTGTGATCAACTTGAGTGTCTAGAGGTGCCCCCCTGCCCCTGTATATAAAGGAGCAAGGGGGAGGCCAGCCGGCCCTTGTTGGCGCACCTAGGAGGAGGAATCCTCTCCTAGTAGGAGTAGGATTCCTCCCTTTCCTACTCCTACTAGGAGCGGGAAAGGCAGGGAGAGAAAGAGAAGGAAAGGGGGACGTCCCCCCTTCTCCTAGTCCAATTTGGACAGGGGGAAGGGGGTGCGCTTCCTACCCTAGGCCGGCCCCTCTCTCTTTCCCTTATGGCCCAACAAGGCCCATTAGTCCCCGGGGGGTTCCGGTAACCCCTCCAGTACTCCGGTAAAATCCCGATTTCACCCGGAACTATTCTGATGTCCAAATGTAGGCTTCCAATATATCAATCTTTATGTATTGACCATTTCGAGACTCCTCGTCATGTCCGTTATCACATCCGGGACCCTGAACTACCTTTGGTACATCAAAACATATAAACTCATAAAACCGATCGTTAGAGAACTTTAAGCGTGCGGACCCTACGGGTTCGAGAACTATGTAGACATGACCGAGACACGTCTCTGGTCAATAAACAATAGCGGGACCTGGATGCTCATATTGGTTCCTACATATTCTACGAAGATCTTTATCAGTCAAACGGCACAACACTATATGTTGTCCTCTTTGTCATTGGTATGTTACTTGTCCGAGATTCGATCATCGATATCCAATACCTAGTTCAATCTCGTTAGCGGCAAGTCTCTTTACTTGTTCCGTAATACATCACCCCGTAACTAACTCATTAGTTATCATGCTTGCAAGGCTTATAGTGATGTGTATTACCGAGAGGGCCCAGAGATACCTCTCTGACAATCGGAGTGACAAATCCTAATCTTGATCAATGCCAACTCAACAAGTACTATCGGAGACACCTGTAGAGCACCTTTATAATCACCCATTTATGTTGTGACGTTTGGTAGCACACAAAGTGTTCCTCCGATATTCGGGAGTTGCATAATCTCATAGTCATAAGAACATGTATAAGTCATGAAGAAAGCAATAGCAGTAAACAAACGATCAAGTGCTAAGATAACGGAATGGGTCAAGTCAATCACATCATTCTCCTAATGATGTGATCCCATTGATCAAATAACAACTCATGTCTATAGTTAGGAAACTTAACCATCTTTGATCAATGAGCTAGTCAAGTAGAGGCATACTAGTACCACTATGTTTGTCTATGTATTCACACATGTATTATGTTTCCGGTTAATACAATTCTAGCATGAATAATAAACCTTTATCATGAAATAAGGAAATAAATAATAACTTTATTATTGCCTCTAGGGCATATTTCCTTCAGTCTCCCACTTGCACTAGAGTCAATAATCTAGATTACACAGTAATGATTTTAACACCCATGGAGCCTTGGTGTTGATCATGTTTTGCTCGTGGAAGAGGCTTAGTCAACGGGTGTGCAACATTCAGATCCATATGTATCTTGCTAATCTCTATGTCTCCCACCTGGACTTGATCCCGAATGGAGTTGAAGCGTCTCTTGATGTGCTTGGTTCTGTTGTGAAATCTGGATTCCTTTGCCAACGCAATTGCACCAGTATTGTCACAAAAGATTTTCATTGGACCCGATGCACTAGGTATGACACCTAGATCGGATATGAACTCCTTCATCCAGACTCCTTCATTCGCTGCTTTCGAAGCAGCAATGTATTCCGCTTCACATGTAGATCCTGCCATGATGCTCTGTTTAGAACTGCTCCAACTGACAGCTCCACCGTTTAATATAAACACGTATCCGGTTTGTGATTTAGATCGTCCAGATTAGTGTCAAATCTTGCATCAACGTAACCTATTACGATGAGCTCTTTGTCACCTCCATAAATGAGAAACATATCCTTGGTCCTTTTCAGGTACTTCAGGATGTTCTTGACCGCTGTATAGTGATCCACTCCTGGATTACTTTGGTACCTCCCTGCTAAACTGATAGCAAGGCACACATCAGGTCTGGTACACAGCATTGCATACATGATAGAGCCTATGGGTGAAGCACAGGGAACACTTTTCATTTTCTCTCTATCTTCTGCAGTGGTCGGGCATTGAGTCTTACTCAACTTCACACCTTGTAACACAAGCAAGAACCCTTTCTTAGCTTGATCCATTTTGAACTTCTTCAAAACTTTATCAAGGTATGTGCTTTGTTAAAGTCCAATTAAGTGTCTTGATCTATCTCTATAGATCTTGATGCCCAATATATAAGCAGCTTCACTGAGGTCTTTCATTGAAAAACTTTTATTCAAGTATCCTTTTATGCTGTCCAGAAATTCTATATCATTTCCAATCAACAATATGTCATCCACATATAATATTAGAAATGCTACAGAGCTCCCACTCACTTTCTTGTAAATACAGGCTTTTCCAAAAGTCTTTTTAAAACCATATGCTTTGAACACACTACCAAAACGTTTATTCAAACTCCGAGATGCTTGCACCAGTCCATAAATGGATCGCTGGAGCTTGCACACTTTGTTAGCTCTCTTTGTATCAATAAAACCTTCAGGTTGCATCATATACAACTCTTCTTCTAGAAATCCATTCAGGAATGCAGTATTTACATCCATTTGCTAAATTTCATAATCAGAAAATGCGGCAATTGCTAACATGATTCAGACGGACTTAAGCATCGCTACGGGTGACAAGGTCTCATCATAGTCAACTCCTTGAACTTGTCGAAAACCTTTTGCAACAAGTCGAGCTTTGTAGACAGTAACATTACCGTCACGTCTGTATTCTTCTTGAAGATCCATTTGTTCTCGATGGCTTGTCGATCATCGGGCAAGTCAACCAAAGTCCACACTTTGTTCTCATACATGGATCCCATCTCAGACTTCATGGCCTCAAGCCATTTTGCGGAATCTGGGCTCATCATCTTTTCTTCATAGTTTGTAGTTTCGTCATGGTCAAGTAACATGACCTCCAGAATTGGATTACCGTACCACTCTGGTGCGGATCTTGCTCTGGTTGACCTATGAGGTTCGGTAGTAACTTGATCTGAAGTTTCATGATCATCATCATTAGCTTCCTCACTAATTGGTGTAGATGTCACAGGGACCGGTTTCTGTGATGAACTACTTTCCAATAAGGGAGCAGGTACAGTTACCTCATCAAGTTCTACTTTCCTCCCACATACTTCTTTCGAGAGAAACTCCTTCTCTAGAAAGGATCCATTCATAGCAACGAATATCTTGCCTTCGGATCTGTGATAGAAGGTGTACCCAATAGTTTCCTTTGGGTATCCTATGAAGACACATTTCTCCGATTTGGGTTCGAGCTTATCAGGTTGAAGCTTTTTCACATAAGCATCGCAGCCCCAAACTTTAAGAAACGACAACTTCGGTTTCTTGCCAAACCATAGTTCATAAGGTGTCCTCTCAACGGATTTTGATGGTGCCCTATTTAACGTGAATGCAACCGTCTCTAAAGCATAACCCCAAAACGATAGCGGTAAATCAGTAAGAGACATCATAGATCGCACCATATCTAGTAAAGTACGATTACGACATTCGGACACACCATTACGTTGTGGTGTTCCGGGTGGCGTGAGTTGCGAAACTATTCCGCATTGTTTCAAATGTAGGCCAAACTCGTAACTCAAATATTCTCCTCCATGATCAGATCGCAGAAACTTTATTTTCTTGTTACGATGATTTTCCACTTCACTCTGAAATTCTTTGAACTTTTCAAATGTTTCAGACTTATGTTTCATTAAGTAGATATACCCATATCTGCTCAAATCATCTGTGAAGGTGAGAAAATAACGATACCCGCCGCGAGCCTCAATATTCATCGGACCACATACATCAGTATGTATGATTTCCAACAAATCTGTTGCTCGCTCCATAGTTCCGGAGAACGGCGTTTTAGTCATCTTGCCCATAAGGCATGGTTCGCAAGTACCAAGTGATTCATAATCAAGTGATTCCAAAAGTCCATCAGTATGGAGTTTCTTCATGCGCTTTATACCAATATGACCCAAACGGCAGTGCCACAAATAAGTTGCACTATCATTATCAACTCTGCATCTTTTGGCTTCAACATTATGAATATGTGTATCACTACTATCGAGATTCAATAAGAATAGACCACTCTTTAAGGGTGCATGACCATAAAAGATATTACTCATATAAATAGAACAACCATTATTCTCAGATTTAAATGAATAACCGTCTCGCATCAAACAAGATCCAGATATAATGTTCATGCTTAACGCTGGCACCAAATAACAATTATTTAGGTCTAAAACTAATCCCGAAGGTAGATGTAGAGGTAGCGTGCCGACGGAGATCACATCGACTTTGGAACCATTTCCCACGCGCATCGTCACCTCGTCCTTAGCCAGTCTTCGCTTAATCCGTAGTCCCTGTTTCGAGTTGCAAATATTAGCAACAGAACCAGTATCAAATACCCAGGTGCTACTGCGAGCTCTGGTAAGGTACACATCAATAACATGTATATCACATATACCTTTGTTCACTTTGCCATCCTTCTTATCCGCCAAATACTTGGGGCAGTTCCGCTTCCAGTGACCAGTCTGTTTGTAGTAGAAGCACTCAGTCTCAGGCTTAGGTCCAGACTTGGGTTTCTTCTCCTGAGCAGCAACTTGTTTGCCGTTCTTCTTGAAGTTCCCCTTCTTCTTCCCTTTGCCCTTTTTCTTGAAACTGGTGGTCTTATTGACCATCAACACTTGATGCTCCTTCTTGATTTCTACCTCCGCAGCCTTTAGCATCGCGAAGAGCTCGGGAATAGTCTTATTCATCCCTTGCATATTATAGTTCATCAAGAAGCTTTTGTAGCTTGGTTGCAGTGATTGAAGAACTCTGGCAATGACACTATCAACAGGAAGATTAACTCCCAGTTGAGTCAAGTGATTATGATATCCAGACATTTTGAGTATATGCTCACTGACAGAACTATTCTCCTCCATCTTGCGGCTATAGAACTTATTGGACACTTCATATCTCTCAATCCGGGCATTTCCTTGAAATATTAACTTCAACTCTTGGAACATCTCATATGCTCCATGACTTTCAAAACGTCATTGAAGTCCTGGTTCTAAGCTGTAAAGCATGGCACACTGAACTATTGAGTAGTCATCAGCTTTACTCTGCCAAATGTTCTTAACATTGTCAGCAGCATCTGCATCAGGCCAGGCACCCAGCGGTGCTTCCAGGACGTAATTCTTCTGTGTAGCAATGAGGATAATCCTCAAGTTACGGACCCAGTCCGTGTAATTGCCACCATCATCTTTCAACTTTGCTTTCTCAAGGAACGCATTAAAATTCAACGGAACAACAACACGGGCCATCTATCTACAACAACATAGATAAGAAAAATACTATCATGTACTAAGTTCATTATAAATTTAAGTTCAATTAATCATATTACTTAAGAACTCCCACTTAGATAGACATCCCTCTAATCATCTAAGTGATCACGTGATCCATATCAACTAAACCATAACCGATCATCACCTGAAATGGAGTAGTTTTCAATGGTGAACATCACTATGTTGATCATATCTAATATATGATTCACGCTCGACCTTTCGGTCTCTGTGTTCCGAGGCCATATCTGCATATGCTAGGCTCGTCAAGTTTAACCCGAGTATTCTACGTGTGCAAAACTGGCTTGCACCCGTTGTAGATGGACGTAGAGCTTATCACACCCGATCATCATGTGGTGTCTCGGCACGACAACTTTGGCAATGGTGCATACTCAGGGAGAACACTTTTATCTTGAAATTTAGTGGGAGATCATCTTATAATGCTACCATCAAACAAAGCAGAATAAGATGCATAAAGGATAAACATCACATGCAATCAATATAAGTGATATGATATGGCCATCATCATCTTGTGCTTGTGAACTCCATCTCCGAAGCACCGTCATGATCACCATCGTCACCGACGCGACAACTTGATCTCCATCGTAGCGTCATTGTCGTCTCGCCAACTATTGCTTCTACGACTATCGCTACCACTTAGTGATAAAGTAAACCAATTACAGGGCGATTGCATTGCATACAATAAAGCGACAACCATATGGCTCCTTCCAGTTGCCGATAACTCCGTTACAAAACATGATCATCTCATACAATAAATATAGCATCATGTCTTGACCATATCACATCACAACATGCCCTGCAAAAACTAGTTAGACGTCCTCTAATTTGTTGTTGCATGTTTTATGTGGCTGCTACGGGCTGAGCAAGAACCGTTCTTACCTACGCATCAAAACCACAACGATATTTCGTCAAGTTGGTGTTGTTTTAACCTTCTCAAGGACCGGGTATAGCCACACTCGGTTTAACTAAAGTTGGAGAAACTGACACCTGCCAGCCACCTGTGTGCAAAGCACGTCGGTAGAACCAGTCTCGCGTAAGCATACGCGTAATGTCGGTCTGGGCCGCTTCATCCAACAATACCGCCGAACCAAAGTATGACATGCTAGTAAGCAGTATGACTTGTATCACCCACAACTCACTTGTGTTCTACTCATGTATATAACATCTACGCATAAAACCAGGCTCGGATGCCACTGTTGGGGAACGTAGTAATTTCAAAAAAATTCCTACGCACATGCAGGATCATGGTGATGCATAGCAATGAGAGGGGAGAGTGTCGTCCATGTACCCTCGTAGACCGTTAAGTGGAAGCGTTATGACAACGCGGTTGATGTATTCGTACGTCTTCACGGTCAACCGATCCTTAGTACCGAACGTACGTCACCTCTGCGTTCAGCACACGTTCAGCTCGGTGACGTCCCGCGAACTCACGATCCAGTAGAGCTTGGGGAAGAGTTTCGTTAGCACGACGGCGTGGTGACGATGTTGATGAAGCTACCGCAGCAGGGCTTCGCCTAAACACCGCTACAGTATGACCGAGGTGGATTATGGTGGAGGGGGGCACCACACACGGCTGGGAGAGATCTTTGTGATCAACTTGTGTGTCTAGAGGTGCCCCCCTGCCCCTGTATATAAAGGAGCAAGGGTGAGGCCTGCCGGTCCTTGTTGTCGCGCCTAGGAGGAGGAATCCTCCTCCTAGTAGGAGTAGGATTCCTCCCTTTCCTACGACTACTAGGAGGGGGAAAGGTAGGGAGAGAAAGAGAAGGAAAGGGGGACGCCGCCTCCCTTCTCCTAGTCCAATTCGGACAGGGGGAAGGGGGCGCGCTTCCTGCCCTAGGCCGGCCCCTCTCTCTTTCCCTTATGGCCCAACAAGGCCCATTAGTCCCCGGGGGGTTCCGGTAACCCCTCCGGTAGTCCGGTAAAATCCTGATTTCACCCGGAACCATTCCGATGTCCAAATGTAGGCTTCCAATATATCAATCTTTATGGTCCGACCATTTCGAGACTCCTCGTCATGTCCGTGATCACATCCGGGACTCCGAACTACCTTCGGTACATCAAAACATATAACCTCATAAAATCTATTGTCACAGAACTTTAAGCGTGCGGTCCCTACGAGTTCGAGAACTATGTAGACATGACCGAGACACGTCTCCGGTCAATAACCAATAGCGAAACCTGGATGCTCATATTGGTTCCTACATATTCTACGAAGATCTTTATCGGTCAAACCGCACAACACTATACGTTGTTCTCTTTGTCATCGGTATGTTACTTGTCCGAGATTCGATCGTCGGTATCCAATACCTAGTTCAATCTCGTTACCGGCAAGTCTCTTTACTCGTTCCGTAATATATCACCCCATAACTAACTCATTAGTTATCATGCTGTCAAGGCTTATAGTGATGTGTATTACCGAGAGGGCCCAGAGATACCTCTCCGACAATCGGAGTGACAAATCCTAATCTTGATCTATGCCAACTCAACAAGTACCATCGGAGACACCTGTAGAGCACCTTTATAATCACCCAGTTACGTTGTGACGTTTGGTAGCACACAAAGTGTTCCTCCGGTATTCGGGAGTTGCATAATCTCATAGTCATAAGAACATGTATAAGTCATGAAGAAAGCAATAGAAGTAAACAAACGATCAAGTGCTAAGATAACGGAATGGGTCAAGTCAATCACATCATTCTCCTAATGATGTGATCCCATTGATAAAATAACAACTCATGTCTATGGTTAGGAAACTTAACCATCTTTGATCAATGAGCTAGTCAAGTAGAGGCATACTAGTGACACTATGTTTGTCTATGTATTCACACATGTATTATGTTTCCGGTTAATACAATTCTAGCATGAATGATAAACATTTATCATGAAATAAGGAAATAAATAATAACTTTATTATTGCCTCTAGGGCATATTTCCTTCAAAGTCTTCGCTTTGGAAGTTGTCCGGCGATCCGAAGACGACATCCAATGTGATTGAGCCCGTGCAGCGGGCCTCTACACCTGGTATTACTCCTGTAAAGGTAGTTTTGGTGGGCTTGATCCTTGACGGATCGATGCCCATCTTGCGGACTGTGTCTTGATAGAGCAGGTTAAGGCTATTGCGGCCGTCAATGAGGACCCGCGTGAGGTGGAATCCATCAATGATTGGGTTGAGGACTAGTTCGGCTGAGCCGCCGTGACGAATACTGGTCGGATGGTCCCTGTGATCGAAAGTGATCAGGTAAGATGACCATGGATTGAATTTTGGGGTGACTGGCTCTATCACATGGACGTCCCTGAGTGCGCGTTTGTGCTCCCTCTTGGGGATATGAGTGACGTATATCATGTTCACCGTTTTGACTTGGGGGGGGGGATTTCTTCCATCCCCCTTGTTCGGTGGACGGGGCTCCTCGTTACCGTCTTCACTTGTCGACCCCTTCTCCCTGTCCTCAGTATTTAACTTACCGGCATGTTTAAAGACCCAACAGCTTTTGTTGGTATGATTGGCTGGTTTATAAGGGTGTCGTGGATCTGACATGGTCGATCGAGTATTTGGTCCAAGCTGGATGAGCCCGGCTTGTTTCTTTTGAATGGCTTCTTTCGCAGACCAGACTTGGAGCCACTGAATCTGGCGCTGACCGCTGTGTCTTCGGTATTGTCACTGTTGTTTCGACGCTTGTGCCTGTTGCGTCGGGGCTTGCCATTGCTATTTCTGGCTTCAGAGGGGCCAGGTTCGCTTGCAGTGTTGCTGCTATGGGCTAGCCAACTATCTTCGCCTGTGCAAAAGCGGGTCATAAGTGTCGTGAGGGCTGCCATGGACTTCGGCTTTTCTTTGCCAAGGTGTCGGGTGAGCCATTCGTCGTGAATGCTATGCTTGAAGGCCGCTAGGGCTTCGGCATTCGGGCAGTCGACGATCTAGTTCTTTTTAGTTAGGAACCTAGTCCAGAATTTCCTGGCCAACTCTTCGGGTTGTTGAACTATGTGACTTAGGTCATCGGCGTCCGAAGGTCGGACATATGTACCCTGGAAGTTGTCGCGGAAGGCGTCTTCCAAGTCCTCCCAGCTGCCAATGGAGTTTTCTGGCAGGCTATTTAACCAGTGCCGAGCTGGTCCTTTGAGCTTTAGCGGGAGGTATTTGATGGCGTGAATATCATCACCGCGAGCCATATGAATATGGAGAATAAAGTCCTCAATCCATACTGCAGAATCTGTTGTTCCATCATATGATTTGATATTCACGGGTTTAAACCCATCTGGGAATTCATGCTCCATTACTTCATCAGTGAAGCAGAGGGGGTGTGCGGCGCCTCTATATCGGGCCAAGTCGTGACGCAGCTCAGATGTAGTCCGTCTATGGTTTTCAGCTCGGGGTGGTTATGCTTGTCACACCCGGCTAGATGGTCATCCTCGTGCGTCGAGGCACGCCCCCGCGATCCGTAGATCAACCTGGTCTGACCTTCTCTATTTTCCAAGTACTGTCGTAGATCGTATGTATGTCCCCGAGTTGTCGTGTCTCTACTTTTTCGGCGAGGTAGCGCGGGCTGGTGTTCGGCTTGAGTTGCCATTTTTTCACGGCCACGTGGTCGCCGGTCGGCTGCATTACGTGCTGATGGTATGGGCTCCAGCACCTCGTCATTGAATTGAGGTAGCAGCTTACGCTTCGGGTAACTCTTGGTTGGGCGCTCGAGGCCATATTCCTCGGCTGCCAGGACGTTAGTCCACCTGTCGTTGAGAAGATCTTGGTCAGCTTGGAGCTGCCGCTACTTCTTTTTCAGGCTCCTTGCAGTGGCTATTAGCCTGCGCCTAAAGTGTTCTTGCTCATGGGGTTCCTCAGGCACGATAAAGTCTTCGTCGCCGAGGCTCACCTCCTCCTCGGAGGGTGGAAGATAATTACTATCCTCCGAGTCTTCATTTATAGCCTGGTCATCAGGGCTTATTTTCCCATCTTTCCGATCGTCCTATTCGGAGGTTAGCTCGACAGGGTCTTCTTGGTCTTCAGCGTCGTCCGGAGTGTTGTTCTCTCCGGTGCTAGTATTGCTATCTTTTCCATGGCGTGATTTAGAGCGGCGCCGCTGACGTCGGTGCTTTGGTTGAGTCTCAGGAGGTATATCCTAAACTGGATTTTTCTTGTTATCATCGTTACCCTCTTTGGGTGTATCCACCATATACACGTCATACGAAGAGGTGGTTGTCCATCGTTCGGTAAACAGTGTGTTTTGGGCCTGCTCTTCTCCGGCATCGTCGTCCATACCATCGATGTCTTCGGAGCCGTAATCGAGCATGTCGGTTAAGTCCTCGACAGTGGCTATGAAGAGGGTGGTGGGTGGGACGTAAAATTCCCCGCTCTCAGCCCCTAGTCCGGTCTGGGCGTAGTTCAGATGTTGCTCCTCTGTAATGACGAGGGATCGCATTAAGTCCAGAGCCTCGCTTAAAGGCGAGGTTCAGTCAGGGAGAAGAGAGTTCATGGAGTGCGGCAAGAAGAGAACTCTTTGGCTGAGCTCACACGATGATGACTCCGAGGGTTCGGGGCCAGTGTTCGGAGAGGAGTCCGGCGGGCTCGAGAACCCCGTCTTCGAACCTGGAGACGCGCTCCGGATTTAAGGCCAGAGCGGAGGTTGGGGTCGCGAACCCTTGGAAGATCAAGTCTCCTCGGATATCAGCGACATAATCCAGATTTTCAAAACTAATCTGGTGACTTGGGGCGTAGCTGTCGATCTGCTCTAGATGGCCAAGCGAGTTGGCCCATAGTGCGAAGCCACCGAATACAAAGATCTGGTCAGGGAGAAAAACCTCCTTCAGGGCAGCTTTGTTGTAGATGACTGATGGAGCCATCGGACCTTCTGGCGACGACACAACATAACTCTCAATGAAAGCACCAATGTCGGTGTCAAAACTAGCAGATCTTGGGTAGGGGGTCCCGAACTATGCGTCTAAGGATCGATGGTAACAGGAGACAAGGGCCAAGATGTTTTACCCAGGTTCAGGCCCTCTTGATGGAGGTAATACCCTCGTCCTGCTTGATTGAGTTTGATGAGTATAGGGGTTACAAGAGTTTATCTACCACGAGATCGTAATGGCTAAACCCTAATTGTCTAGCCTGTATGATTATGATTGCCTCTACGGACTAAACCCTTCGGTTTATATAGATACCGGAGGGGACTACGGTTGTACAGAGTCGTTTTACAGAGAAAGGAGTATTCACATCCGCACGCTAAGCTTGCCTTCCACGCCAAGAAGAGTCCCATCCAGACACAGGAGGAAGTCTTCTGTCTTGTATCTTCATGGCCCATTAGTCTGGCCCACGTCACATAGCCCGGACGCCCGAGGACCCCTTAATCCGGGACTCCCTCAGTAGCCCCTATGGAACTCCAGCCCTCTCGACCTCATCGACACCCATGAGCTTTGCCATGGCTATCGAAAAAGCTTGGATGCATTCTCCAAGATCCTCCGCAGTCACCTTGGCCCAACCAGAGGCCTTAGAATGGGCAAGTTCTGTTCCAACGGCAAGGACCGAGCCAAGCTTGACGACTGGTTCTGATCCCCCGCCCTAGGTCAGCTCGAGGATCTCACTTTTGATGATGGGCATATGCGGTTGCTGCCAACGTCCGCACTCTGCCCCGCACCCATGCTGCGCATCGCCAAGTTCAGGAACTGCCATCCCCCCTTAATGATGTGCCCGCTCTTATTCTACCACGACTGAAGCACCTCAAGCTCATCGTCGTCTGCCTCTCAAACGGTGACATGGAGCGCTTGCTCAGTGGTTGCACTGCACTCAAGTACCTTCGTCTTCAGGCGATCAATGGGTTGAGTACCTTCCACATCACCTCCATGACTCTCCGGACTAGTTATGTGTGTTGCTGGTGCGGCAGGAAGACATCACAAGATGTGTACCATGGTATGGTCATTGAGGACACACCTGCACTTGAGAGATTACTTGTAGTTGATCAAGTAGGTCCAACAAGAATCAATGTCATTTCTGCGCTGAAATTGATAGTGGTGGGCTACTCGTCAGGCAAATACTCCAAACTTGTTATTGGATCCACACCCGTTCAGGTACAACAACCACCTTCTACCTCTCCTTCTACAAATTAACATTATTTCTAATTTTGAAGATGTTTGTTCGTCTATCATTCAGAAAATGATTCCGACAAGCTTGACCCCGAAATTGTACACAGTGAAGGTCTTGGCACTAGAATCTATCGGCCCCAACCTGGAGCAAGTTGTCAGTTTCCTGAGATGCTTTCCATGCGTGGAGAAGCTATATACCAAGGTGATGTTCCTTTCCTGTTAAATGTTAACCATAAGGGAGTACAATTTGTGACACCTTTTTCCAAGTTTACAATGACAATGTACTACTATTTTTGAAGGATTCTTTTGGAGGATTTTTGTACATACATGCCCCCCCATATTGGTTGCTTGATCCATATGCTTTCAATCAATAAGCATTTCTCCTTTGGATTCATATGTACTAGTTTTCTTAGGGAACTTTTCATCCACTCCAACCTCTTGTGAAGAAGGCTACATTTTTCTAGAATGTAATCAAATGCCCATGTTAACCATGTCAGATCGAAGATGGCATGTTAGTGCATTTTACAAAACCTGCAAACCAAATAGGCATGTAGTAATGTTCAAAAGTGCATGTAGGCACTAACACGTTTTCTTATTTTGCAGATAAGATTAGGCCTAGTGGTGGATAATGTGATACAATACAACAATCACGTTGAATGCCTAGATCTGCATCTCTCGAAAATTACTTTAAATTCCTACCGATGAACCTTACCAGAGATTATATTCGCCAGGTTCTTTGTTCCTAGAGCAAGGGTGCTGAAGGAAATGAGGCTTGCCCTACATTTATTTCGCAAAAATGAATGGTTTGTTGATCAGTGCCGGGGCCTGCGGCAGAATGGAATAGGCTCCAAAAATTTTGAATTTCATTTTGGAACTTCAGATGACAGAGTAATCGAAAGTCATCGTGTCAACCCCATACATGACTTCTCACTGGCTGACCCCTTTGCAAAAATTGTGAGGTTTCGAAACCAGACTTATGAAGGAAATATGCCCTAGAGGCAATAATAAAGTTGTTATTTATATTTCCTTATATCATGATAAATGTTTATTATTCATGCTCGAATTGTATTAACCGGAAACTTAGTACATGTGTGAATACATAGACAAATAGAGCGTCACTAGTTTGCCTCTACGTGACTAGCTCGTTGAACCAATGATGGTTATGTTTCCTAACCATAGACATGAGTTGTCATTTGATTAACGGGATCATATCATTAGAGAATGATGTGATTGACTTGACCCATCCGTTAGCTTAGCACGATGATCATTTAGTTTGTTGCTATTGCTTTCTCCATAACTTATACATGTTCCTATGACTATGAGATCATGCAACTCCCAAATACCGGAGGAACACTTTGTGTGCTACCAAACTTCATAACGTAACTGGGTGATTATAAAGGTGCTCTACATGTGTCTCTGATGGTGTTTGTTGAGTTGGCATAGATTGAGATTAGGATTTGTCACTCCGATTGTCGGAGAGGTATCTTTGGGCCCTCTCGGTAATGTACATCAGTATAAGCCTTGCAAGCAATGTAGCTAATGAGTTAGTTACGGGATGTAGCATTACGGAACAAGTAAAGAGACTTGCCAGTAACGAGATTGAACTAGGTATTAAGATACCGATGATCAAATCTCGGGCAAGTAACATACCGATGACAAAGGGAACAACATATATCGTTATGCAGTTTGACCGATAAAGATCTTCAAAGAATATGTAGGAACTAATATGAGCATCCAGGTTCCGCTATTGGTTATTGACCGGAAACATGTCTTGGTCATGTCTACATAGTTCTCGAACCCGTAGGGTCCGCACGCTTAACGTTCGGTGACGATCGGTATTATGAGTTTATGTGTTTTGATGTACTGAAGATAGTTCTGAGTCCCAGATGTGATCACAGACATGATGAGGAGTCTCGAAATGTTCAAGACATAAAGATTGATATATTGGACAACTATGTTTGGAGACCGAATGAGTTCCGGGGGTCACTGGATATCTATCGGAGTGCCGGGGGGTTATCGGAACCCCCGGGGGAACTAATGGGCCTACATGGGCCTTGTGAGAGAGAGAGAGAAGGGGGCCTAGGGCTGCCCCCCCTTGGGAGTACGAATTGGACAAGGAGGGGGGGTGGCACCCCCTCTTTCCTCCCGCTCTCCTCTCCTTCCTTTCCCCTTCCTCCTTCCTAGTTGGACTAGGAAAAGGGGAGTCCTACTCCTACTAGGAGGAGGACTCCCCCTCTCCTTGGCGCGCCCCTAGGCCGGCCGGCCTCCCCCTTGCTCCTTCATATACGGGGGCAGGGGGCACCCTAGAACACACAAGTTGATTGTTCCAGCCGTGTGCGGTGCCCCCTCCACCATAATCCACCTCGGTCATATCATAGTGGTGATTAGGAGAAGCCCTGTTCCGGTAGCATCATCATCACCGTCATCATGCTGTCGTGCTGACAAAGCTCTCCCTCGACACTCTATTGGATTGTGAGTTCGTGGGACATCGCCAAGCCGAACGTGTGGAGATCCCGGAGGTGCCGTACCTTCGGTGCTAGGATCGGTCAATCGTGAAGATGTATGACTACATCAACTGCGTTGTCATAACACTTCTGCTTACAGTCTACGAGGGTACGTGGAAAACATTCTTCCCTCTCATTGCTATGCATCACCATGATCTCGCATGTGCGTAGGAATTTTTTTGAAATTACTGTGTTCCCCGACAGTGGCATCCGAGCCAGGTTTATGCGTAGATGTTATATGCACGAGTAGAACACAAAGGAGTTGTGGGCGTGTCTATATACATATTCCTTGCCGTCACTAGTAGATTCTTGATTCGGCGGTATTGTTGGATGAAGCGGCACAGACCGACATTACGCGTACGCTTACGCGAGACTGGTACTTCTACCGACGTGCTTCGCACACAGGTGGCTGGTGGGTGTTAGTTTCTCCAACTTTAGTTGAATTATATTCAATGAACATGGTTCTTTGTGAAGATCAAAAATCAATCACTATACCGCGTTGTGGTTCTTTATGCGTAGGTAAGAACGGTTCTTACTCAGCCCGTAGCAGCCACGTAAAACTTGCAACAACAAAGTAGAGGACGTCTAACTTGTTTTTGCAGGGCATGTTGTGATGTGATATGGTCAAGACATGATGCTAAATTTTATTGTATGACATGATCATGTTTTGTAACACAGTTATCTGCAACTGGCAGGAGCCATATGGTTGTCTCTTTATTGTATGAAATGCAACCACCATGTAATTGCTTTACTTTATCACTAAGCGGTAGTGATAGTCATAGAAGCAATAGTTGACGAGACGACAACGATGCTTCGATGGAGATCAAGGTGTCAAGCCGGTGACGATGGTGATCATGACGGTGCCTTGGAGATGGAAATCAAAGGCACAAGATGATGATGGCCATATCATATCACTTATATTGATTGCATGTGATGATTATCCTTTATGCATCTTATTTTGCTTAGTTCGACGGTAGCATTATAAGATGATCTCTCACTAAATTTCAAGGTATAAGTGTTCTCCCTCAGTATGCACCGTTGCTACAGTTCGTCATGCCGAGACACCATGTGATGGTCGGGTGTGATAAGCTCTACGTTCACATACAACGGGTACAAGCCAGTTTTGCACATGCAGAATACTCGGGTTAAACTTGACGAGCCTAGCAGATATGGCCTCGGAACACTGAGACCGAAAGGTCGAGCGTGAATCATATAGTAGATATGATCAACATAGTGATGTTCACCATTGAAAACTACTCCATCTCACGTGATAATCGGACATGGTTTAGTTGATATGGATCACGTGAGCACTTAGATGATTAGAGAGATGTCTATCTAAGTGGGAGTTCTTGAGTAATTTGATTAATTGAACTTAAATTTATCATGAAACATAAGTCTGAAACATTTGAAAAGTTCAAAGAATCTCAGAGTGAAGTGGAAAATCATCGTAACAAGAAAATCAAGTTTCTACGATCTAATTGTGGAGGTGAATATTTGAGTTATGAGTTTGGACTTCATTTGAAACAATGCACAAGTTTCGCAACTCACGCCACGTGGAACACCACAACGTAATGGTGTATCCGAACGTCATAACAGCACTTCATTAGATATGGTGCGATCTATGATGTCTCTCACTGATTTACCGCTATCGTTTTGGGGTTATGCTTTAGAGACGGCTACATTCACGTTAAATAGGGCACCATCTAAATCCGTCGAGACAACACCTTATGAACTGTGGTTTGGCAAGAAACCCAAGTTGTCGTTTCTTAAAGTTTGGGGCTGCGATGCTTATGTGAAAAAGCTTCAACCTGATAAGCTCGAACCCAAATCGAAGAAATGTGTATTCATAGAATACCCAAAGGAGACTGTTGGGTACACCTTCTATCACAGATCCGAAGGAAAGATATTCGTTGCTAAGAATGAATCCTTTCTCGAGGAGTTTGTCTCGAAAGAAGTGAGTGGGAGGAAAGTAGAACTTGACGAAGTAATTGTAACTTCTCCCTTATTGGAAAGTAGTTCACCACTGAAATCAGTTCCAGTGATTCCTACACCAGTAAGTGAGGAAGCTAATGATAATGATCATGAAACTTCTGATCAAGTCACTACCGAACCTCGTAGGTCAACCAGAGTAAGATCCACGCCAGAGTGGTACGGTAATCCTGTTCTGGAAGTCATGTTACATGACCATGACGAACCTAGAACTATGAGGAAGTGATGATGAGCCCAGATTCCGCAAAATGGCTTGAGGCCATGAAATCTGAGATGGGATCCATGTATGAGAACAAAGTATGGACTTTGGTTGACTTGCCCGATGATCGGCAGACCATAGAGAATAAATGGATCTTCAAGAAGAAGACTGGCGCTAACGGTAATATTACTGTCTACAAAGCTCGACTTGTTGCGAAAGGTTTTCGACTATGATGAGACCTTCTCACCCATAGCGATGCTTAAGTCCGTCCGCATCATGTTAGCAATTGCCGCATTTTATGATTATGAAATTTGGAAAATGGATGTCAAAACTGCAACCCTTAATGGATATCTTAAAGAAGAATTGTATATGATGCAACTAGAAGGTTTTGTCGATCCAAAAGGTACTAACAAAGTGTGCAAGCTCCAGTGATCCATTTGTGGACTGGTACAAGCCTCTCGGAGTTGGAATATACGCTTTGATAATGTGATCAAAGCATATGGTTTTATACAGACTTTTGGAGAAGCCTGTATTTACAAGAAAGTGAGTGGGAGCTCTGTAGCATTTCTAATATTATATGTAGATGACATATTGTTGATCGGAAATGACACTAAATTTCTGAATAGCATAAAAGGATACTTGAATAAGAATTTTTCAATGAAAGACCTCGGTGAAGTTGCTTATATATTGGGCATCAAGATCTATAGAGATAGATCAAGACACTTAATTGGACTTTCACAAAGCACATACCTTGATAAAGTTTTGAAGAAGTTCAAAATGGATCAGGCAAAGAAAGGGATCTTGCCTGTATTACAAGGTGTGAAGTTGAGTCAAACTCAATGCCCGACCACTTTAGAAGATAGAGAGAAAATGAAAGGTGTTCCATATGCTTCAGCCATAGGATCTATCATGTATGCAATGCTGTGTACCAGATCTGATGTGTGCCTTGCTATCAGTTTAGCAGGGAGGTACCAAAGTAATCCAGGAGTGGATCACTGGACAGTGGTCAAGAATATCCTGAAATACCTGAAAAGGACTAAGGATATATTTCTCGTATATGGAGGTGACAAAGAGCTCGTCATAAACGGTTACGTCGATGCAAGATTTGACACTGATACGGATGACTCTAAGTCACAAACCGGATACGTGTTTTTATTAAATGGTGGAGCTGTCAGTTGGTGCAGTTCCAAGCAGAGCGTCGTGGCGGGATGTACGTGTGAAGTAGAATACATAGCTGCTTCGGAAGCAGCAAATGAAGGAGTCTGGATGAAGGATTTCATGTTCGATCTTGGTGTCATACCTAGCGCATTGGGTCCAATGAAAATCTTTTGTGACAATACTTGTGCAATTGCCTTGGCAAAGGAATCCAGATTTCACAAGAGAACCAAGCACATCAAGAGACGCTTCAATTCCATCCGCGATCAAGTCGAGGGAGGCATAGAGATTTGCAAGATACATACGGATCTGAATGTTGCAGACTCGTTCACTAAGCCTCTCTCATGAGCAAAACATGATCAACACCAAGACTCCATGGGTGTTAGAATCATTACAATGTAATCTAGATTATTGACTCTAGTGCAAGTGGGAGACTGGAGGAAATACGACCTAGAGTCAATAATAAAGTTGTTATTTATATTTCCATATATCATGATAAATGTTTATTATCCATGCTATAATTGTATTAACCAAAAACTTAGTACATGTGTGAATACATAGACAAACAGTGTCACTAGTTTGCCTCTACGTGACTAGCTCGTTGAAAAAATGATGGTTATATTTCCTAACCATAGACCCGAGTTGTCATTTGATTAACGGGATCACATCATTAGAGAATGATGTGATTGACTTGACCCATCCGTTAGCTTAGCACGATGATCATTTAGTTTGTTGCTATTGCTTTCTCCATAACTTATACATGTTCCTATGACTATGAGATCATGCAACTCCCGAATACCGGAGGAACACTTTGTGTGCTACCAAACGTCACAACATAACTGGGTGATTATAAAGGTGCTCTACAGGTGTCTCCAATGGTGTTTGTTGAGTTGACATAGATCGAGATTAGGATTTGTCACTCCGATTGTCGGAGAGGTATCTCTGGGCCCTCTCGGTAATGTACATCGGTATAAGCCTTGCAAGCAATGTAGCTAATGAGTTAGTTACAGCATGAAGCATTACGAAATGATTAAAGAGACTTGCCGGTAACGAAATTGAACTAGATATTAAGATACCGACGATCAAATCTCGGGCAAGTAACATACCGATGACAAAGGGAACAACATATATCGTTATGCGGTTTGACCGATAAAGATCTTCGTAGAATATGTAGGAACCAATATGAGCATCTAGGTTCCGCTATTGGTTATTGACCGGAGACGTGTCTCGGTCATGTCTACATAGTTCTCGAACCCATAGGGTCCGCACGCTTAACGTTCGGTGACGCTCGGTATTATGAGTTTATGTGTTTTGATGTACCGAAGATAGTTCGGAGTCCCGGATGTGATCACAGACATGACGAGGAGTCTCTAAATGGTCGATACATAAAGATTTATATATTGGACGACTATATTTGGACACCGGACGAGTTCCGGGGGTCACCGGATATTTATCGGAGTGTTGGGGGTTATCGGAACCCCCAGGGGAACTAATGGGCCAACATGGGCCTTGTGAGAGAGAGATAAAAGGGCCTAGGGCTGCCCCCTTGGGAGTCTGAATTGGACAAGGAGGGGGGAGGCGCCCCCTCTTTCCTTCCTCTCTCCTCTCCTTCCTTTCCCCTTCTCCTTCCTAGTTGGACTAGGAAAAGGGGAGTCCTACTCCTACTAGGAGGAGGACTCCCCCTCTCCTTGGCGCGCCCCTAGGCCGGCCGGCCTCTCCCTTGCTCCTTTATATACGGGGGCAGGGGCACCCTAGAACACACAAGTTGATTGTTTCCAGCCGTGTGTGGTGCCCCCCTCCACCATAATCCACCTCGGTCATATCATAGCGGTGCTTAGGCGAAGCCCTGTTCCGGTAGCATCATCATCACCGTCATCACATCGTCGTGCTAACGAAGCTCTCCCTCAACAATCTAATGGATCGTGAGTTCGTGGGACGTCACCGAGCCGAACGTGTGCAGATCGCGGAGGTGTCGTACCTTCGGTGCTAGGATCGGTCAATCATGAAGACGTACGACTACATCAACCGCGTTGTCATAACGCTTCCTCTTACGGTCTAAGAGGGTACGTGGACAACACTCTTCCCTCTTGTTGCTATGCATCACCATGATCTTGCTTGTGCGTAGGATTTTTTTTGAAATTACCGCATTCCCCAACAACTTAGAAGTGGTAATATTAGTTTGAACCTCTCTAATATCCATGTTCAACAGATCAACGCGAGCGTTTGTAGCTGATGAGCTGAATTTCATTTCTAATATCAGTTTGAACCTTGTAATCTTCGAATGTGATCCATATAACTTTGGAATTTGAACCTTGTAATATTTCGAGCTTTTGTGGTACAATCGTCGAAATGGCATCGTATGAGACTCATATATTGGTAGCACTATTTTGACCTTAATATGCAATGGTCTTAGATTTTATTAACCATTCTCTAATCGGTTTACCTTGTCGATCTCACAGCACACGATCTGTATAGTTAACTCGACTGTGATCTTTGACATTATTGCACATAGTTGGTTTCTTCCACTGTGTGCCCTGTAGAGCGCAGAATTAATTATCGCACTCGAGTGTCCATCATCACCCTTCTGTGTAACTTTGACCTCATCACCCACGGGTAAACTTATGACTGAAGTCATTCCACACACTTCGTTTTTACAAAGCTTTTTGCCAATAAACGCCCACGATTTGTCCCTCTTCTAGCCGACACGTGGACAAACTAGCCGGTGGGAAGCTTGCGCGGTAGCGCGGGAATAGGCTCACCAACGATACATTTGGCACTTCTTCGAACCCACACGTGCGGTGCGGTGTTGTCAAGTGTGCAGTGGAATCCTCCGCTATGAACATCGCGACAACACGTGACGATTACAGGCCGGCCGGTCCCCATTTATTACAGCGGCCATTTAACCCTTGTGTCTCTTCAACCTTTCGATCGCGCCCCACCATTGCAAGAAGCACACCCACCACAAGAAATTCTTAGAGGGTATCCTACACGGCTCCAATGGCGCTCCGAGCAACTGCCGACGACGAGAAGCAATTCACCATGTGTGCCGTGGTGGACACCCATAGAAGGTTCATGGACCTCTCGGCAGTGTACACCAACGACCCGGTCTGGGTGGAGCACTCCATCAACTCATGGAGTTGTTGCTTGCCGAGGAGAAGTACAAGGGTCGGGTTCGACCTCGAGTAGACCCGCGCTCATGCCGGGTCTCGTCCCAAGGTCACCGTCGCCCAGATGTGCGTGCGCCACCACGTCCTCGTCTACCACTACTTCCTGGCCACAAGGCCTTGCGAGCGTTTCACGAGGTTTGTTGTAACACCCCGGATGTAACCTAACTTAATTGTATTCCAACTCTTGCCTTTTCCCGGCCTTAAGTTATGAGATTCATGGTTGGTTTTTGTCTTCGTTTTGTTTTTCTTGTCATGCATTTTTTTTTCTTTTCTTTTCATGTTCTCTTGTTGCATCATGGCATCATCATGTGCATCTTCATGTTGTGAGCTTTTGCATTTGAGGCATGTTCTTTGGGATCCTAGTTTCATATTCTCCCCCCTCATCACCTCCTCTCCTTCTCTTTCTTTTCTTGGCTTGCAAGTGTCATCTTACCCTACTCCATAAATGTTCATCTTCTCCCTATAAATCTAGCTCCATGCCTTGAACCCCCTTGCCAAGTTTCACCTCTTTTAGAATGGTTTTGGTTGGGTTCAAAAATGCTTCAAGTTTGAATTATAATTCAAACTTGGAATATTTTTCTACCTTTAAAAATTACCAAAGCAATTTTATTAAATACTTCACAAATTCAGGATCAGGAGGATATTTTTATTTAACTCAAACTCCTCTCCTTTTCCCCTGTGCTTTTCTTTTGTTTTTCTGCCTGAAGAAAATAGAAAAGAAGAAGCGCAGCAGAGCAGCAGCACCAACTGGGCCTTAGCCTCCTAGTCAGGCCTAGTTAGCCCCGCGCTAGTGAGCCCAGCGCGCGAGCCAGCCCGCTCGGACCCCCCTCTCTCTGCCTTTTCTCACCTACGCGCGCCCGCACCCCCGCTGGCCTCTCTCCACGTGGCGAAGCCGGCCCCAGGAGACAGCGTCTCGGGCTACCACCGCACCCACCTTTCTTCTTCCTCGGTCCCCCCTTTGAGAGCGCGCACATGGCCACGGCTGAGAGCGTCGCTGCTCCGAACCCTCGATCCGTCCCCCTTTTAGACCCTCTCCATGTCCACTCGCCTCTAGGGTTTCCCCTCTTCCCTCTCGCCGCCGCCGCCAGGTGAGAGAGCCCCCAGATTCGCCGCGCCATCCACATCCCGAGCGTTTTCGAGCGCGTGAGCTCGTCGCCGTCGTGTTCTTCGACCATCTCCACCCCGGCAATCGTGTCCGTCTTCCTCCCCGACGTCGACTACATCCCCGCCATCCACTACTTCCCCCCGGGACGCCAAGACGGAGCCGTCTCCTTCCTCTTCTTCCCCGCGGCACCCATAGGTCTTCGGCCGCCGTCGTGCTCATCTCCGCCCATCTCCCGGCCAACCGAGCACACGACAGTGCTCGTGGTAAGACCCTGTGCAGTCCCGTGCCTTTCGCCCCCTCTTTTGCTGGCCGTAGCTGCTCCCGCGCCGTCCGCCCGAGTCGCCGCCGTCGGACCTCGTCTCCGGTGAGTGCTCCGCCCCCCATTGCCCCTGTGCGTGTGGCAGTCGTGTTCTCCTCTCGTTATAGCTTCGTCCCACGCCCTTAGATGCTCGCGTTGCTGTCTGCTTGGTCGCGTACGTCCGCGCCGTCGCCGCCTCTGTAGCTCATCGCCGGCATCGACTCCATTGTCGCTCGGTGCGCCTAGCAGTACTCGCGGGCGTAGGATCCTTTCGCGATCCTGTTGCGCCCTTCCGCCGACCCGTAGGGCCACCGGAGCAACTCCGGCGAGTCCCCGCCATGCTCGGTCGCCGCCGACCCCCTCCTCTGTTTTTCCCCTGCTCCCGCTCGCTTGCGTCACTGCCTTGTGGGCCTCAAGCCAGACCCACATGCCAGCCTCACTTCTCGCCAGGCCCACCGGCCAGCCGCACACTCGCACAGCCTCCTCTCACATGACAAGTGGGACCCACGGGCCCACCTGTCATCTACACACCCCCTGTTTTACACCCATTTGGGAAGCTTGCCATTTTGGGACCTTCCAGTTCGGGCCTTTTCCTTATCTGGTAAGTCCAGATCGGGACGTTTCCATTTTGGGCATTTTCCTTTTCTGTCTATTTCCTTTTTAGGCAGTATTCAACTTATTGTGTTTGTGTTGATTTTTCTACAGCAACCCCAACATATTATATATGTTTTTGGGGTAGAAAAATCCAATGAATCCAGTGGTGGCCTTAGTTTCTGCATTTGAGCAAGTTCATGAACCTGTCTTTTTCCATAATGTTGTTGTTTTGTCTTCTATGTGTTTATTCATGCAATCTTGCTATGAGGTGGTTAAGCACCTGGTTAGCTTCATTTTCATGTATACTTCATGCTAGAACTTGTTCCATGCCATGACATGCCTTGTAGTGAGTTAATCAAGCTTGTAAAGATGCCATGTTGAATCTGTTTTTGTCATGTCCTGGAATTTCTCTAAGTCTGTAATCTGTTCATGTTTTTGCCATGTTCACATGCTTGCAAATGTATTTTCTGATCCCTTTTGGCTCAAGGTCACTAAGGGACTTTTGTTAAGTGGTTTGAGTAGCTTCATGCCATGCCTTGACTTGCCATGTTAAGTTCCTGTAGCATATAGTTTTCATGCTCCGAAATGTGCTACCTGATGTTACATTCCAGGCTTGTGTTAATTTCACTAAGTCTGAAACCTGTTTATCATTTGCACTTTTGCCATGCTTGTTTGAACCTGTTAATGGATGAATTATCCGTAGCTCAGTGTTCATCTTTTGTCAAGCATCATGAGTGGATCCCTGTCATGTATTTTGTTGTCATGTTTGAGTGTTGTAGCATATTTATCTTGATGCTTTTAGATGGCTACTTGCTGATTATCACAGACCGGTGCCCTATTTGTTTTGCTTGCCATTTCCAAACCGTGCATCCGATTCCGGTGATCTTTATATCGATTTCAACCGAAATCACCTCACCTTTCCAGTGGCACTCTTGGATTTCCAAGTTGAGGCCAGGTTAAACTATTCCTTGTCAAATCTTGCATATGCATCACATATCGCATCCCGCATAGCATACCATGTTTTCATCATGTTGTTCGAGCATTGCACGTGGTTGATTGTGTTCCTTTTGCTTGTTTGTCTTGTTTGGGTAGAGCCGGGAGACGAGTTCGCTAACGAGGAGCCCGTTGAGTTTGCTTACGAGGATCAAGCAACTCTGACAACTTTGCAGGCAAGATGATCATACCCTCGAAATCACTTCTATCTTTGCTTGCTAGATGCTCGCTCTTTTGCTATGCCTATGCTATGATGCCTACCACTTGCTTATCATGCCTCCCAAATTGCCATGTCAAACCTCTAACCCACCATGTCCTAGCAAACCGTTGATTGGCTATGTTACCGCTTTGCTCAGCCCCACTTATAGCATTGCTAGTTGCAGGTGAAGATTTGGAGATCGTTCCTTGTTGGAACATTGTTTATTGTTGGGATATCACTATATTATCTTGTTATCTTAATGCATCTATATACTTGGTAAAGGTTGGAAGGCTCGGCCTTTTGCCTAGTGTTTTGTTCCACTCTTGCCGCCCTAGTTTCCGTCATATCGGTGTTATGTTCCCGGATTTTGCGTTCCTTACGCGGTTGGGTTATAATGGGAACCCCTTGACAGTTCGCCTTGAATAAAACTCTTCCATCAATGCCCAACATTGGTTTTACCATTTGCCACCTAACCTTTTTCCCTTGGGTTTCGCGGACTCAAGGGTCATCTTTATTTTAACCCCCCCCCCCGGGCCAGTGCTTCTCTAAGTGTTGGTCCAACTGAGCGATGTCCGGGGCTACCAGGGGCAACTCTGGGCTGGCCTACCCGACGTCTAGCTCATCTGAGTGTGCCCTGAGAACGAGATATGTGCAGCTCCTATCGGGATTTGTCGGCACATTCGGGCGGTGTTCCTGGACTTGTTTTACCATTGTCGAGGTTGTCTTGTAGAACCGGGATACCAAGCCTGATCGGAATGTCTCGGGAGAAGGAATATCCTTCGTTGACCGTGAGAGCTTGTGATGGGCTAAGTTGGGACTCCCCTGCAGGGATTTGAACTTCCGAAAGCCGTGCCCGTGGATATGGGCAGATGGGAATTTGTTAATGTCCGGTTGTAGATAACATGAAACTTAACTTAATTAAAATGCATCAACCGTGTGTGTAACCGTGATGGTCTCTTCTCGGCGGAGTCCGGGAAGTGAACACGGTGTTGGAGTAATGTTTGACGTAGGTTGCTCTATAGTTCTTCGTTCGTGATTTGCCTTCTCTTCTCGCTCTCTTTTGCGAACATGTTAGCCACCATATATGCTAGTCGCTTGCTGCAGCTCCATATATTACCTTGCCTTACCTATAAGCTTAAATAGTCTTGATCGCGAGGGTGCGAGATTGCTGAGTCCCCGTGACTCATAGATTCCTTCCAAACCAGATGCAGGGACCGATGATACCGTTCCAGATGATGCGCTTGAGCTCAAGTGGGAGTTCGATGAAGCCTCTCGCCGTTACTATGTGTCTTTCCCAGATGATCAGTAGTGGTGCCCAGTTGGGGCGATCGGGGACCGTGTCGCAAGTTGGGTTGTTCTTTTATTTTGGTGCCGTAGTCGGACCATGAGTGTATTGGATGATTGTAATGTTATTCATGTATTTGTGTGACGTGGCGAGTGTAAGCCAACTATGTACCTTTTTCCCCTATTATCTATTTACATGGGTTGTTGTGAAGATTACCTTACTTGCGACTTTGCTTTCAATGCGATTATGCCTCTAAGTCGTGCTTCGACACGTAGGAGATATAGCCGCATCGAGGGCGTTACATTTGTCAACAACCCCCACTACATGTTTGCTATGGTGGACATCACCAACGATGTAAAGGCGCTCAAGAATTCGGGCATCACTTTCCAGAATCTTGTCAACATCCAGGGCCAATAAAAGACCTGGGGCAGAAAGGAGCATGAGAAGGACTCAATGGTTCACCTCATCAAGGCCATCATCGACCCCTACTACAAAGACATGAAGGATTCCTGCAACAAGGACAAGCGTGCCTGGAGAAACTCGACAAAGCTCACGTCGTGTACGCGGCCAAGGAGGCGTACACGAGCTATGACATGTACAGGTGGATCGTTGACATGAGGAAGTGCCTCCTTCCCCAAAATGGCCAGGGATCCAGCCGGAAGCAGAGCAATGGCAAGCGACGTTGCAACAATAAGTAGATGATTAGATCCTCGTTTCTCCTACTTTAGTATGCATGTAATTTCTTACTTTGGTGTGTGGAATTGTTATGTGTGTAGTCACCTGTGTAATTGTATGTTTAATTTGGTTATGCAATGTTGTCTTTTTAAGTATATATGTTGATGCTCTGTAGACAGAGCGTAGATGTTGTGCGGACAAAGAAAATCACATCGCACACAGACTAAACAATGGAACCCGTCGGTGATGTTTTAATCACTTACAATTGTATACCAGCAATCATTTGCTCACAACACACACGGCTTGTTAGCAGTAATCGTCTGCATTGTTATCGGTCTTCGCACACATTTCCGATTACAGACCTGTTTGCCGCGTATCACACACATCTTGTTAAGCTGAACCGTTTATGTTCTCTTGTCTCAAGGCAAACAGTTCATCCGAGTGAACCGCATGCCATATATCGCACACATCTTGATTTGGCCGGCCGTTTCTTTTGTGTTACCTAATCACAAACAGTTCATCCGAGTAAATCGTATGCTGTATATCGCACACACCTTCATCTGACTGCCCATTTCTTTTGTTCCTCCTCATCGCAAACAGTTAATTGAACTGAATCGTATGCCCTTCATCACACACACAACTAAAATCTGAACGTGTTTGATGCATCCTCCATCGCGAATGTTCTGCACCTTTTTATGGGTTTTTACATCATCGTTTGTGATTATTGCATCGCACACAGTTTTGTCGAAGGGTTTCCGATCGTAGTGTCGCGTTAGCAGCATCTTGCAGTAGTGATGGACTACTTTCCTGAACATATACTATATCACTACTAGGGAAAAGCTTATACACAGAGTCTTATCAGTAGCGCTTGTTGAAATGAGGCGCTACTGATACTTAGCAGTAGCACGTTCTAGATACAAGCGCTACAAGTAATTGCTTAGCAGTAGCGTGTTCTGCTGAACCGCATTGCCGTTATGGCCATCCCAGGCCCATCTGCCCATCCCCACTTAGCAGTAGCGTAGGTCTTGGACCGGTGCTACAGCTAACAACATTAGCAGTAGCGTTGGGCCGCTACCCGCGCTACTGCCAAGACCACCTTATCTTCCTCCTCCTCCTGCCTGACCTCTCACTCTCCCTCCTCACTCTCCATCTCCACTCTCTCTCCCACCCTCATCGGCATGCCCCACACTTCTCCGGCCGCCCTCCCCACGTGCGGCCACCTCCCCCGTGTCCGCCCTCCCTGGCGTCGGCCCTCCCCAATGCGCGACCGCCCTCCCCCTTGCCTGCCATCTCCATCCCCTTCTCGGCCCCAGGCTGCCTACTGTGAATACCTCCTTCTCCTCTCAATTCACCCAAAAGCTACGTATCTCTGGATGTGTTGGATGAATTTGCAAATGCAATATGTTCATATTTTTTACTAATTTTGTTCATATATGTGAACCCTAGGTGTTCATATATATGAGCCCATTTCATCATTAGAGCACTAAATAGGTTTTTTAGTACAATAGAATGTAGATATATGTAACCCTAGGTGTTCATATATATATATATATATGAGTAGATGAAATTAGGTTTTTTTTGTAATGCTTGGATAGGTAGATGGATAGACAGATGGATAAAACTTGGTTTTTCTAGTAATGCTTTGGATAGATAGATGGATGAATGGATAGCTTTTAGGGTTAGTAATACATTTTTTAGTAAAAAAACTAGTTTTAGTAAATGTAGGTCTTTTGAATCAGCATAAGAATGTTTAGTTGATAGCTTATAAGGTTTCACTAAGTCCTAAAATTAGGATAATAATGTTTTTGTTTATATTTTGTTTTTGAAGAAATCAAGGAGCCCTTGTATCATCCCCATCACCGACCCCCACCGACCTTGAGGTGAGAGCAGCCAAATCCCCATGTCGTTGATGTCGATGATGATGATGATGATGATGTAGCCAAATAGGATATGTGCTTGCCCAAGTGGCCTATGTTTGCAGGGAACACCTCCAAGTGGCCTATGTTTTGCCGGAGTGTAAATTAATTTCCGTTCTGGCAAATTTCAGGTGCTCGATATGTCCTTTTTAGCAAAGGTCATGCTGGATTTTTCCGTGATTTTTAGTATGAATTGTGCTAGAATGTAGGAAATATTGAGTGCCTTGGATTTGCCGGAAAGAGCATTAAACGGAATTTTGGGTTGACTTTAAGTCTGTTGGGGCTCCATACATGACAATCAAAAAATAGCGAGGGAGTGTCCACCATATATGATAGAAGAAGAATACCGACTGTTGTCGTTGGGGTCATTCTTCCTCTTCTTTCTCGTGATAGACCTTTTGGTAATGCACGGGAAGGAAGAGAAGAACGAGCATCACCGACAGTCACAAATGTCAGAGATGAAGAATCCCGACTGTTGTCGTGGGGGTCGCTTCTCCTTCGTTCCCGTGTGCTAGACAATTTGGTGTAATGCACTCGGGGACGAAGGGAGGAGCGACCATCACCGACGGTTGAATATAACAGAGGTAGTGGCCACCATATACACCATGTGAGTTGAGAGTTTTCAAGGAAGACTCAACAGATCGAAAGTCAACCCATGATGAATATTAATGATCGAATTTAGTTTTTGTAGTACATATATTGAAATTTAGAAGTTTAATCTTCGAATTATGAACACGAGAGATGTCTGATGATGATAGGATCCCGGAGTGCGATTACTCCTACGATGACCGGGGTTTGTGCGACAGGTTTCCTCACCTACAAACTGGTAGATTTTTCACCGTGAAGCTGGACGATACCTTTGATGTTTGTACGGTATGCAACAACAAGCATTTCATCATAATTAATATCATCAGTTGTTCTTCTTTTGTGCAATGTGTAATTTCTTGATTTCTTTCAATTCGGTTAGTACATCCCGTGCCATGCAAGACCATATGTGTTGGAGAAGCTCGGTTTCAAAGACTTTGAGAATATGGAGACAAGGAGGGATCACTTAAGAACTAAACATGGTTATGCGTTTCTGGTTAAGCTGTATAATGCGGTCAATCACTCCCATTTCGGTTGCTCTAATTGGGAAGCTCTCTGCAAGGCATATGGATTTGACGAGGGTATGCAAATAACATTTGATATTCGTCCCAAAGATGATGATGATGATGATGATGATGATGATGATGATGATGATATCGACATTTGGGTGGATGTGGATATGCCTTCAGTTTTTCCTAAATGTGAGTTTGTCAAACTAATTTGTTAAGTTAAGTAATTTATATTGTTAATTTAAAAATTTTTGGTGTTCACCAGTACTAAACTTATTTATTTATAATTGTTAACTTATTTCTTATCTTCAAAAAATACTCGGAAGGCTGTAGACAGGACATACTACAGCTATGATTCCGAGCTTAATTGTGAGGAGAAAGGTTATCTTGTCTCATTCATAGATGATGTTGAGGCCTTTAAAACCAATCACTCTATCCTCCCAAATTTTACTGGATACGTGCCACTAGTCCATAAATTGCATGATGGTAACTTCATTGCCAAAAACTTGGTAAGATTTTGTTAATGATGGTAACTTCATTGCATACATTCTTCTTAAGTAAAGTACATTGCTAACTATATATGTTACTATTATGTTTTTTAACAGAGGCTCCTGAAGGAGGTTGTGCCTGACATGCCGTTTACCGAAGGTGATATGCATATGATTAGCTTATGAACAACTCCTTTGAAGGCTTACCACACTGCGTACTTGATTTCTTCAAATGATGGAAGGCCCAATATCAAAGAATGGAGCAAAGTGATGAATGCGCACACGCAACTAACTAGAGACAACATGAATGTGCACAAGCCACAAGTTGGAGATAGGTGTATCTCCATTCTCCATTATGGAGATAGACTAGTTTATCTATTTTATGGTATTTTACCTAGGAGAGAGGAGTAGGTCCTAGGTATTAAGAAAAATTAGTTAGTGTTGATTATGACTATGATGATGATGAGAAGTTTTTGTTATGTGCTACAATGTGTTAGAGTTGATGAGGAGGAGGAGGAGTTGTGATTATGAGTACTACGATGATGATGATGATGATGATGATGATGATGAGTTGTTATTATGACTAGTGACCAAGTTGTTATATGATGTCTCATGGACGAAAATGATGTTGAGGAGGAGTTGTTATATGACAATGATGTATTATGATGATAAGTTGTTAATGTTATTATTATTATTATGATGATGATGATGATGATGATGATGATGATAATGATGATGATGATAATGATAATGATAATGATGAGTTAATATATCATTGGGTGAAAGAACCGCGGATTAGTTTCAAGTGGATGGATCCAAAGTTAATCTGCGGTTCTTTCACCCAATGATGTAATAACAATCTCTAAATTGCTACTATATGAAAACTTGTATAATGGTGTATGAATATGACATAAAATAAAAAAGAAGTAGAATACGTAATAATAGTAGTAGTGCGGATTTAGCAGCGCTGCTAGTAACTACTAGTAGCACGTTCTTCAAACAGCGTTACTGCTAAGTAGGTATAGCAGTAGCGCAGGAAAACCAATGCTACTGCTAGCATTTAGTTGTAGCGCCGTAGCAGTAGCGTATATTGCTATATTTGGATAAAAGGTGCCACATGCAACATATACGTTAAAGGGGATTTCCCCCCTCTTCTTTCTATATTAGGAAAATTAATGATGTATTGTTCTTTCGGTTACTCTCATATTTCCATGACATCATGGTTACATTATCTATTTAATTATAGTTTTTTGTCCTTTGATTTCAACTGTTGTACTGTTCTTTCAATTTCGCCCATATTTGCATGTTACCATATTCTTTAACAATCCTACCATTTTCTGTAGCACATCCCTTGCTATGCAACAACATCTGTAGTACAGAATCTTGCCCTTTACATAACTCAAGACTGCAGGGATGTCATACTAAACACAAACCATGGATTTACAATCCTTGCTTCTGTAAGACTTGATGAACGTGGTCACTCCTATTTTGGCACGAACCTTTGGACAGAAATTTCTAAGTTTTATGTACTGAAAGCTGGCACTAAAATTGCACTGCACATAAAAGAGCCTGGTCATGAGATATATGCTAATTTCCCCGACGATATCATTCGTCTAGACTTTGTTTGAAGTAAGTGTTCTTTTCAAGTATCTGCATGTTAACTTACCCAACAATATCAAAGGAATTGCATGGTGTTTAAGCAACCAATTGTTATTTCATTTTCTTACTATATTCCTACCTACTAACTTCTAGTTACCAATACATTTTTCTTTTGCCCTGTTTTAACTAAATATTCCCTGTACTCCCACTTCTATCAGAAAGCGCCATTGTCGAGGAGACTCCGGAGGTGGAGAACGAGGCTGCCAACAAGCGGAAGTGGGTCGAGCCAGATCCGCAAGCGACTCCAGTAGGCCTATACTTCATCAGCATCCTCCCCGATGATATGTTGATAGTCATCATCTCCCTCCTCCCAATCAAATATGGGGCGCGGACAACTGTCCTTTCCTAGCGGTGGCGCCCCTATGGCACTCCACCCATCTCGACCTTATCGACGCCCATGAGCTCTTCCATGGCTATCGCAAAAGCTTGGATGCGTTCTCTCGGATCCTCGGTAGTCACCATCGCCCAATCAGAGGCCTTAGCATGGGCAAAAGTTCCGTTCCAACGGCAAGGACCGAGCCAAGCTTGATGAGTGGTTCCGATCCCCCGCCCTAGATCAGCTCAAGGATCTCAGTTTTAATGATGGGCATATGCGCTTGCTGCCAACATCCGCGCTCCGCTTCGCGCCCATGCTGCGTCTCGCCAAGTTCATGAACTGCCACCCCCCCTTAATGATGCGCCCGCTCTTTTTCTACCACGACATAAGCACCTCAAGCTCGTCACCGTCTGCATCCCAAAGGATGACATGGAGCGCCTTCTTTGCGGTTGTACTGCACTCGAATACCTTCATCTTCAGTCGAACAATGGGTTGAGTAGCTTCCACATCACCTCCATGACTCTCCGGACTATTTATGTGTGTTGCTCGTGCTGCAACAAGAGATCACAAAAGGTGTACCCCAATATGGTCACTGAGGACACACCTTCACTTGAGATATTACTTGTAGTTGATCAACATGGTCCAACAAGAATCAATGTCATTTATGCGCCAAAATTGACAGTGATGGGCTACTCGCCTGTCAAATACTCTGAACTTGTTATTGGATCCACACTCGTTCAGGTACAACAATCACCTTCTACCTCTCCTTCTTGATATCAACATTATTTCTAATTTTGAAGATGTATGTTCGTCTGTCATCCACAAAATGATTTCGACAAGCTTGACCCCGAATCTGCGCACAGTGAAGGTATTGGCACTAGAATCTATCAGTCCCAACCTGGACCAAGTTGTCAGTTTCCTGAGATGCTTTCCGTGACTGGAGAAGCTACATATCAAGGTGATGTTCCTTTCTTGTTAAATGTTAACCATAAGGGAGTACAATTTTTGGCACCTTTTCCCATGTTTACAATGACAATATACTATGATTTCTGAATGAATTTTGGAGGATTTCAGTGCATACATGTTTTCCACCCATATTGGTTGCTTGATTCATATGGTTACAATCCATAAGAATTTCTCCTTTGCATTCATCTGTAATAGTTTTCTTAGGGATTTTTTCATCCACTCCAACCTCTTGTGAAGAAGGCTACATTTTTCTAGATTGTAATCAAATGCCCATGTTAATCATGTCAGATCGAAGATGGCACGTTAGTGCATTTTACAAATCCTACAAACCAATTAGGCATGTAGTAGTGTTCAAAACTGCATGTAAGCACTAACATGTTCTCTTCTTTTGCAGATAATATTGGGACCGGTGGTGGATAATGTGATAGAATATAACAATCACATTGAATGCCTAGATCTGCATCTCTTAGAAATTACTTTGAACTCCTACCGAGGGACCTTACCGGAGATTATATTCGCCAGGTTCTTTGTTGTCATAGAAAGGGTGCTGAAGGTAATGAGGTTTTTCCTACATTTATTTCGCAAAAAAGAATGGTTTGTTGATCAGCATCGGCGGCTGCGGCGGAATGGAAAAGGCTCCGAAAAAGCTGAATTTCATTTTGGAACTTCAGATGACAGAGTAATCGAAAGTCATCGTGTCAACCCCATACATGACTTGTCAGTGGTTGGTCCCTTTGCAGAAATGACGAGGTTTTGAAACCAGCCTTACTAGTGGTAATATTAGTTTGAACCTCTCTTATATCCATGTTTAGCTGATTAGATCGGCGTTTGTAGCTGAATGGGCTGAATTTCATTCTAATATCAGTTTGACCCTTGTAATCTTCGAATTTGAGCCATATAACTATTTGAACCTTGTAATATTTCGGGCTTTTGTGGTACAATCATTGAAATGGCATCGTATGAGACTCTTATATTGGTAGTACTATTTTAACCTTAATATGCAATGGACTTAGATTTTATTAACCATTCTCGAATGTGTTTCCCTTGTCGATCTCATAGCACACGATCTGTATAGCTAACTCGACTGCGATCTTCGACATTATTGCACACAGTTGGTTTCTTCAATCGTATGCCCTGTAGAGCGCAGAATTAATTATCGCACTTGGGTGTCCATCATCACCCTTCTATGTAACTTTGACCTCATCACCCACGGGTAAACTTATGATCGAAGTCATTCCACGCACTTCTTTTTGCAAAGCTTTTTGCCAATAAACACCCACATTTGCCCCTCCCCTAGCCGACGCGTGGCCAAACTAGGCGGGCGGGAAGCTTGCGCGGTTGTGCGTGGTAAACTGCGCGGTTGCGCAGGAACAAGCTCACCAACGGTACATTTGGCGCCTCTTTGAGCCTACATGTGGTTAAACGAAACGTGTGTGGGGTGCTCAAGCGTGCACTGGAATCCTCCGCTATGAACGCGGTGACAAGACGTGATGATTATAGGCCGACCGGCCCCCATTTATTACAGCGGCCATTCTACCCTTGTGTCTCTTCAACCTTTCGATCATGCCCCAGTATTGCAAGAAGCACACCCATGACGATGAATTCTTAGATGGTATCCTGTGCGGCTCCAATGCCGCTCCGAGCGGCTGCCAATGATGAGCAACAGTTCACAATGCATGTCATGGTGGACACCCACAGAAGGTTCATAGAGCTCTCGGTGGTGTACACCAACAACCGATCTGGGTGGAGCACTCCATCCACATCATGGAGTTGTTGCTTGCTAAGGAGAAGTACAAGGTGGTCGGGTTCGACCTTGAGTACACACGCGCTCGTGTCGGGTCTCGTCCCAAGGTCGTCGTCGCCCAGATGTGCGTGCACAATCATGTCCTGGTCTACCACTACTGCCTAGCCACAAGGCCTTGCGAGCGTTTCGCCGGGTTTGTCGACAGCCCCCACTACATGTTCGCTACGATGGACATCACCAACGATATAAAGGTGCTCAAGAATTCGGGCATCACCTGCTAGAATCTTGTCGACATCCAGGGCCAATACAAGATTTAGGGCAGCAAGAAGCATGAGAAGGACTCACTGGTTCACCTCGCCGAGGCCATCATCGACCCCTACTACAGAGACATGAAGGATTCCTGCAACAAGGACAAGCGTGCCTGGTACTCGCCCTGCATGGGGAAACTCGACAAAGCTCACGTCGTGTATGCGGCCAAGGAGGCATACACGAGCTATGAGATGTACATGCGGATCGTTGACATGAGGAAGTGCCTCCTTCCCCAAAATGGCCGGGGATCCATCCGGAAGCAGAGCAATGGCAAGCATCGTCACAACAAGAAGTAGATGGTTAGATGCTCGTTTCTCCTAGTTTAGTATGCATGTAATTGCTTATTTTGGTGTGTGAAAATGTTATGTGTGTAATCACTTATGTAATTGTATGCTTAATTTGGTTATGCAATATTGTTCTTATAAGTATATATGTTGATATTCTGTAGACAGAGCATAGATGTTGTGCGGACAGAGCAAATCACATCGCACACGGACTAAATAATGGAACCCGTCGGTGATGATTTCATCAATCGCTCATAATTGTATAGCAGCGATCGCTTGCTCACAACACACACGGCTTGTTAACAGGAATTGTTTGTGTTGTTATCGGTCTTCCCACACATTTCTGATAACTGACCTGTTTACCGTGTATCACACACATCTTGTTAAGATGAACCGTTTTTATTGTGTTGTATAATCGCAAACAGTTCATCCGAGTAAACTATATGCCGTATATCACGCACACCTTGATCTGGCTGACTGTTTCTGTTGTGTTGCCTAATCACAAACAGTTCATCCAAGTGAAATGTATGATGTATATTGCACACACCTTATGTCGAACCATTTCTGCTGTTATGCTCATCGCAAATAGTTCATTCGACTGAATTGTATGCTACCCATTGCACACACAACTACAATCTGGTTCGTGTTTGATGTCTCCGCCATCACAAACGTTTTGCATCTTTTTTGACGGTTTTATTACATCACCTTTTGCGACTAATGCATCGCACACAGTTTCGTCGAAGGGTCTCTGATTGTAGTGTCGCGTTAGCAGCATCCTGCAGTAGTGTGTTGTCCCTAATCATTAACACATCATTCTTCAAGGGTCTGAGCACACTGATTCTCACCCAAACACGATAAAAATTCCCAGTAAAATCATGAGACTAAGATTCAGCATATAGAACTTCACCTACTTGCCGAAAAAGGCTTTCGCCCCGCTTTATAAATAAAGCAAACCACCACAGCCAAACGGTGCACATAAGTTCACCCACCCACCCACACACACAGTCGCACGAACACGGAGTACGAATCGGTTCTGTTGAGGGCACGGCTCAACAAGCCCAAAAGAAAAAAAGAAAAAGACGACTGCGGGACAACCGCATTGTCAAGGGGGTGCTAATCTGGCTCGGGCGGTGGAGGAGGGAGCGGTGGCGCCAAGCGGAGAGCCACCAGTTGAGTACCCCTGCAATCTACATGCTGCAAGCAATGCAATGACTCAGCCAAAGCAACAAAATTGGACGTGATGACTACTCTATGACTCTATGTTAGTTGCTCATCTCAAACTTCAGCACCCTACTCGTTCCCCATCTAGTTAGTAGGTGGGCTGGCTCCCAGACATGCCTCTGTCATCCATCCTTGCACCTGAGAACTTCTACAGGGACTTCCTTGATGTTGCGATCACTTGCACAAAACTCATGAAGAAGAATAACTTCTCTGCTTGCGACCTGCTCACCAGAACTGGGATAAAACCAGATAACAAGAAACTGAAGATTAGCTGGAGTACCAACAATGCCATGTCTTTCTTCAAACAACAAAATGCATACTGTATCAGATAAAAAACAACATGGTACTAACTCTGTTTCTAAATGTAAGACGTTGAACTGCAAAAACGTGTTGCATTTAGGAACAGAGGATGTACAACTTAAGTGACTGATTATTATGTACTAATCAGAATACCAAGAAATTAAGGCCATAGTGAACCGGACGCTGCAAGATGTATATCCATCTAACACTGAAAAGTGAAAATACTAATCCAGAATTATCATTACCCATAGAACTTCAACAAAAAATAAAAGGTCACCGGGTTAGGCGTAACCACCAACAGATAAATAAATCTTTTCCTCATATACATTCACGACAACTGGATGATACCTTCAGATGATTCAATTAAGATTTGCAATTATCGTGTCCTGAGAAGTACGAAATGGCAGTCTGGACATAGAAAAAATTGTCGTCTGAACCTATAAAATAGTTTACAGACTTACAAGTATATATTTTTTGTATAGTTTGGCATATTTTCTGTGCTTAAAACCATCAACATGACCTCTTTTTTGTGATCTGCAATGCATTTTTCCTGCCAAAGAGAAGGAATATTCTTAAAGCTATTACAAGCAAACTATGAAACAAAATAGTTACTAGATTTCTAATGATTTGAGCTTATTAGAACTGGCATAAAAAGGGGTCTTAAATATTGCTATGTAGAACTATCAAAAGTTGGTACCTGCAAGCTTCGGAAGTTTTTCAATTGAAGTTGACATCAAGATGAAGGCAATACCTAACCCTGAGTTCAGGAAACAAACATTACTTTATTCACTGAATTGAAACAACTGTGTACACAACCTTTAGTTCAGAACCCTTACAGATGTGAAATATTAAAGTTCAGCTCTATCAACATTCCAATGAACTCTGGCAAGAAGTTTCCAAAGCAAATAGCTATCAAAACCTCCAATCCAGAGTTACACCTGTACAGCTGGATATGTCCATTCTGTATGTCCAACAAGAAGCTATCAGAACTTCGGAAAATATGTAATGAATTCAAAGATATAGCTAAAATAATAGATGTCTAAAACAAACATAGGTCTCTGCATACACATATTTGTCCGTGTGTTACATCTTACAATCAATCAGAATATCAAATGACTAAAGCAAGTACAGGACTATCATAGCACATAAAAGGAATGCAAAGACAGTATTAAAACTTACCCGTCCATTCGCAAATGAGTGGACAAAAAAATTCCGTACGAACAGAAAAGCATCAAAGTAAGTATTGTTGTATCCACCCTTTTTCTTCTTGAAGTTTTTTTAAGAACAATGTTGAACTTTATATTGTTGTGCCAGTGAGGATTCATCGCAATTCAGGAATGGAACAATGCATCAATGAAAAGCAGCTTCTCTGCCTGGTCCAACTTATCATAAAAGATCTTCAGCTGAATAACCATATTTATTCTGTTCATAGAGGGGACATATGAACAATGCGTCAGAAGACGAAGCTTATATGTCTTCCGCAGCACTCTCCTACTCAAGAAACCAGGGTTTTCAAGAAGCCATATAAGGTGATCCAAATATGCTGGCAAGTAACCATCCAAGACAAAATTGTTTCTGATTAAACCAGCTAGATCAGCTAAGTTTCTTCTAATTAATCCTCGATTTGATCTCACTAAATTTGTGGCATAGGCATGAACCTTGCCCTCGTGCACATAGAAGTCAGCGAGTGTCAGCTCTCCTGCCCAACAGTAGCCCCTAGCTATGGTCTCTACCACTTCCTTGGTCAGTGTTTCAAGGATCGAGCAACCTTCATCAGTAAACTCAGGTCTTAAACTATTGTTGTGAGGTAGCTGAGTTTGCATTAGTACTTGCTCAATATCTTCGATATAGTCAGAAAGCATTATCTGACCACCCCGAATCCTGGCCCGGATGTTGACTGTTGAATCCTTACATATTCCATAATCGGTCAATACAGATTCAGGATTGATAATTCTGCCCCTGTACTCCATGTAGTGCTTTGCAGGATCAAAAAGCATCCTCTTTGCAATTAAATCCATCAGATGACATGAAGGGTTATTTAAATCGATCAGTACTGGTACTGTTTTCCCCTCAAGGCTCTTCACAAAAATCTGAACATCAATGTTTGAAAAATGTGGTTGGACCCTTCCCCGGACCCTGCGCAACCGGGAGCGACGTGCACCGGGCTGCCTTTTGTTTATGTTTGAACGAGTAACCAGCTTTGGCTTCTTCCCGCTGCCCTGATTGAGTGGGCTAGTAGTATCTTGACTACCCTGGACATTCAGCACATCAGTTTGTTTCCTGGTTGGAAGGTACTTAGCATTTACAGCAGCTTCATGCCTTTCTGCTTGTTTATCCGGTCTTATAATCAATGCCCTCAGCTTAACAAATGCATTCATTTTTTTTTTTGACGCGTCAACGGCAGGCTTACGCCTGCCTGAACTTTTATTGCCAACCGTCGGGGTGTTACAGATCTCAGGGAGAACAGAGAGTACAGGGGGGTTAAGGAGGGAATAAAATTACATGTAGCGGGGGGCTAAATTCTCCCGGCAAGGTGGAACAACATGGAGCCCCAGTCCCTGAGTTGAATTTGTTTTTGAATATTATTACAGCGGTGGGACCAAAGTTTAAGATCTTCCGCAGAGGAGCTTGCCACATCATGAAGCCCAAGATGTATGTTCCGAAAGACCTTGGCGTTCCGTCGCTTCCAGATATTCCAAAGAACGGCCAGAAGAACAGTTGATCTAGTTTTGTTGTGCCATTCGCCTTCCCAAGCTTGGAGCAGCCCCTGTGGCGCACTTGGACAGAGGCTGTCTAGCTCCCCCCAAAGAGGAGCAAGGTGCTGACATTCGAAAAGGAGGTGGTTGATGGATTCACAGTGGTCGCAGAAGGGGCATGCGGCTGAAGTAGCAATGCCCCGTCTGACCCGACGTTCATTCGTGAAGAGGCAGTCCTTGCGGGCAAGCCAGAGGTAGAGTCGGCATTTATTTGGGGCGTAGTTTCGCCAGATGGCCGGGGCTAGCGTGTCCGTGGGCTTTGTCCTCCAAACCGCATGGTAAGCAAGCTTAGCGGTGAAAGGTTTCTCAGCGCCCCTTGTAGTTCTCATGTCAGCCACCTGCATATTTAAGTTCACCGTGGCCAATATAGTGCGTAGTTCAAGCAGTTCGCATTCGGCTGCGTGAGACAGCCTAGGTGTTAGATCCAAGGTGAGGTCGTTCGAGGTCAAAGCGCGTGCCACTGATGTGTGGACTCGATTGGAGTGTGAAAACAGAGCCGGAAATTGAAGGGCTAGGGTTTGAGCTGAGCCAGGGAGCCAAAGGTCAAGCCAAAAGGAGGTAGTGGATCCATTACCGACGCTGACCCGGGTGGTGTCCCGGAAGAGGGCGAGGCCTTTCATAATGTCTTTCCAAATCGGGGTATGCTGGTTGTCCAACATGCCTACATCGTTAGCGGTCGACCATCCGTATTTGGTGATCAAGTACCTAGTCTCTCCCGAGATTTGCTCGTCGTGTAACTTGGAAATATGTTTGAGAAGAAGACACATGTTCATGTGGGGTAGAGAGAGGAAACCAAGGCCCCCATTGGCGATGGGAGCACAAACGAGGTCCCAAGCGACCTTGCAGTTGCCGCCTGAGGTAGATTCCTGACCAGACCAAAAGAAGGCCCTGCAGCGTTTCTCGATTTCCTGGATGGTTCCAGCAGGTAGAAGAAGGACACTTATGGCATAGATTGGCAGGGCGCGTAGAACGGAGCGGACCAGGATGGCCCTCCCGGCCAAGGAGAGCAAAAGGCCCCTCCACCCAGCAAGACGGTGATCGACCTTGTCAATGATGAAGAAGAAGTCAGCCAGGTTTAGCTTGTGAGTGGATAGAGGCAAGCCCAAGTACGATTGCGGGAAGGTGGCAACTGGGCAGCCCAGGATTGTGGCAAGGCTAGTCGAGAGATTTGGGTCGACGTGGATCAGGGCAAAGGTGCTTTTATGGAAATTGATTTTCAGCCCAGTGGCCTCAGAAAATTGTAGCAGAATATTTTGCATTCATTAAGCATGTCTTTCCCAGATTCTGCATACCAGTGGTAACATGGCTATCCCGATCAGCATACCCAGATGCATGGCCAACTGCATCATTGCCGCACAACATTCCGCGCTCATCCTCAGAACTGGAGGTTAGAGAAAACATAAACAGTCAAACAAGAAGCAATTAACAAGAAACTGAACATTAGCAGGAGTACCAACAATCATATGTATTTCTTCAAACAGACTGAACATTTTAAACAGTAAAGCTCTATCAGGTTAAGAAAAACTACACGGTATATCTCTATGTGACAGAATATGTACTAACCGAAACTCTAACAAATGAAGGCTCATAGTAATTTTAACCAGGCCTCTGAAAGATGTTAGGCTTGTATAAATATCCATCCAACATTGAAATTCTTAAACCAGAATTACACTTATATCAATCCAAACTTTAAACATTTTTTGCCAGGTTAACAAGAAAGCTATATCAGATTGTTAATCTTTCTTGGAACAACAACTGAACAGTGTTAACAAGAAAGTTCCATCAGATAAACAAAACAATAGCATCTGAAGTGACTGATTATGTACTATAGAAACTCTTTGAATTAAACACAATCCATGGAAAGATGTTAGATTTGTACTTAACAATCCAGAATTATACTTAACAATCCAAACTTCAAACATATTTTGCCTGGTTAGGCGTTTCAAGGCACCTAACCACCTACAGACCAAAAAATCTATACACTAGCATAGTATGAGATGATAATATCATCATAACTTGGTCAGTGATACTGATACACTGCCAAGGTGAATAGAGTTTGCGCTCGACGGCCTCGACATCAGATACATATTCCAATATGGTATCCTTACCAAAAAAGAAAAACTAACAGTTTCAATCAATGGCACAGGGTTCTGGTCCATATCAGGCTATCAGTACACACTCCAATTAAGCTGATACCTTCAGACGATTAAATTAAGCTTGCAATTATCATGCCCTGACAAGTACGAAATGCTAGTCTGAACCCAGAAAAAAAAATTGTAGTCTGAACCTGAACCTATAAAGTAGTTTATAAGATTAAATATAAATTCCTGAAGTCTGACATATTTTTTGTGTTTAAAACCTTCATTTTTGTAACCTGCAATGCCGATTTTTGCAGATTAGGAATACTCCTAAAGCTTTGTAGAAGCAAACTATGAAACAAAATACTTACTGGATTTCTAAAGGTAAGAACTTAATGGAACAGGCATAAAAGAACAGCCTTAGAAATTGCTGTGTAGAACTATCAGAACTCGGTACCTGGGATTCATGAACGGTTCTACATGAAGAATCGCCTTAAAGCTCACATGTCCTCTCGTTTTAGAAAGAGCATTGGTGAATCTCTTCAGTTGAATGGTTAGTACAGGTGGCAGCGTAGTAACCAATTGTATTTGAAAACCACCAGTCCCATGTTTCTGCTCAATTTGGTTTACTTCTGCTTGTTGTGCGCTATGATCATCCAGATTTACCTGCTTCCCACTGCCTTGATTTTGGTCGCTGGTATCCTGACTATCATGGGTACTCAACAGGTCAGTCTGTTAGGAACTAGGTGCAGCTTCCTGAACACCTTCCTGACTTTCAGGTTTTTTATTGGTAGTGCTGCAAGAGGCTGAGTTCCTTTCATCATAGCTCATCCCTGAACTGATTTCTTCACTAATTATGTTTTCAGAAAGAATAACTTGATGATGTGCATCTGAACCATGTGGTTGTCTACTTGGAGAAGTACATTCTACCGACAAGCTATTCAAATCATTAGATCGCTCACTTGGGCATGTTTTCCTGTCTGATAGTTCAGTCTGGTCTCCTTCAATTGTCGGATTTACATTGGTACTTGCTTTCATCGGTTCATCATTTTCACTTCCATTTGTTCTCAGCAGCTCAACAACCTTGGAACAGTTATCACATTTCCATCGCATTGGACAATAGCAAAGAAGTGTCAAGCAGTCCTCGAGCGATGCAACAGAGTTCGTATGTACTGCCTCATCATCAGTAATATCACTGCTCTGAGCTATCCCCTTGTCTTCTGTAGTACTCCAAATGGATAAAAGGGGATGTATCTAGATGTATTTTAGTTCTAGATACATCTTTTTTTATCCATTTTGATGACAAGTATTTTTGGACGGAGGGAGTAGGTTCTACTGAGTAAGTTTTCTCCTTGGCTTCTATATCAACAAGTGGAGGTGGACCAGTATCTTCTGGACTGTGATGATCTACTATTGATTCGTCCATTCCTTCAGTGTCATCAAACAAGTTAGGAATGAAATCAAGAACTTTTATTGGCACTTCAACGATCTCTCGTGGGACATCATTCTTCTGAGTCTGCGAACGACTGTGTGCAACATCCTCCACTTCAGTAGAATCTGCAGATTCAAGCATAGAGGGATTTAGCTTTATCTGCATTAGCAAGATCATGCAACCAGAAACCCTCATCCTTTGCATATTTTAACCACCACATTCTAAGATCTCTTTTCTCGACAATAACCATACACGCTTAAGTTAACCAACCATTTTGAGCAACACTTATTTTATGAAGGTAAGGACTCAAGACCCTGAGCTATCTTCAAATGTCAATTCGAACTACAGTACTACACTATAACAAACACTTGCCATGCTAAGACTGTTGAAACATCCAGCTCAATTTTTCGTAGCCACCCCGAAGGCTTTTCTGCTAATTCTTTAATCCATATGTAAAATGGCCTTAACAATTTTCTCTGCTTAGCTATCACCAGAGCTCCATTCCCAAAAGTGTCATCTGTTCCCGTGTTCAGAAAAATAGCTAGCTTGTATTAGATCTCACTATTCCACACCTGCGGGCCTGTTCCACATTCTATGTTTTAAGTTAGCTAGAGGAGCACATAGACTTACCAACTTGAAAAAGGATTGGGTATTTTCTCCATGGCCTCATCTCCAAATTCTGAACCAGGAAACTGAGAATCACAGCCTTCCGCAATTGTTTGAATCTTTTCTCCATCAGTCTTGTCGGCTTGTTGGAATAGTTCCTTACGAGTCTTCGTCGGAGATCCACCGTTTCTGGTCATTGGTGGTAACGTAACACTTCTGGCTGGGCAATCCTTTGATGGCGGTGCCAGTTGGAGCTCATCAAATTGCAGATCCAAAACTGATTTAGTTGAGCAACTTATGCAGCATAAGGTCTGACGCAGCCAGCCCCCGAAAATGGAATTGCCAATTGGACTAAACTCTGCACCCCAATGAAATTTGTTTAGGTCCTTCGTCTCCTCCTCCAAAGCAGTGCGCAAAGATGTAAGAAACTCTTGGCTGTCCTGCATATAAGAGCCCTTGAACTGTGGATTAAACAACTGCGTACCTTCCAATAGCATCTGAGGATCCAGCGCGCGCCTGGCAACATTTGTGCTGCTTGTCTCCACAAACAATTGCTTCAGGTGCAGACCAATGCTCCCCAGCCAAGCACCCGGTCCTAAAATCGTTGTCCTCAGTTCACCGGGCGCAAGGAGGCACTGCAGCAGTGCATTCATGTAGCATGTGTTTCCAAGATTCGGCAACCCTCTGATAACACAGCCATTCCCATTAGCATACCCAGACGCATCATTGCCGGTCACTATTTCCCACAAATCCTTTGCATAACTCTCGGCCACCGTTCCCCACTCATCCCATCCATTGCTGGCCCACATTGCCCGCTCAACCCTTTTATTTCTGGCCAGAGCTGCCCACTCATCATCGCTCAGCTTGTCCTGACCGAGCTTCAGAACGTGCCCACACTCGAAGCAGTAGCCCTTATACGGTTCATCGTACCACAGAGCAACCCAATGGTAGTCCCTGGTGGCGTGCCGGCGAGCGTGTCCCTGCGGATTTTCCATATCCCCCTTCTCCACGGTGCAGAAAGTAGAGGTGCACTCCGTGCACACCATCAACCCAGCAGCAGCTCCCCTCCAGGTGCAGGTGGTCGTGCACGGGAAATTCTCGCACTCTGGGGGCTTCTCGGCGGTCTTGATATCACGCACCATATCATCCAGCTCCTCTCTGTCCTTGAACAAGTGCTTGCACGACCCGATGTCGTATGTCGGTACGTGCAGTCGCTGGTCTCCTCCAGCGGCGCCTCGGACGCAGGCGAGTGCCCAAGCCGCAGGTCCAGGTGCGGGTATTTCTGCGTGTTCTCAGGGTTCTGCGGGTTCTTGCCCCCCGTCTTGCACCCATCCTTTGCAATGCCGGACACCGATCCCCAGCCATCCTTTGCAACGCTATCCCCCGGCATCTGCTGATTTTTTTTTTCATTTCTGGCCGCCACTGCATAGTCATCTTCGCTCCGGTCACTGAGCCTCATACCGCGCGCACACAAGAAGCAGTATCCCAAATTAGGTTCATCGCACCACTGAGCAACCCAATGCGTGTTCTCGCCGGCGTGCCAGAGGGCATGTTCCTGCGGACTTTCCCTGTTCACCGGCCACCCAGAGCAGAAGAATCTGGAGCAGTCTATGCACTTCATCATCCCTTCGTTGCCCTTGCAGGTCGTCTTGCACTTACTAAGATGGCACCTCCGGCGCCGGCGCACCCCCAGCTGCTCCGTCAGATAATACACGTGCATATCCAGGAGTTCGCGGTCAGAGCGTATGTGCTCGCACCGCCCGGCGTCGCCGGTACTGTCGCTGCTGGTCCCCGCCTCCGCTTCCCCGGACGATGGCCACTCGTCGCTCGACTCCGTCGGAGACGCAGGCGCGTCGCTGCATCCTGGACCAGCCAGCGGATCCAGGCGCGGGGATTTCTGCGGGCTGTCGGACGCCCCCTCCGCCCTCTCCCTCTTCTCCCCTCTACCATCACGCCTGTCGCCTGGAAACTGAGTAAGAAACAACAAGAATGAGTCAAGTGAATTCTGAACCCCCAAACCAGAACCGTACGGACAAGAGATTGAACCAAGGACGAGAAACAAACAGACGAAATTTGCTGAAGCCAAAACCCTGAAGAATCGCAGCTAGCATCAAGAGTTAGCAGGGCCATGAAATTTGCTAAAGCAAAAACTCTGAAAAATCGGAGAACGAGAAAAAACTCCACCAACAAGTCGAGAAGAAATCGAACATTCCGCTAGCGAGCATCAAGAGTTAGCAGCGCCATGAACTTTCCTGAAGCAAAAATCCCGAAGAATCGGAAAACGAGAAAAAACTTCACCAACAAGTCGAGAAGAAATCCAACACTCCGTTAGCGAGCATCAACCATCAAGAGCTTCGCAACTTAATTACGGCCGAAAAGCAACCGAGAACGCCAACGAGGCGGAGGACAAGGAAAACCTCCGCCGTCAACACACGAAGAATCCCAGCATTGCCGCGGAGAAACACACAAGAGCGGCGCCGCGGATCCGATTCGGGGACCGAGAGACAAACCCACCAGTCCACGCACCCAGCGACGCGGCGGAGCGGGATTCGGGGGGAGGCGAGGCTTACCAGGAGACGTCGAGGGAGAGGGCCTCGGAGGTAGAACCCGAGCAGCCGGAGGAGGCGTCCGCGACCGCGACGAGGCCGAGAGAGGGTGGAGGTGGAGGGAGGTGGGGAGGAGCGGGAGGCGGTTTCGCTGGTCGGGGAGGGACGGTGGCGCCGGGGCTGGCTGAGGAACTGTTGCGGCCGTGCTTGGGGTTTGGACCCCTTGACGGCGCTAACCCTCCTTTTAGGAAGACCACGAGTCCTGCTATAACGGTGCAGAGTTTATATGCTTTGTGGATGGCACGGAATAACGCGCAAGACGGGAAGAGGATTGAGGAAGCCGCCGACACGGCTGGCATGGTAAGGAGACTCAGGCTGGTCATAGTGGAGAGTAACTTAGACTAGTAACATACATATGTTACTAGTCTATGTTACTACCTTCATAGTGGGTAGTGTCATAGGTGTGGTAACATAGTTGCATTCATTTATTACTTTGTAGACTCATTATGCATTGGAAACTGCTATGTGATGGTAACATATTATGTTACTCTATTTGCCTCTCTCCTCATTAACTACTTGCCACATCACCAATTTTGCTTATGTGACATCTATGTTACTACCTATGTTACTCCCACTATGACCAGCCTCATGGAGGAGTGGCAGAACGTTAGGCCTCCTTTGATTCATCCAAGATAGAAATGTTATAGAAATAGAAAAAAATCATAGAAAGTGAGATGCCATGCATCTCAATTTATATATAAAAAAAGATATTATTTGATGTATAGGATAGGAATTTTTTTATTGAGTCTTAGCTAATGTTTCTTTTCCTTCAAAATGTAAAGGATCGATTATTATCCTACATAGGAATAGGAATCCATTCATACAAACCAAAGGGCTTTAAAGAAAATTTTTCTTTGCAAATCCTATCCTATAAAAATCATATGAAATTCCAACAAACCAAAGGAGGCCTTAATGGCAGAGCAAGCAAAATTCCGCAAGCAACCCCGGTCCAGAAGTGGAGCGTCCCAGAGGAAGGGTGGATAAAGGCGAATGTTGATGGTGCAACTACTAAGGGAAGGGAGAAGGGGGCCGGTGGTGTGGTATTCAGGAACGAGGAAGGAGCTTTCGTCGGTGCAGCGTGCCAGTACTATCCTATGGGTGGAGACCCAGCGATGTTGGAGCTCCAGGCTTGCAAGAGGGCAGTGCAGCTAGCGGGGGAGCTAAACTTCGCGAAACTGCACATTGAGATGGACTGCCAAGAGGTGGTACGCAAACTACAGAGGGAGGAGAATGATTTATCAGCGTTGGGACCTTTGATCAAGGAGGTGAAACCCATGCTGGCGACAAGGGAATGGAAGGTGTCCTGGGTTAGGAGGACGGCGAACGACGCAGCGCATGGGCTAGCTAAGGAGGGAGTAGCTAATAACCTTTGCAAAGTTTGGGTCAATGAACCCCCATATTGTATTTTGCACATTATCTCGGCAAAATTTCCTGCCTTCTATGAATAAATAGAGACATGGTAGATTTCAAAAAAAAGGAAAACCACGAGTCCGTGAATGCAAGTGGCAGCGGGTCAGGCCCGCTGGGCCTAGTCCCGGAGACCCGTGCATGTCTAACTTGATCTCAACTTTTCTTAATGAGCCAAACCATTCTAATAGCTGACATGGAATCTAGTAGAAGTCAACACTCAGAATAGTTAGCCTACTAGTCACCATTTGCCAACTTATTACTAAATCTAACTTGCCTGATTTTGAAAGTGTTCAATTTATACTCTTGAAGGGCCTATAAATATGTTTATCTAATACAATATACTAGAAACCACTACTTTTATAGTAATATTAGTTAGACAACACTTCTAGAGATCTCTACAACGATATATTTAATAATATCAAAATATACCAACAGATGTTCATATATCAGTCTAATTTTCTTTTCTAGTTCAAAAAATTTGCATCTGTGTTCTTTTAATTGCATGCGCACCCCTGCTTATTTTTTTTTCTCAGCCTTTCTAAAACTTGTTTTCAAAAGGGCTCAACTCATCAGAGTGACCAACATTTAAGTTTTACTTTACTGATCATTCTCGCATAATTCATGCTTGAATTAGTTGTGCCTAATCCATCGCCTTATTTCGTCATGATAATGTATTGATTTTGGGAACTTTTTCTTAGAATATGTAATCTTGAGAATAAAGATACTTTGAACTAAAACCACGACACTTATTTTGGATAAGAGGGAGCAGAAAACAATGTTTTCTAGATTTTTTAGCTACTATCTTAGGAAGAACGATAGAAAAAAAATAGATACAAGTTCCCGTTGTTGATTGACCCAGTGTTGAGATTCCAACTGTCTACCCAGTTTGTGTGGCAAACTAGCAGCAATAGATTTTGTGGTGTTTCTTTTAAGTGGAGGCAAAAGTTTTATCTCATATACTAGTTAAGGAGGGGAAAGAGTTTTGTTACAACACACCTTTACAACCAAAAGCATTACTCCCCCAAAAATTATGTTCCCTAACTTCTTAGCTCCCACTTTGACCCGAGGTAATGCCTCTTTTTAAATCAAATTTAAAAGAATGGGAGGTGGACGCTCTTCTGACGGAAGACACGTGTATTCTCTCATTCTAAATTTTCCAACTCACAAGCATAGTGAGAGAAGCCATTGCCTTTTGATGAGGAATGTTGGCACCCGAAGAGTTGATCCACCAATCTTGCATGGAGTTTTTCAAGTGCCATGGAGAGGTATCAATATTCCCAATATGAATCCAATCATTGACGAGGCTCCAAAGTTGAAGCGTGAAGCGACACTTGTAGAAAATATGTGGTCCAGATTCTTGTTCTCTCATGCAAAGTGGGCATAGGCCACAATTTGGCCACCCTCTCTTTGCCAACCGGTCGGCCGTCCAAATCATATCTTGTATTACTAGCCATACGAAGAATTTGGCCTGGGGGCAAACCTTCCACACCGCTTGGTCCATAGGGGAGAGAGTGTTCCCTAAACTTTTGTGCCTTTAAGTGGATGTCGCACAGTAGTGGCCACTAACAATGTGCTTCCAAAGAATGTCATCCTCCACGAGACTATCCAATTGGAAGTCGTAGATGAGGGACCAAAGGACCACAAACTCATGGATTTGATCCCAAGAGAATTCGGGAGTGAGTTTGATTTTGGCAATCCAAGCGTTCTCCATAAGTGACTCGCGCACCTTCCCCTTCTTCCTCGAAGATGCTTCAAAATTAAGGGGGCAATATCTTTCGACTTCCTCCCAAGAACCCAAGGGGAGTCCCAAAAGGGAGTCCTCACGCCATTCCCAACTGTGGTGGAGGTGGAGGAGTAGAAGAAATCGAGATCCACTTCATCACAAGGGTTGCCCATGCCCACCCAACGCTTGGAAGACTCTTTCCATTCATACCAAGGCCATCTCAACCTAAGTGCCCGCATGAATTCGTTGGTGTTGAGGACCCCTAGTCCTCCATAGGCCAATGGGTTGCACACGTCGTCCCAATTGACCTTGCGTTTAGCTTCGGTAGTCTTGTCCATCTTCGACCATAGAAAGGCCCTTTCGAGCTTGTTAACATTATGGATCGTGCTTGAGGGACAATTAGCGTTGTAATGAAGAACACCACATGAGAGGTTAACACCGACTTGACGAGGTTGGTGCTTCCGATGGTGGTGATATTTTGTCCCTCCCACGGGACAAGCTTCTTGGCCACCTTTTCCACCAAGAATTGAAAGTGATGGAGAGTGGGAGACCCAAATACGTGGTCTTCCTTTGTCGGGCCATGGTGGAGGCGGACGGCGAGGGAAGAGGAAGGCGGAGAGGGAGAGAAGTGGAGGGGCTTGGGCTGGCTATGTGGAGAGGGAGGAAACGGATGTGGCTAGGGTTGGGAGTCATCGTCCGGCTTAAATAGCCGGAATTTGGCCCTCGGGCGGTGAGTCGGAGCGGCGCCACACGGTGTTCACACCCTCACTAGAGAAGATACCCCTCGAACCATTGGGTTTCCGGGTGTTTTCGTGTGGAACCCGGTCGTCAATTCGACATGGTGGACGCGCCGAGCCGCCCCATATTCATCCCAGATTTGAGCTGAATATGAGGGAGTTGGTCGACCCCGGCGTTTGAGGTCGGTTTAAGGTAGGCCGGTTTCTTTTTTACGTTGGGTCGCTCGGTCCTGGTGTTTGAGACTGTAAGTGCATCTAGTGCCACCCCTAGTTGGTTTTGGAGTATTGACGACAAACCTAGTTGAGGGACTAATGTGTTTGTGAGAATTGCAGAATAACACAGGTAGAAGTCCCTCATGATTCGGTTTTACTACCAGAGATGACCCCTAAAAATGTATGAAGATATTGAAGTCAAAGGTGGTATATGAAGATATTCACATTGAATACTATGACAAGAGAAGACACGATATGAAGCCTATGGAGCTCGAAGACTTAGATCTTTCGTAGTTATTTTTCTTTTGTGTTGAGTCATAGGAACCACCGTACTGTTAAGTGGGGTCCAAGAGAACCAGTCAGAATGACTGAAGTGATGCCTAAACCAAAAAAACTTATGTCTTCGAGTGAAGACAATGAGAGCGAATCTTGTCCAGAGTCGGACAAATCAGCTTTGCTTGTAGCCCAAGTAAAGTTGCCGTGTGAGTTTGAAATCTGACCGTTGGAACACGTGTCAGTTCCTTAGTGACCCAGGGTCATTTCGGACAAATCAGGTCGGGTTGCCAAGTGGCTATAAATAGCCCACCCCCTACAACCATAAATGGTTGGCTTCTCAGATTGAAAGCACGGCTTTTGTCGTTTGAGAGCAACCCACCTCGAAGCCTTTGAGAGAGAATTCCTTGCGAGGATAAAGACCTAACCACCAGAGCCAGAGAGAATTGGGCATCACTTAAGTCTTCTTGTCTGTGTGATCTGAAGACTTATTACACTTGAGGACTGTGCATCCTCCAGCCGATTAGGCGTCGCGTTCTGAGCTTCCAAGAGATATTGTGGATTGCCAGTGAACGAAGTCTGTGAAGGTTTGGAAGTCTACCTTGAAGACTTACCAGAGTGATTGGGCGAGGTCTATGTGACCTTAGCTCAAGGAGAATACAGTGAGGATTGGGTGTCCTGAGCTGCGTGTTCAGGACTGGGTGTCCGGGACTGTGTGTCCTAAGGTTTAAATACCTAGCCGCTCCAACCAGACGTACAGTTGTCACAGCAACTGGAACTGGTTCAACATATCATTGTCTTCAACGAGTCACTGGTTTCATCTTCACTTCACGTTACTTACTGTTACTCCTTGTGAAGTCATTGTATGTTTGCTCTATCATTTGTCTTCACTAAGTGACTGCGTGTTCTGTTTGGCTTCACAATATCTTCCTATCTGATCCTTACTACCTAGCTGCTATTAGTCTTTGTGCTTTCACTTCATTGAATACTTGACTATGGTTTGCCTAGTGTAGTCTACCTTCCGCTGCATGGTAATAGGACTATTTTTATCGTTTGTCTTCAAAACTCCCAAGTTCTGAAGACTGTCATAAAAATCGCCTATTCACCCCCCTCTAGTCGATATAACGCACTTTCAATTGCTATCAGAGTAAGGTGCTCTCTTGTTCTGTGTGATTCGGTTTAACCACCTAGAGTTTTAGCTATGTCGACTGCAGGGATAATTAAAGTCTTCGCTGCGTGCCCCGTCTTCGACGGAACTGAATATCCCTACTGGAAGAATAGGATGCGTATGCATCTTGAAGCCATTGACGTCGACCTATGGTATGTTATCGAGAACGGCGTTCCTAAGGCTGGAGAAGGTGTCACTGCTGCTGATGTCAAGAAATTCGTTCAATTGGACTCTACTGCCAAGAATATCATCTGTGGTCATCTGACCAAAGGACAGTATGGCCGTGTGAGTGCTTTGAAGACATCCAAGCTGGTCTGGGACTGGCTCTCCAAGGTCAATGAAGGCATCTCAACCCAGAGAGATCAGAGAATCAGTGTCCTTCGCAACCTCTTCAACCGCTTCAAGCGAAATGACAATGAGAATGTCCAGCACACATTTGACCGACTCACTGACATCACAAATGAGCTTCAAGCCCTTGGCGCCACTGAGATTACCAAACACGAAGTCGTCAAGACGCTGCTGAGATCACTTGATAGTTCATTTGACATCCTGGCCCTGATGATTCAAGAACGTCCTGATTTCAAGACACTCGATCCGTCTGACATACTTGAGAGGCTCAGCACACATGAGTTTCAGCTTTCGGAGAAAAGAGATATCTACGGTCCAAACTATGGGCGAACGCGTGCCTTGAAGGCAAAAGCTGTCTCCTCATCTGAAGAAGAATCTGACAGCAGTTCTGATGATCCTGAAGACATTGGAAGGGAACTTGCTATGCTTGTCAAGAAGTTCCAAAATTCACCAAGAAGAAAGGCTTCAGAAAGTCTTCCCGATCAAGTTCAAGGAATGATGAAGCTCCTGCTCATGACTACAAGAGGAAAACATGTCACAAGTGGAAGAAACTTGGCCACTTCATCTCTGAGTGTCCACAGTGGGACAATGAGAACAAAAAGAAGAAGAAGAGCAAGGAATATGATTCTGACGACAAGAAGAAGAAGAAGAAATACTCAAAGTCTTCTTCCAAGTCTTCCTCAAAGTCTTCATCACATAGGAAGAGCTCATCTGGCAAGGCACGTGCGTTTGTTGGCAAGGAAATGGATTCAGAGGAGGAGTCTGCTTCTGAGGAGACGGAGGTGGAGTCTGAGGAGGAATCCGACTTAGGCGTCGCAAGTCTGGCTACAACATACGTTGCCAAGTCCATCTTCAACACTGAAGACAATGATTTCATCACCGACACCGATGCAAATGACAAGGACTACTCCGCTTCTACCTACTGCTTCATGGCACGCGGTGCCAAGGTAAACACACGCACTACTCACTATCAAACATCTAGTGACGATGACTCTGATTGTGGTTCAAAACCTAGCTACAAAACACTTGCTAAAATTGCAACTGAACAACAGAAAGCTATGGAACATATTCAAAAACTGTTAGACAGAAGCGATGATCTGTTAGGTGCTGAAATGACTCGATCGGAATCCTTAATTGAAGACATAAAAAATCTTCACGTTAAGTATCAGGAACTTGAAAGTCGTCATGAAACTCTCTCAACAACTCATGAACCTATGATTATCTTCAAAGGAAGCAGGATCTTGAGAAATTGAGAGCGGTTCATGAAGATCTTCAAACGGAAAATGAGTCACTTCGCACCAAACAGATCAGTCCCGCTCAGGAAGGATTTGAACCACCATGTCTTAAATGCATTGAGCGTGATAATGTTACTTCTGTTGCTGAAAGTTCTACTGCTACTGCTGTTGCAATATCTTCAACTGTTGATGTGGTAACTAACCCCTCTGCTGAGGATACCACCGCTATTGCTGATGAGAATGCTAGGTTGAAGACATTGCTTGAAACAGGGATGTACAAAAGTCTTCAAGGGCATCAGACACTATGTGATGTCCTCAAAAAGCAGATTCTGAACCGAAACCCTAGGAAAGAGGGTGTTGGGTTCATAAGGAAAATGAATGCAGATGGCTCTTACTGGAAACCTGAGCAGTACCCCAAAACCATGTGGGTTGCTGCAAAGGAACCTTCAGCAGATCCATCCAATCTAACTGGCTTCACCTGTGCTAACCCCATTATCATTGATGAATCCTTTGATGCAAACTATATACTGTTTAAGAATCAGAATGGTGAAGTGTTTGCCAGGTACATTGGTACTAACTGCAGGAATGGACCGCCTATGAAGAAGATCTGGGTTCCGAAAAGGTGTCTGGAAAATCTTCCTGTGAATGTCTTCATGACACCTCACGTGAAGAAGACAAACCTCAGACCAAAGGCTCCATACGGTCCAAAGGCTTCATACAGACAGAAGACTCACCTGAGTCGCACTAACGCAAATGTTTTGCAGGGAAACCATACTCAGGCATATGAATATGGGAGCGGTTCATCAAACCGCCATGTTCATAAGACCAAGAACTATTTTGCTTATTCTTATGAGTACTATTGTCCGCCTGCAAGACTGTTTGCTAGGGCTTCAAAGCCAAAATTCTCAGATGCTGCACTTAGACTCATTGCTTCTAAGCCGCCCTTGAAGATGTGGGTGGATAAGAAAGCTTAACTCTCTTTTGTAGGGAAAGGTCTCCAGCAGAAAACCAAAATCGTCTGACGCTATTGCTGGGGACCTTAAACATCTTGTAGGGCGCAAGATCAAATGCCCAAATGGTCTTACTATGTACTTCGTACCTGAATCGCTTGCTACTCTCCCTATTAGTCCTAACTTGGATCTAAGCTTTCATAACCCACTGGTTCGTCAAATGTTTTTGCTTCACAATGCTCTTGGTGAAGCCTATCCCCCTAACTGCACTGTAGGGTACGACACCAGCGTCTTCAGAATGGATTATTGACAGTGGGTGTACAAATCACATGACTGGCAAAAGAAGTTTTCTTATGGACTCAACCTTACGTCCATCCGACAAGAGCCACATCACATTTGCTGACACTGGTAAAAGTAAGGTATTGGGTCTAGGTAGAGTTGCAATCTCAAGGGATCAACACATGGATAAAGTCATGCTTGTTGAATCCCTTGGCTTCAACTTAATGTCTGTCTCAATGCTTTGCGATTTGAACATGATCGTAATGTTTGGAAAATATCGTTGCCTTGTACTAATGGAATCTGACAAGTCTCTAGTGTTTGAAGGGTATCGAAAAGATGATTTGTACATGGTAGATTTCTCAGCAGGGCCACAGCTTGCAGTATGTCTTCTAGCAAAGGCTTCAGAATGCTGGCTCTGGCATCAGAGGCTTGGACATGCTGGCATGAGGAACCTCCACACCCTTGCGAAGAAGAAGCATGTCATAGGCATCGAGGGCGTCAAGTTCAAGAAAGACCACATATGCGGTGCCTGTGAAGCAAGGAAGATGACGAGGGCCAAACATCCCTCGAAGACAATCATGACCACTACTCAACCCTTCGAACTGCTTCACATGGATCTTTTCGGTCCCACTCATTACTCAAGTCTAACTACTACTGCTTGCCTCTATGGCTTCGTTATTGTTGATGATTATTCTAGATATACTTGGGTGCACATAATCCTTTACAAGACTGAAGTGCAGGATGTCTTCAGACGCTTCGCCAATCGAGCTATGAACAATTTTGGCGCCAAGATAAGGCACATCAGAAGTGACAATGGCACTGAATTCAAGAACACTGGCCTTGATACATATCTTGATACCTTGGGCATCACACATGAATTTTCAGCCCCATACACGCCACAGCAGAATGGCGTCGTCGAACGCAAGAATAGAACACTAATTGAAATGGCCAGAACGATGCTAGATGAATACAAGACCCCAAGAAAATTCTGGCCCGAAGCCATTGATACTGCATGCCATACAATCAATCGTGTTTATCTTCACAAGCTACTGAATAAGACATCTTATGAGCTCCTTACTGGCAAGAAGACAAACGTCAGTTACTTCAGAGTATTTGGCGCAAGGTGCTGGATCAAGGACCCACATCACACCTCAAAGTTTGCACCAAAAGCACATAAAGGTTTTATGCTTGGATATGGAAAGGATTCTCACTCCTACAGAGTCCTCAATCTCTTTCATTACAAAGTGGTTGAAACAGTGGATGTGCGGTTCGATGAGACCAACGGTTCACAAGCAGAGCAACTGCAAAATGTGCTAGATGAAGTTCCATCCAGTGAATCAATCAAGCTAATGGGAACTGGAGAAATTATACCTTCTGAAGCTCATCCTGAAGAAGAACTTATCATTTCAGCACCTGATCAACATGAAGACAATGCTCAGCCTGAAGATATTCCTTCCAACAACGACAATGAACAGCAAGAACAAAGTCTTCGCCCTGTACATCCTCGCGTTGCCAATGAAGTGCAGATTGAAAGAATAATTGATAGCATCAATGCACCTGGTCCACTCACTCGTTCAAGGGCAACTCAGCTAGCAAATTTCTGTGGGCACTTCGCATTCGTCTCAATAGCAGAACCCAAGAAAGTTGAAGAAGCCTTCATGGAACCTGAATGGATTCAAGCTATGCAAGAAGAGCTTCAACAGTTTGAGCTGAATAATGCATGGGAACTGGTTAAGCGTCCTGATCCACGGAAGCACAATATAATAGGCACCAAATGGATATACCGCAACAAGCAAGATGAGCATGGTCAAGTTGTCAGAAACAAAGCTCGTCTCGTTGCTCAAGGATATACTCAAGTGGAAGGCATTGACTTCGATGAAACATTTGCTCCTGTGGCTAGACTTGAAGCCATATGCATACTACTGGCCTATGCAAATCTTCATAACATACTTCTATATCAAATGGATGTGAAGAGTGCCTTTCTCAATGGCAAGATTGAAGAAGAAGTGTATGTTGCACAACCACCTGGCTTTGAAAATCCAAAACATCCTGACATGGTATACAAGCTCAACAAGGCACTGTATGGCCTCAAACAAGCCCCTCGGGCCTGGTATGACACACTCAAATACTTCCTGAAGAGCAAAGGCTTCATACCTGGTTCCCTAGATCCCACTCTTTTCACAAAGACATATGATGGTGAACTGTTTGTGTGCCAAATATATGTGGATGACATTATCTTCGGCTGCACCAATCAGAAGTACAGTGAAGAGTTTGGATATATGATGCAAGAGCAATATCATATGTCCATGATGGGGGAGCTGAAGTTCTTCCTTGGTCTTCAAATACGACAACAACGCAATGGCATCTTCATATCTCAAGAGAAGTATCTCAAAGATTGCCTGAAGAAGTTCGGTATGCAAGACTGCAAAGGCTTCACAACACCAATGCCAGCCAAACATCATCTGGGTCCTGACGACAATGGTAAAGAGTTCGATCAAAAGGTATACCGCTCCATGATTGATTCTTTACTTTATCTATGTGCATCTAGGCCAGATATTATGCTTAGTGTTTGCATGTGTGCTCGATTTCAAGCGGCACCAAAGGAGTCGCATCACTTAGCTGTGAAGCGAATTCTTCGATATTTGGCTCACACTCTAACTCTAGGATTATGGTATCCAAAGGGCTCAGAGTTTGATCTGGTTGGATTCTCGGATGCTGATTATGCTGGTGACAAAGTTGATCGCAAGTCTACATCAGGCACATGTCACTTTCTGGGACGATCACTTGTATGTTGGTCTTCAAAGAAGCAGAACTGTGTATCTCTCTCCACTGCTGAATCTGAATACATTGATGCTGGATCTTGCTGCACTCAGCTTCTATGGATGAAGCAAACACTCATGGACTATGGCATTCATCTGAAGCAAGTGCCACTTTACTGCGACAACGAAAGCGCCATCAAGATTGCTAACAACCTAGTTCAGCACTTGAAGACAAAGCACATTGAAATTCGTCATCACTTTCTCAGAGATCATGTTGTGAAGGAAGACATTGATATCATACACGTCAACACTGAAGAGCAATTGGCAGATATCTTCACCAAGCCCTTGGATGAGAAGAGGTTTTGCAAGTTACGATGTGAGCTAAATATCCTGGAATCCTCAAATGTCCTGTGATTAGGCACACATCCTAACCCTTATGCATATTGATGACTTAGATGTGCAACACACGAAGTGAAGTATATCTTCAATCAATGAAGACATACATTCTAAGTGTGAATACATTAATGTGGAATTTGACTTCGGAGCGCCACGATAATTGTGCGTCGTGTCTGGGTCTAATACTTCCTATACGGTGGGTAACGCCACCACCAAACGTTCTATTTTGAAGTGTTTCACTCATGGCGTTACCTTGCAATGTCTTCACATTTGGTTTGGCTTCGATCTCAACATATTTTCATGATTATCTTCACAATGTTGATTATATATATATATATATATATATATATATATATATATATATATATATATGCTAGTATTCTGTCCTCTACAGCATTCACTTATAGCTATGTCTTCGTGTTGAATCTTTTGAACTAAGTGAATGTGATCGGACCCTAACCTCTCTATTCTTTCTTATCTCAAACTCTATCTCTCCAAGTCATATGCATTCTATTGAAACTGTCGAATGTCTTCTCTGTGTCCTTGTCAGCAGAAGATACAGAGACAACCATTAAGTCCGTTTTCAATGCTCATTCCTCCACATGAATTCCGGATAAGTAGGAACGACCACCCGACAATCCAGGCGTGCGTGGGACGTGGAACAAACCCCAAAATTCCGCATAATGGCCACGTGTTCCCCAAATGCGAATCGCCAGGGGCACCTGTGTAATAGCACAGTGCCGCCCATGTGCCTATAAATACACACTTACATCGGTCATTATCTCTTCTTCCACCCTCGCACGAACCCTAGCGCCACCGCTAGCTCTCGACGACGCCGGCGACAAAGCGCTTCGCTGCCGCAACCTCTCCGACGCCGTCTTCACGCTGACCGCGTACATCGTCCTCTCCGCCGTCGCCGTAGGTGTCCTCCGTCACCAAGTTAGGGCACGGAGGATCGAACTGCTCTGCCTCATCTCCCACTTCATCTAGCAGTTCTCAGTGTGGTAAATAAAACTCCCTTTTTACAGCACCGTTGATCCTATTGATCTGTCACTTTCTACCACAAGCAGTTTCTGTTCACAAAAGCTAGATCTCTCTCATACTGCATCTCATAAACATGCCTAGTATATTCACTTGTGCTTCACAAAGTAGTTAGATTCCTCACTTGTACTGATCTGTGGATTCGTACAAATCTGGAACCAACTTCTTATCTATGAGTGAATGTCTTCGCACGATGAGGTCAATGTCTTCTAAACTGATTTATCTTCAAAATCTTCTGAGAATGCATATGAGCTCTTCCCCTTCCCTCGCACCTTAATGCTGTCATAGGTACATGTCCGTGGGAGAATCCTTTGGTTCTCATAGTCTGCATTCATTTGCAGAATTCTTACAGCATCACATAAATTCTCCCGAAGCCAGTTCCTGTTGGTCCAGCAAACGAAAACCTTTGAAGCCTTTGAATGTCTTGAAGCCTTTCAAGTTAAAGTTTATGGCTTCAGAGAAAGCAGCAAGGAAGGGTGGCAGAAAGCGTCGTGGTGAGACCTCCAGAGATCTGCCAGATGAACTCTCAGAAATGTACAAGACAGATCCTGAAGAGGATTACAGTCAGCGCAAGACCCGAATCCAATGGATTCGAAGATATTGGGCGGAACAATGGTTCAAATACAGATTTGTGACCCAGGAGTATGCTGAGAAAAGCGCCATCAAGAGACCGTGGGGAGACATCCTATTCAAGAATCTTCTACCCAGGTCCAGAGATGAAGCCATTGCTCAAGGCTTCTATCCATGCATGGTCCGTGGACCACAGCCTGCTGATGCACACTCGTCGTCACTGCTATGGTGTCGTGACGACAATCTGTTCAAGCGCAACTTCCAGTTTGCTCAGAACTCAGCGAAGCAGAATAAGAAGACTTTTGGGTTAGACTTCAACCCTGGTCCCTCATCTCCAAGGGCAGATGGCACACGACATGCAGAACTCAATGTCATCGGCCCTTTCGCCAACCTTGAAGACCTCATCACCTACATCTTGGTTCAAGGGACTGTAGTGAATGAGCCTACAGCTGACACTGAGTCTGATGACGTGCCTGCAGTGCCGAAGCCAAAGCAGTTGAAGAAGCCAAAAGCTTCAAAGCCGGCCTCTTCACCAAAAATCTCAAGGGCGAAGCCATTGGCAACTGCACCTCCTGAAGACAGTGTGCAGTCTGAAGACTTATCACGCATCTCAAGGCCCCAGAAGGCCAAGATGCCTCTGTTTCACACTGGCAAAGAGCTAACAGCTGCTGCCATTCTGCGCAACGACGACATTGATCTGTCAAGTGATGAAGATCTTGCAGATGCCGCTCTTGAGCAACTCATCAAGAGCAAATAAGAAGCAGAAATCTTCAATGATCTGCCTCTCTTTGATGTCACCATCATCCACAACTTCATTGACGAGTGGTTTGCCACGCCAAACATCAGCTTTGAAGATCTGCAGCTACCCATTGGCCTCAGTGTCGCCTTCCAAGGCGCCATTGCTTCAGAACTTGCTATTGCCCAGCGCATTGTTGAGCTGAAGCAGAAGATTGACTATGAAAAGGCTCAGTTCAAGAAGCATATGGCCAAGCTCAGCGTGCAAGAAGTGAAGAACTTCAAGACAATGATGCACGAGCTCAAGGAAGCCTTTGTGAAGAAGCGTGCAGAAGCTCAGGGTTCGCGTGAGCGCATGAAGACTCAGGCTGACAGATGTGTGCAAGCCTATAATGAGGCTGAGAAGCGCAAGGCACTTGGGCGTCCTGGCATCGACCCCAGGATGGCCGCAAAGAAGAAGAAGAAGTCTGCTACGGCTGAATCTGATGCACCAAGGCAAGAAGCAGTTCCGATTGTCTTCCCAACAAGAATGACTGGCTCGAAGCCAAAGAGCCGGTCAACAGCTTCAGAGCTCAAGAAGACAAGAACTGCTGAGGCTGAAGCCAAGAAGAGGAAACACTCTGAAGACTCTCCTACTGCCCCCACCAAGAAAAAGCAAAAACCAAGAAAGCTCGGGCTGCTCCCACAGAGCCCTTGATAGTTGAACCCATTTCTATGGTTCATCCTGACGCAGAATGTCAACTGACGGTTCATGAGCCTGCTTCCACAGAGGCTCCTGAAGTTGAAGACATTCCAGCAGCTGATCCCATCGCTGCTGAAGACATTGATCATCATGACAATCTAGAAGATGATGCAGCCCTTCCTCAGTTAGAAAACATCAAACTCATTAGCATTGGTCGTCCACTGACGCCAATTGCACAGGATGCTTCATGGGCGGATCACCCTCAAGAGGAAGAAGACTATGAGGCCCAGCCCACTCCAACTCCACAGGCGTCGTCTGCGTTCCGCAGGCTTCACAAAGGTCCAAGGCCTCAAGTCTATGCTGAAGACATTCCGGCTGCATCAGCCGCAGAAGAAGAAGTACCACAAGATCCCACTCCCCTGCTCCACCAAGAAGCAGTTCTCCAGGAGAACGTGCCTGTGACCGACCCTCCAGCTAGTCAAGTGGAGGATGAAAATCTTGAGGCTGCCACAACCAACAACGAAGCTAATGTGGAGCCCTCCCCAGCAAAAGCTTCAGAAGACAGTGAAGCCACTAATCCCGCCACTTCTGTTCCTGAGTCTGCTGCCGGTCCCCAATTCAACTATCATGTTGAGCACAGGCCTCAGGTCCAGAAGACAATCCCAAGACTGCCAAGGTTTCCAGGTCCTGCAACAGCACCTGGCTCCTTCAACATCAATGGCTTCAGGGCAGACAACACGTTCTTCAATAGCTCCAGGAACCCCTACTCAAGGGAACGGATATCATCTGATCGGTTCTGGAGCTATCCTCAGCAAAGCTATTACTCTTGCATTCTTTACAACCAAGGTCGCATCTTCCCACACAAGCGCCTTGACGTTGAAGCTATAGCTGGTCTGCCCTGTCTAGAAGAAGCGTTGGATTGCTTCAAGCAAGTGGGTCTGCTGCAATTTGTTACTGCTGAAGAGCATTGGAATGAAGAGCTACTGCTACAATTATATGCCACACTTCACATCAAAGGATACAACAGAGATCCGAAGACTTGGGTCCTGGAGTGGATGACTGGCAACGTTCATCATGAAGCCAATGCATTTGACATCATTGAGCTCACTGGCTTGCCCACTCCTGGCGATCTCTTCGAGCAAGGCTGTCAGCTGCATGCTAAAGCTATTGAGAGCATCTTTCAGCGGCCAGAACCTAATATGAGTCAAATGCTCAGCATGATGAAGCCATTGCCTCAAGATGCTGCGTATCCCACAGAGTTCTTCGTTGAAGACCTTGAGTACCTGCCCAGAACCATCTGTCACATCATCAGGCGAACTCTTTGGCCTATCAAAGGGCACTCTCCAAATGCCAAGCTTCAGGGTGCAATGAAGACTTTGGTCTTCTATATACTTCATGGCAAATGCTTCAATGCACAGGACTTCTTCATACGCCAACTTGCTGCATCAGGCATTGATCTGTTTGGTTTGAAGTTCTACGCCCCTTGGGTCATGCGGCTGATCAAGCTACACTCCGCCATCTCTTATCAGCCCTCAGCCCGCAACCATCGGATCTTCTTGCCTGACATGGACATGTCTACTGAAGCCATATACTCTGAGCCTGCCAACCAACCTCTAAGTCTTCAGAATGCAGAACATCAGAGTTTTACATAGAACGTTGAAGGCGTTGAAGCAGTTTCTCGGGTGTATCCTTTGGCTGGCACTACACGTGCACCACACCCTGCTTCCATTGAAGCCACTGACAGTGCCACTGCTTCAAGACCCAAGAAGCGCACTCGTGTTCTCAACGACCGAGAGCTTCTTGTGGCCCTACATCAGAAATAAGATAGGCATCATGACTGGTTGAAGCGTCAAATGAAAAGCCTCTTGGTGGATGTTAATCGCACTCGAAATCTTGCCACCAAGAATGCTTTCGTTGCCCATGAAACCTATCGCCGCACATGGAAAGCGCTAACGATGATGCTTTCTGAAGTTGATCTTCAAGAGGATGGCTTCACTGAGAGATTCAAGTTTGACTCCACACCTCCTCGAAGGGCTGTGCTGCTGGGAACTCCATCCCTTGAAGACTCTGAGTTCTCTTCCTCTGCTGCCACAGTCACTGCCAGAATTATTGAGGAAGAAGACGATGCTACTTCACCGCCACCTCCTTCAGCACCTCCAAGCTCTTCTGCACCGCCAAACAACACCAACAACCCTGCTACTTCACCTACTCCTCATGGGAACGAGTAGAGGCTCCATGTTTTCAAACCTTTTTGGTCATTACTAACAAAAGGGGGAGAAGCATATGAGATTGATAGTCTTCAAGCGGGTTCATATGGGCGGGTGCCTTATATTTTGCTTCGTGCTTACAACTCTCGTTTTTTTTGCTACATTTGGTTCTTATGAGTTGTAACACTTAAACTAGATGGTCGTCTGCTACTTATTTGCCACCTTGTTTTGCGAAGATAAATTCCGCATGTGCGACGATAAATTCCGCACTTAGATCATTCTGCAGTCGTCCATTTTCCATTATGCATGGCATTATCTTCATATACTTTCACATGCATAGTGGATTGTCATCATAAGTTGAAGTGGATCTCCACAAGTACCACCTGCCATGTGCATTTGCATTCCAAAAGCAAATTAACTTATATGCACATCTTCAGGGGGAGCCCTTGCAACTTATGAAGACAATTCCTTATTCTTTACAGTTTCACAGATTATATTCCCCGTTGAAAACTTCAACTAGTTTGTCATCAATCACCAAAAAGGGGGAGATTGTAAGTGCATCTAGTGCCACCCCTAGTTGGTTTTGGAGTATTGACGACAAACCTAGTTGAGGGACTAATGTGTTTGTGAGAATTGCAGAATAACACAGGTAGAAGTCCCTCATGATTCGGTTTTACTACCAGAGATGACCCCTAAAAATGTATGAACATATTGAAGTCAAAGGTGGTATATGAAGATATTCACATTGAAGACTATGACAAGAGAAGACACGATATGAAGCCTATGGAGCTCGAAGACTTAGATCTTTCGTAGTTCTTTTTCTTTTGTGTTGAGTCATAGGAACCACCGTACTGTTAAGTGGGGTCCAAGAGAACCAGTCAGAATGACTGAAGTGATGCCTAAACCAAAAAAACTTATGTCTTCGAGTGAAGACAATGAGAGCGAATCTTGTCCAGAGTCGGACAAGTCAGCTTTGCTTGTAGCCCAAGTAAAGTTGCCGTGTGAGTTTGAAATCTGACCATTGGAACACGTGTCAGTTCCTTAGTGACCCAGGGTCATTTCGGACAAATCAGGTCGGGTTGCCAAGTTGCTATAAATAGCCCACCCCCTACAACCATAAATGGTTGGCTGCTCAGATTGAAAGCATGGCTTTTGTCGTTTGAGAGCAACCCACCTCGAAGCCTTTGAGAGAGAATTCCTTGCGAGGATAAAGACCTAACCACCAGAGCCAGAGAGAATTGGGCATCACTTAAGTCTTCTTGTCTGTGTGATCTGAAGACTTATTACACTTGAGGACTGTGCATCCTCCAGCCGGTTAGGCGTCGTGTTCTGAGCTTCCAAGAGACATTGTGGATTGCCAGTGAACGAAGTCTGTGAAGGTTTGGGAGTCTACCTTGAAGACTTACCAGAGTGATTGGGCGAGGTCTATGTGACCTTAGCTCAAGGAGAATACGGTGAGGACTGGGTGTCCTGAGCTGCGTGTTCAGGACTGGGTGTCCGGGACTGTGTGTCTTAAGGTTTAAATACCTAGCCGCTCCAACCAGACGTACAGTTGTCACAGCAACTAGAACTGGTTCAACATATCATTGTCTTCAACGAGTCACTGGTTTCATCTTCACTTCATGTTACTTACTGTTACTCCTTGTGAAGTCATTGTATGTTTGCTCTATCATTTGTCTTCACTAAGTGACTGCGTGTTCTGTTTGGCTTCACAATATCTTCCTATCTGATCCTTACTACCTAGCTGCTATTAGTCTTTGTGCTTTCACTTCATTGAATACTTGACTATGGTTTGCCTAGTGTAGTCTACCTTCCGCTGCATGGTAATAGGTCTATTTTTATCATTTGTCTTCAAAACTTCCATGTTCTGAAGACTTTCATAAAAATCGCCTATTCACCCCCCCTCTAGTCGATATAACGCACTTTTAGAGACGTAATTGCCGGATTCAGGGCTCCGCAGACCCAAGAAAGGTTTGAACTCTAGGGCGTGTGCGAAGAACTCAACCTCTCTAGCCAACCAGTTCGTCACCCCCATAGCCTAGCTCGATGAACAAGAAAGGAAAGGGATACGGTAGTTTACCCAGGTTCGGGCCACATTGCAGTGTAAGCCCCTACTCCTGCTTTGTGGTGGATTAGCCTCGCGAGGGACTGAGGATGAACTAGTACAAGGGAAGAACAACCTCACGAGGTCCGCTTTAGTGTGGGTCCGAGCTAGTGAGGTCTCTCTCGGATCGCCCTTTCTAGGTGGTGGCTAAGTTATATTTATAGTGCCCTTGGTCCTCTTCCTCCAAACGAAGGAGGGAAGGGATCCCATAGTGGCCAATTTTGAAGGGGGACAAGAAGTACATCCTATCCCGACGAAAGGTGGTCTTCGCCTGCAAAGCTTCTGGTCGTGACACTGCGGTGGGCTCGGTGATGACATTCGTCCTGGTGGTCTTGGTCTTGTTGCACGGGAATGGGAACCTTTGGCTGATTCCTCGGGACCCCGCGCCTGCGCTTGTCTCCTTAGGACCAAAGAGTAAACCTGCTGCTATGTGCCCGCTGGTGCCCGCCTGGCCTCGGTCATCATGGCTGGCGTCACCTCAACCTCACGAGGTGGGCGCCTGCATAAAAATCTCCGCTCCTTAGGAGCCAGCCTGGGGAGTAGCACTGCGTTGGTTTTCCCCGAAGAGGAAGGGATGATGCAGCAAAGTAGCGTAAGTATTTCCCTTAGTTTTTGAGAACCAAGGTATCAATCCAGTAGGAGGCTACGTATGAGAATATCTAGGTATCAATCCAGTAGTTTTTGAGAATATCTAGGTATGATCATGTATATAGGCATCACGTCCGAGACAAGTAGACCGACTCCTGCCTGCATCTACTACTATTACTCCACTCATCGACCGCTATCCAGCATGCATCTAGAGTATTAAGTTAAAAACAGAGTAATCCTTAAGCAAGATGACATGATGTAGAGGGATAGACTCATGCAATGTGAAGAAAACCCCATCTTGTTATCCTCGATGGAAACAACACAATACATGCCTTGCTGCCCTTACTGTCACCGGGAAAGGACACCGCAAGATTGAACCCAAAGCTAAGCACTTCTCCCATTGCAAGAAATATCAATCTAGTAGGCCAAACCTAACTGATAATTCGAAGAGACTTGCAAAGATAACCAATCATACATAAAAGAATTCAGAGAAGATTCAAATATTATTCATAGATAGACTTGATCATAAACCCACAATTCATCGATCTCAACAAACACACCGCAAAAAGAAGATTACATCGAATAGATCTCCACAAGAGAGGGGGAGAACATTGTATTGAGATCCAAAAAGAGAGAAGAAGCCATCTAGCTACTAACTATGGACCCGTAGGTCTGAGGTAAACTACTCACACTTCATCGGAGAGGCTATGGTGTTGATGTAGAAGCCCTCCATGATCGATGCCCCCTCCGGTGGAGCTCCAGAACAGGCCCCAAGATCATATCTCGTGGATACAGATAGTTACTGCGGTGGAATTAGGATTTTGGCTCCGTATCTGATTGTTTGGGGGTACGTGGGTATATATAGGAGGAAGAAGTACGTCGGTGGAGCAACAGGGGGCCCACGAGGGTGGAAGGCGTGCCTGGGGGTAGGCGCGCCCCCTACCTCGTGGCCTCCTATTACGTGTCTTGACGTAGGTTCCAAGTCTCCTGAGTTGTATTCGATGAGAAAATCACGTTCCCAAAGGTTTCATTCTGTTTGGACTCCGTTTGATATTCCTTTTCTTCGAAACCCTAAAACAGGCAAGAAACAACAATTCTGGGCTGGGCCTCCGGTTAATAGGTTAGTCCCAAAAATAATATAAAAGTGGATAATAAAGCCCAATAATGTCCAAAACAGTAGATAATATAGCATGGAGCAATAAAAAATTATAGATACGTTGGAGACGTATCAAGCATCCCCAAGCTTAATTCCTACTCGTCCTCGAGTAGGTAAATGATAAAAACAGGATTTTTGATGCGGAGTGCTACTTGGCATAATTTTAATGTAATTCTTCTTAATTGTGGTATGAATATTCAGATCTGAAAGATTCAAGACAAAAGTTCATATTGACTTAGAAAATAATAATACTTCAAGCATACTAACAAAGCAATTATGTCTTCTCAAAATAACATGGCTAAAGAAAGTTATCCCTACAAAATCATATAGTGTGGCTATGCTCTATCTTCACCACACAAAATATTTAAATCATGCACAACCCCGATGACAATCCAAGCAATTGTTTCATACTTTTGACATTCTCAAAACTTTTTCAATCTTCACGCAATACATGAGCGTGAGCCATGGATATAGCACTATAGGTGGAATAGAGTGGTGGTTGTGGAGAAGACAAAAAGGGAGAAGATAGTCTCACATCAACTAGGTGTATCAACGGACTATGGAGATGCCCATCAATAGATATCAATGTGAGTGAGTAGGGATTGCCATGCAACGGATGCACTAGAGATATAAGTATATAAAAGCTCAAAAAGAAACTAAGTGGGTGTGCATCCAACTTGCTTGCTCATGAAGACTTAGGGCAATTTGAGGAAGCCCATTATTCGAATATACAAGCCAAGTTCTATAATGAAAAATTCCCACTAGTTTATGAAAGTGATAACATGAGAGACTCTCTACTATGAAGATCATGGTGCTACTTTGAAGCACAAGTGTGGTAAAAGGATAGTAACATTGTACCTTCTCTCTTTTTCTCTCATTTTTTTATTTTTTTATTTTTTATTTGGGCCTTTTCTCTTTTTATGGCCTCTTTTCTTTCTCTTTTTTATTTGGGCTTCTTTGGCCTCTTTTATTTATTTTTCGTCCGGAGTCTCATCCCTACTTGTGGGGGAATCATAGTCTCCATCACCCTTTCCTCACTAGGACAATGCTCTAATAATCATGATCATCACACTTTTATTTTTCTTACAACTCAACAATTACAACTCGATACTTAGAACAAAATATGACTCTATATGAATGCCTCCGGCGGTGTACTGGTATATGCAATGATGCATGAGTGACATGTATGAAATAATTATGAATGGTGGCTTTGCCACAAATACGATGTCAACTACATGATTATGCTAAGCAATATGATAATGATGGAGTGTGTCATAATAAACGGAACCGTGGAAAGTTGCATGGCAATATGTCTCGGAATGGCTATGGAAATGCCTAATAGGTAGGTATGGTGGCTGTTTTGAGGAAGGTATATGGTGGGTGTATGATACCGACGAAAAGGTGCGCGGTATTAGAGAGGCTAGCAAATGTGGAAGGGTGAGAGTGCGTATAATCCATGGACTCAACATTAGTCATAAAGAACTCATATACTTATTGCAAAAATCTACAAGTTATCAAAGCAAAGTATTACGCGCATGCTCCTAGGGGGATAGATTGGTAGGAAAATACCATCGCTCGTCCCCGACCGCCACTCATAAGGAAGGCAATCAATAAATAAATCATGCTCCGACTTCATCACATAACGGTTCACCATACGTGCATCCTACGGGAATCACAAGCTTCGACACAAGTATTTCTCATATTCACAACTACTCAACTAGCATGACTTTAATATCACCATCTCCATATCTCAAAACAATTATCAAGTATCAAACTTATCATAGTATTCAACACACTCATAAGAGAGTTTTATTATTAATCTTGCATACCAAGCATATTAGGATTTTAAGCAAATTACCATGCTATTTAATACTCTCAAAATAATCTAAGTGAAGCATGAGAGATCAATAGTTTCTATAAAACAAATCCCCCACCGTGCTCTAAAAGATATAACTGAAGCACTAGAGCAAAATTATATAACTCAAAAGATATAAGCGAAGGACATAAGTATTCTAAAAAATTCCAAATCATATATGGCTCTCTCAAAAGGTGTGTACAGTAAGGATGATTGTGGTAAACTAACAAGCAAAGACTCAAATCATACAAGACGCTCCAAGCAAAACACATATCATGTGGTAAATAAAAATATAGCTCCAAGTAAAGTTACCGATAGAAGTAGACGAAAGAGGGGATGCCTTCCGGGGCATCCCCAAGCTTTGGCTTTTAGGTGTCCTTAGATTATCTTGGGGATGCCATTTGCATCCCCAAGATTAGGCTCTTGCCACTCCTTGTTCCATAATCCATCAAATCTTTACCCAAAACTTGAAAACTTCACAACACAAAACTTAAAGTAGAAAATCTCGTGAGCTCCGTTAGCGAAAGAGAATAAAAGATCACTTCAATGTACTGTAATGAACTCGTTCTTTATTTATATGGGTGTTATAACTACTTTATTCCAACTTCTCTATGGTTTATAAACTATTTTACTAGCCATAGATTCATCAAAATAAGCAAACAACACACGAAAAACAGAATCTGTCAAAAACATAATAGTCTGTAGTAATCTGTATCTAGCGCAAGATCTGGAACCCCAAAAATTCTAAAATAAATTGCTGGACGTGAGGAATTTATCTATTAATCATCTTCAAAAATAATTAACTAAATAGCACTTTCCAAATAAAAATGACAGCAGTTCTCGTGAGCGCTAAAGTTTCCGTTTTTTTACAGCAAGTTCAACAAGACTTTCCCCAAGTCTTCCCAACGGTTCTGCTTGGCACAAACACTAATTAAACACAAAAAACACAACCAAAACAGAGGCTAGATAATTTATTTATTACTAAACAGGAGCAAAAAGCAAGGAATAAAAATAAAATTGGGTTGCCTCCCAATAAGCGCTATCGTTTAACGCCCCTAGCTAGGCATAACAAACAAGAATAGATCTAGGTATTGCCATCTTTGGTAGGCAATCCATAAGTGGCTCTCATAATAGATTCATAAGGTAATTTAATTTTATTTCTAGGAAAGTGTTCCATGCCTTTCCTTAATGTAAATTGGAACCTAATATTTCCTTCCTTCATCTCAATAATTGCACCAATCGTTCTAAGGAAAGGTCTACCAAGAATAATAGGACATGAAGGATTGCAATCTATGTCAAGAACAATAAAATCTACGGGCACATAATTCCTATTTGCAACAATAAGAACATCATTAATTCTTCCCATAGGTTTCTTAACAGTGGAATCCGCAAGGTGCAAGTTTAGAGAGCAATCATCAAAATCACGGAAACCTAACAAATCACACAAAGTCTTTGGAATCGTGGAAACACTAGCACCCAAATCACATAAAGCATAGAATTCATGATCTTTAATTTTAATTTTAATAGTTGGTTCCCACTCATCATAAAGTTTTCTAGGGATAGAAACTTCCAATTCAAGTTTTTCTTGATAAGATTGCATCAAGGCATCAACGATATGTTTACTAAACGCTTTATTTTGACTATAAGCGTGAGGAGAATTTAGCACGGATTGCGACAAGGAAATACAATCAATCAAAGAGCAATTTTCGTAGTTAAATTCCTTGAAATCCATAATAGTGGGTTTAGCAACATCTAGGGTTTTAATTTCTTCAATCACACTTTTATCAAATTTAGCATCAAGATCAAAAGATTCAGAATTCTTGGAACGCCTTCTAGGTAAAGGTGGATCATATTCAGTCCCATCATTATCAAGATTCATATTGCAAAACAAAGATTTAATAGGGGACACATCAATAACTTTTAGATCTTCATCATTATTTTCATAGGAACTAGAAGAACACGCTTTTATAAAGGCATCTTTCTTAGCACGCATCCTAGCGGTTCTTTCTTTGCACTCATCAATGGAAATTCTCTTGGCTTTGAGAGACTCATTGATATCATGCTTAGGTGGAATAGATCTAAGTTTCAAAGAATCAACATCAAGAGCAATTCTATCAACGTTCCTAGCCAAATCATCAATCTTAAGCAATTTTTCTTCAATCATAGCATTAAAATTCTTTTGCGAAGTAATAAATTCTTTAATATTAGAATCAAAAACAGAGGGCATCTTATTATAATTTTCATAAGAATTGTTGTAGGAATTACCATAATTATTAGAGGGATTACTAGGATAAGGCCTAGGATTGAAATTTCCTCTATACGCGTTGTTACCAAAATTGTTCCTACCAACAAAATTCACATCCACAGATTCATTATTATTCTTAATCAAAGTAGACAAGGGCATATCATTAGGATCAGAAGAAACACTCTTATTAGCAAATAATTTCATAAGTTCATCCTTCTTTCTACTCAAAACATTAATTTCTTCTATCGCATGCACCTTTTTATTAGTAGATCTTTCAGTATGCCATTGAGAATAATTAACCATAATATTATCTAGGAGTTTAGTAGCTTCTCCTAAAGTGATTTCCTTAAAAGTACCTCCCGCGGCCGAATCTAAAAGATTTCTAGAAGCAAAATTCAATCCGGCAGAAAATTTTTGTATAATCGTCCATAAATTTAAACCATGAGTAGGGCAATTATGTATCATTAATTTCATTCTCTCCCAAGCTTGTGCAACATGTTCATGATCAAGTTGCTTAAAGTTCATAATATCGTTTCTAAGAGAGATGATCTTAGCGGGAGGAAAATACTTAGAGATAAAAGCATCTTTGCACTTGTTCCATGAATCAATACTATTTTTAGGCAAAGACGAAAACCAAAGCTTTAGCACGATCTCTAAGCGAAAAAGGAAATAGCTTCAATTTAACAATATCATTATCCACATCTTTCTTCTTTTGCATGTCACACAAATCAACGAAGCTATTTAGATGGGTAGCGGCATCTTCACTAGGAAGGTCGGAGAACGGATCTTTCATAACAAGATTCAACAAAGTAGCATTAATTTCACAAGATTCGACATCGGTAAGAGGAGCAATCGGAGTGCTAATAAAATCATTGTTGTTGTTATTGGTGAAGTCACACAATTTAGTATTATCTTGAGCCATCGTGACAAGCAAGAAAACTAACACACAAGCAAACAAAAAGCAAGCGAACAAAAAGAGGCAAATAGCGGGAGGATAGAGAGAGAGAAGGCAAATAAAACGGCAAGGGTGAAGTGGGGGGAGAGGAAAACGAGAGGCAAATGGCAAATAATGTAATGCGGGAGATAAGGGTATGTGATGGGTACTTGGTATGTTGACTTTTGCGTAGACCTCCCCGGCAACGGCGCCAGAAATCCTTCTTCCTACCTCTTTTAGCACTGCGTTGGTTTTCCCCGAAGAGGAAGGGATGATGCAGCAAAGTAGCGTAAGTATTTCCCTCAGTTTATGAGAACCAAGGTATCAATCCAGTAGGAGGCTACGTGCGAGTCCCTCGCACCTGCACAAAACAAATAAATCCTCGCAACCAACGCAAATAGGGGTTGTCAATCCCTATAGGGCCACTTACGAGAGTGAGATCTGATAGATATGATAAGATAATATTTTTGGTATTTTTATGATAAAGATGCAAAGTAAAATAAAGGCAAAGTAAATAGCAAAGTAAATAACTAAGTAGTAGGAGATTGATATGATAAAGATAGACCCGGGGGCCATAGGTTTCACTAGTGGCTTCTCTCGAGAGCACAAGTATTCTACAGTGGGTGAACAAATTACTATTAAGCAATTGACAGAATTGAGCATAGTTATGAGAATATCTAGGTATGATCATGTATATAGGCATCACGTCCGAGACAAGTAGACCGACTCCTGCCTGCATCTACTACTATTACTCCACTCATCGACCGCTATCCAGCATGCATCTAGAGTATTAAGTTAAAAACAGAGTAACGCCTTAAGCAAGATGACATGATGTAGAGGGATAGACTCATGCAACATGAAGAAAACCCCAGCTTGTTATCCTCGATGGCAACAATACAATACGTGCCTTGCTTCCCTTACTGTCGCCGGGAAAGGACACCGCAAGATTGAACCCAAAGCTAAGCACTTCTCCCATTGCAAGAAAGATCAATCTAGTAGGCCAAACCAAACCGATAATTCGAAGAGACTAGCAAAGATAACCAATCATACATAAAAGAATTCAGAGAAGATTCAAATATTATTCATAGATATACTTGATCATAAACCCACAATTCATCGATCTCAACAAACACACCGCAAAAAGAAGATTACATCGAATAGATCTCCACAAGAGAGGGGGAGAACATTGTATTGAGATCCAAAAAGAGAGAAGAAGCCATCTAGCTACTAACTATGGACCCGTAGGTCTGAGGTAAACTACTCACACTTCATCGGAGAGGCTATGGTGTTTATGTAGAAGCCCTTCGTGATCGATGCCCCCTCCGGCGGAGCTCCGGAACAGGCCCCAAGATGGGATCTCGTGGATACAGAAAGTTATTGCGGTGGAATTAGGGTTTTGGCTCTGTATCTGATCGTTTGGGGGTATGTGGGTATATATAGGAGGAAGAAGTACGTCGGTGGAGCAACAGGGGGCCGACGAGGGTGGAGGGCGCGCTTGGGGGGTAGGCACGCCCCCTACCTCGTGGCCTCCTGTTACGTGTCTTGACGTAGGGTCCAAGTCTCCTGAGTTGTATTCGATGAGAAAATCACATTCCCGAAGGTTTCATTCCGTTTGGACTCTGTTTGATATTCCTTTTCTTCGAAACCCTAAAACAGGCAAAAAACAGTAGGTTAGTCCCAGAAATAATATAAAAGTGGATAATAAAGCCCAATAATGTCCAAAACAGTAGATAATATAGCATGGAGCAATCAGAAATTATAGATACGTTGGAGACGTATCAGGGAGCCGCTCCCTTCGGAGGCCTTGGTGTCGTCCGCCTCGCGAGGCTTGGCCCCTCGCGGGGGTCTTGTCTTGAAGGTGCTGAAGATGGGTCGTACCAGGCCATCGATGGAGCCACGCCATGGGCCACAGGCATGCATGTCTAGGTACCCTGGTTCCCAGAACGCTGATAGTAGCCCGCGGGCCCAAGGCGCGCTCGGACTTGGCTTCGAGGCAAAGCCAAAGGGCAAGGGCGAAGTGTCGCGGGTCCCAATGACCTGCTTACCAAGTCGACGTATGGCGCTTGATAGGACGTGGGCATCTCCACTTCCCCTCGCCGTCTCGGCAACCGCCCGACTTGACAACTACGTGATGCATGAAGAGAAAACCATCATTGCTTGGAATCTCAGGAGGCCGGTGACTGGCCTCCCTTGGCTATAAATGCGAGAGGGGGCGGAGCCCCCTTCTCATCTTCATCTTCTCGCCGCTTGCTCCTCCTTCTTCCTCTTCGTTCTGCCATCTTGCCAGAGTGTTCATGGCGCTAGCGAGGAGGTTTTCCGCCACGGAGAAACGAAAGGCCCCCAAGGAAGGGCCAGGCTCGCCGCCGCCCAAGAGAGGCTGTGGATGCCCCCGCAAGCAGGCCGCGACGCCAGCGGTGGCTCCTCGAGGGCGCGAACGCACCCCTTCAAAGGCTGACGCTCCCTCCAAAAATTGCGGAGGTACTTCTTCCCACGGCGAAAGTTGCCGCGGGCGGGGCGGCCCCGGCGACGGGGGAAGGCATGTGGCAGCCGTTCGGCCGCCACGTCTGTGCTCCCACTCGGCCGCCGCGTTCCTGGAGTTCGTGGTGTGGTCGAAGAGGCCCGCAGGCATCTGGTTTCAGCTTCTGCGCTTCTTTGCGGGCACGCTGCCAGCCGGGGGACCCGGCGGCCTCTGCCTGCAGGCCGACGGGTGCTGTGGCGAGGCCTCATGGGTGGAGTTCGTGGTCACCGCCGCCGGCAATGTGGTCCTGAACTGCGGGTGGCAGCCGTTCACCCACGCGCGACCTACATGGGAGGTGCACCCTCCACTTTAGGTATAACTGCATCTCGACCCTCTACGTCAGGGTCTTCGGGGAAGACGACCGGCACCGGGGGTGGTGCCCGAAGAGCAACAACGACGACGAGGACAACGACGATGGCCGGAGAGGCGGCGTCATCGCTGGTGGTGAGCTTGTCCTCAGCGACAGTCGCGCCATCTCCAGCGGCGGCGGCTCCTCTTCTGGGGAGGGCACGAGCGACGACAACTACGACGAACCGCCACACCGCCGGGCTCAAACCGGGGAGGGCGACGAGCCACCTCGTCGGCGCGCCCTAGTGAAGCAGGAGTGATACATCTCCAACGTATCTACTTTTCCTAACACTTTTCGTCTTGTTTTGGACTCTAATTTGCATGATTTGAATGAAACTAACCCCGGACTGGCGTTGTTTTCAGTAGAACTACCATGGTGTTGTTTTTGTGCGGAAATAAAAGTTCTCGGAATGGAACGAAACTTTGCAAGGATTTTTTATATAAATAAAGAGAATTTCTGGAGCCAAGATCCACCGAAGGGGGGGGGGAACCTAGGTGGGCACAACCCACCAGGGCGCCCCCCTCTTGGCGCACCCAGGTGGGTTGTCCCCACCTGGTGGCCCCGTAGACCCTTAAACCGACGCTATAAAATCCTATTTTCCATAAAAAATCAGGGAGAAAGAATTATTGCGATCCACAAGACGGAGCCGCCGTCACCTCCTGTTCTTCATCGGGAGGCCAGATATGGAGTCCGTTTGGGGCTCCGGAGAGGGGGGGGGTCTTCTTTCTTCATCATCACCAACCCTTCTCCATCGCCAATTCCATGATGCTCCCCACCCAGAGTAAGTAATTCCTTCGTAGGCTCACTGGTCGGTGAGGAGTTGGATGAGATTCATCATGTAATCGAGTTAGTTTTGTTAGGGCCTGATCCCTAGTATCCACTATGTTCTAAGATTGATGTTGCTATGACATTGCCATGCTTAATGCTTGTCACTTTGAACCCGGGTGCCATGATTTCAGATCTCAACCGTTTATGTTATCACCATTATATCTATGTTCTAGATCCGATCTTGCAAGTTATAGTCACCTACTACATGTTATGATCTAGCAACCCCAGAGTGACAATAGTCGGGACCACTCCTGGTGATGACCGTAGTTTGAGGAGTTCATGTATTCACTGTGTGTTAATGCTTTGTTCCGGTTCTCTATTAAAAGGGGGGCTTAACATCCCTTAGTTTCCAATTGGACCCCGCTGCCACGAGAGGGTAGGACAAAAGATGGCATGCAAGTTCTTTCCATAAGCATGTATGACTATTTACGGAATACATGCCTACATTATATTGATGAACTGGAGCTAGTGCCGCATCGCTCTAGGTTATAACTGTCTCATGATGAATTGTTGGGGAATGCAGTATTTCAAAAAAATTCCTACAATCAGGCAAGATCTATCTAGGAGATGCATAGCAACGAGAGGGGAGAGTATGTCTATGTACCCTCGTAGACCGAAAGCGGAAGCGTTATGAAACGGGGTTGATGTAGTCGAACGTCTTCGCGATCCAACCGATCAAGTACCGAACGCACGACACCTCCGTGATCTGCACACGTTCAGCTCAATGACTCCCCTCGTACTCTTGATCCAATTGAGGCCGAGGGAGAGTTTCGTCAGCACGACGGTGTGATGACGGTGACGATGAAGTTACCGATGCAGGGCTTTGCCTAAGCACTACAATGATATGACCGAGGTGGAATTCTATGGAGGGGGCACCACACACGGCTAAACAATCAACTTGTGCGTCTATGGGGTGCCCCCTCCCCGTATATAAAGGAGTGGAGGAGGGGAAGGCCGGCCCTCTCTATGGCGCGCCCCAAGGGGGATTCCTACTCCTAGTTGGAGTAGGTTTCCCCCCTTTCCCTAGTTGGAGTAGGAGAAGAAGGAAGATGGGTAAGGAGAGAAGGAAAGGGGGGCTGCCCCTTCCCAATTCAGATTGGGCTTGGGGTGAGGGAGTCCTGGACTAAGGGGTCCTCGGGCGTCCGGCCTATTAGACATGGGCCAGACTGATGGGCTGTGAAGATACAAAGACTGAAGACTCTACTCGTGTCCGGATGGGACTCTCCTTGGCGTGGAAGGCAAGCTTGGCGACCAAATATGAAGATTCCTTTATCTGTAACCGACCTTATGTAACCCTAGATCCCTCCGGTGTCTATATAAACCGGAGGTCTAGGTCCATAGATATATATCCTCATAATCATAGTCAGACAGGCTAGACTTTTAGGGTTTAGCCATTACGATCTCGTGGTAGATCAACTCTTGTAATACTCATGTTCATCAAGATCAATCAAGCAGGAAGTAGGTTATTGCCTCCATAGAGAGGGCCCGGACCTGGGTAAACATTGTGTCCCCTGTCTCCTGTTACCATCGACCTTAGACGCACAGTTCGGGCCCCCCTACCCGAGATCCGCCGGTTTTGACACCGACATTGGTGCTTTCATTGAGAGTTCCACCGTGACGTCGAAAGATAGAGTCGATGGCTCGCCTTGCTCTCAAGGACAACGTAACCTCTGGAGGAGCACTGGCCCCAGGCCAAACCCTCCGGCTGGGCAGCTTCATCATGACCGCCCGTTCGGCCGTTAAGCCGACGATGACTTCTCGGGTCATCGAAAATCCCCTCCATGTTGACTCCAAATACTCCAAGCAGATGGATCCGGCGAAGCTGTCATCTTTAAAGGAGCCCCTAGATCACATCGCCGCCCTGGGGGTCGCCACAGACTATGATCGAATTGGGCTTAAACCCGACCAGAGAGAAATTAAAACTCTGCTGATCACCCATCAAATAGCGGTAGTAGAGGAGCAAAACGAAAACTCTTCCTCTATATTGAGGACGAACTACATTCAGATCTCCGAGCATGAAGAGCCGGACACCTACCTGCAGAAAGACATGCCTTGTCCTCTGAACATAGAATCGGATGACAAGCCCAAAAAATCAGTTGACATCCCGGAGCCCGAACTATTAAGTTCGGAAGTTCTTCAAACTCCGGATCCTAAATTGGGTCCGGGTTCGGGTTTCAAACCACCCACCCACCTAGATATAAGCGCTCTCATGGGCATACAACAGCAGTCTCAGGAAACGGTCCACCATTTCTGGGCCAGATTCCTTCTTGTCAAAGATAAGATTGAAGATTGCCGTGACGAAGACGCGATTTCAGCGTTCCACAACAATTGCATGGATGAAGGAATCCTCAACGCCATCAACCGTCGTCGCATATCACGCTTTGCAGACTTGGCAACCATAGTATACAAGTACTGTGCAATGGAAAGCGCCTGGAAAACTCAGGCAGCTCGCTGGGAACCGCCGGTTTCCACCCAGCCCCTCGTTCAGGTGAAAGGACGCACCCTCGTGGCGTGCCCGGCCCAATGGTAAACAAATATAAGCCCGTTACAGGACATAGAACCATTCTGGAGGGATGGCTCGATGGACCATGCAAGTTACACGCAACACCGGATACTATATCAACCCACAGCCTTAGAGCATGTTGGATACTCCGGCAGGTGGCCAAGAGCGGCGAGGATATCCTCACCAAAAACAACCCAGAGCAATATCCCCCAGAAGAAGACGGCCTCAGAGTATTGACGGTCTTCGAGGCTTTCACTTCAAACAGTAAGCGCAAAAGGGCACTCCGCGACCTTGCTGAAGTCTGCCAAATCACAGCAACAAACCCTTGGAATGATACGGCCATAACTTTGAATGCCGATGACGAACCAAAATTCAGGACAGTTCGGGCCCCAACCGCCTTGGTCCTCAGTCCGATCATGGACGGCTTCCGGCTCACCAAGGTTCTCATGGACAACGGCAGCAGACTAAATCTTATTTATGAGGATACACTCAGTAAAATGGAAATAGACAGGAGCTGCATCAAGCAAACTAGCACGACCTTCCGAGGAATTATTCCTAGTCGGGAGGCGTGATGCATGGGAAAAATCACGCTCGATGTGGTATTTGGCACACCCGAGAACTACCGGACTGAAGAATTAATCTTCCAAGTTGCCCCTTTCAACAGTGGATATCACACCCTATTGGGGCGAGATGCATTTACACGCTTCCAAGCTATACCTCACTACGGGTATATGAAGCTCAAGATACCCGGGCCCAATGGCATAATCACTCTCGCTAGTGATCCAGACATAGCACTCCACGCGGAAAATAAAACCACATCCCTGGCCCTTGAGGTATTATCTGAAGCCCTAGCGACCTAAGAATTAACTGCATTACGCTCCACGGTGGATAGGGACGATGTAATCCTGGACAAACGACCCAAATCCACCTCCTTCAAACCAGCAGAAGAAATAGTCAAATTCCAAGTCCATCCAACGAACCCCAAGAAGACATCATCTATCAGGGCACAACTAGACCCAATGATCGACACCGCGCTACGAGAATTTTTGCGTGAAAACGGGGATATATTCGCCTGGCACCCTTCTGATATGCCAGGAATCCCACGTAGATTGGCCGAACACAGCCTCAATATATTGAAGGGAAATAAACCAGTCAAGCAAATATTGCGACACTTTTCCGAACCCAAACGTCAAGCTATGGGGAAGGAGCTAGCCAAGCTAATTGAGGCCAGATTCATTAGAGAAATAAAACACCCGGACTTGCTAGCAAACTTGGTGATGGTGCCAAAGAAGGATAAATCCTGGCGCCTGTGCATTGATTTCAAAGACCTCAATAAGGCCTGCCCTAAGGATCCCTTCCCACTCCCCCGCATCGACCAGATCATTGATGCCACCGCAGGACACGACTCACTGTGCTTCCTCGACGCATATTCCGGATACCATCAAAACAAAATGAAGGAGTCCGACCAAGCCGCAACGACGTTCATTACCCCATATGGGCCATTCTGCTTCAACACCATGCCCTTCGGGCTCAAAAACGCCAGGGCCACCTACCAACGCATGATTCAAACATGCCTGGAGAAACAGATGTGCAAGACAGTTGAAGCATACGTGGAGGACGTCGTCATTAAAACTAGGCACGTCGATTCACTAATAGACGATTTACGTCTCACATTCAGCAACCCCCATGCATATGACATCAAGCTCAATTCAGAAAAGTGTGTTTTCGGCGTCCCTGCCGGAAAGCTACTGGGCTTCATCGTTTCCAATAGAGGAATTGAAGCAAATCCAGCCAAAATCCGAGCTTTGTCACTACTGGCCACGCCAACGGACCTTAAATAGGTCCAAAAACTCGCAGGATGCGTGGCAGCTCTAAGACGCTTTATCTCCAGATTGGGAGAAAAGGCATTGCCACTGTATCGCCTCCTCCGGCGCACCGATCACTTCGAGTGGACGGATGCGGCAACAGCTGGACTGGAAGAAACAAAAACCCTTCTTGCAAGCAACCCAATCTTTGCCATGCCGAATGTCGGCGAACCCATGTTATTATACATATCGGCAACACACCAGGTGGTGAGTGCCGTGCTCGTTGTTGAGCAAGAACAGGACGGACACAAATTCCCGCTTTAGAAGTCAGTATATTACGTATCCACTGTCCTCACACCATGCAAATCCCGGTACCCTCATTATCAAAAGATAGCATACGCGGTCTTCATGGCATCCCGGAAGCTACGACACTACTTCCAAGAATGTTCTATCATGGTGGCTTCCGAAGTACCACTCAATGACATAATAAACAACCGTGATGCTACGGGCCAAATAGCCAAATGGGCCATTGAGCTTCTTCCATTCGACATAACATACAAACCGCGTTGAGCCATCAAATCCCATGTACTGGCGGACTTCGTCGCCGAATGGACAAAGGCCGAACTCCCTAAAGAGTACGACACATATTCCAACTGGGTTATGTACTTTGATGGTTCCAAAATGCTGGCAGGATTAGGAGTGGGCGTCGTTTTAACGTCCCCCACTAGAGACGTAGTACAGTACGTGCTCCAAATATTATACACAGACTCCAATAACAACAGCCGAATATGAGGCCTTATTGCATGGTCTCCAAATGACTGTCTCCATGGGCATACAACGCCTGATAGTGCGCGGGGACTCAAACCTCGCAATATCTCAAATAAATGGAGATTTTGATGCCAAAGATCCGAAGATGGCAGCTTATCGCAATGCCGTCCTAAAAATGCCGGCTCGGTTCGAGGGGCTCGAGTTTCATCACATGGCTCGAGAAAAGTAATCAAGCGGCGGACGTCCTTGCTTGCATCGGCGCTAAGCGCGACCTCGTCCCACCTAACATCTTTCTAGAAAGGCTTTTTAAGCCGTCCGTGGTGTGGCAAGGGGAGAGCGGCAACACCAGTCCGGATCCGAACACAACCCCAGATTCTGAACACAACGATATCATCGGGGGCTCAACCACCGAAATAACACCGTCGACCCATCTCATCATGGCAGTCATTGCCCCATGGACCGAACCCTTCTTGTCCTACCTTAATAGGAGAGAACTCCCGGAGGATCAGAATGAGGCTCGCCGCATTGTCCAGCGTTCGAAGGCCTCCAAGGTTCACGACGGAGTGCTCTACAAGAAAAGCGCTACCGGAGTTCTTCAAAGATGTATCTTCGAGGACGAGGGGCGACAACTCTTGGCTAAAATTCATTCCGGTCTCGGCGGTCACCATGCCGCAGCTCGGGCCCTTGTTAGCAAGGACTTCCGTACAGGTTTTTACTGGCCGACGGCCCGAGAAGATGCGCAGGACCTTGTCGAACGTTGCGTCGGATGCCAACTCTTCGCCAACCAAAGCCATATGCCCCTTACTGCTCTACAAACAATCCCCATCACTTGGCCTTTTGCGGTCTGGGGGCTCGATATGGTCGGACCCCTTAAAGGAGGAAGCCATAAGAGAAAGTATCTACTGGTCATGGTGGATAAATTCACTAAGTGGATAGAGGCCAAACCAGGTAAAACAGCCGAGGCGGGGCCAGTGATAGAATTCATATCCAGCATGGTGCACCGTTATGGTGTTCCACACAGCATCATCACCGATAAACGGCTCCAATTTCACAGCCGATGAGGTGAAAACTTGGTGTGCTAATCTGGGCATTAAGCTCGATTACGCCTCTTTCTATCACCCACAAACAAAAGGTGAAGTTGAACGGGCCAATGGTCTTATTATGAGCGGCATCAAACCCAGACTAGTGCGGTCTTTGAGAGAATCAGACAAGCACTGGGGCGAGGATCTTGACTCCGTACTCTGGGGGCTGCGGACCACGCCCAACCGCACTACTAGATATACACCTTTCTTCATGGTGTACGGCGTGGAGGCTGTGTTGCCCTGCGATATTATTCATGACTCACCTCGAGTGCGCATGTACGAAGAGAGAGGCTGAGCTTGATCGGTAGGACAACCTAGATGCCCTGGAGGAAGAGCGCGAGGTTACAAAAGCCCGTTCCGCATTTTATCAACAACAGGCCCGCAGATATCAAAGCAGAGAAGTACGGGCCAAGACTTATAATGTTGGCGAACTCGTTCTACGCTTGCCGGAGAATAAAAAGGACAAACTCAAGCCCAAGTGGGAAGGTCCCTTCATCATTGACGAAGTTCTCACTGGAGGAGCGTACCGCCTGCATGCTGCATCAGACAATCGCCTAGAGCCGATCCCCTGGAACGTGGCCAAACTCCGAAGATTCTATGCCTAGCACCGAACTATTTGTTCGTCTCCTTCTCCCTATTGTTTCCTTTATTTTTTCCTCTCTTTTCATTCTTATTTTTTTCTAAGCCTTAAAGCTTTCACACGGCTAAATCGTGCACCTATGATGTACACATCCTCGAACATGTACGTCCATTATACCTGGGGGCTTCCCGAATAGAATCTTATTCTTATTTTCCGAGCATCAAGCTCATCAAATATGGGTTTTCCCATATGTACCGTTTCTTCACCATTATATGCATCGATATGACTTAAGTTTTGGCCAAGCTGGGTTGACTAGCTCCTGTGCTTATGCCCTATGTTCCCGTTAGTTTGGCTAGAGCATAAAGGGAGCACCTCTGCGATTGTTACTGCTCGGTCATCCGGATGTGTACCTCGGACTAGGTGAAGTCGAAAGCTAGCATTCTTAAGGGAATATTCGGTCGGCGGACTAAAGATGTTTTATATTCCTTCCACTATGAAACCCCAGATGATTACCTATACTGTGATGTTACCAATCACAGTTTGGACATGCATTTTAACGCATGCACACCCAGGGAAAGGAATCCTTAACGGAACTATTCTCTCTGGAAGATGTTTCTTACAATCATGATGTAATATAACATAACTAGCCGGATACAACTTGTTTGTTCAAGCAACTATGACCCCTACACCTGGTTTCCACGCATACCCCGGTCTATTTTACCGCTCAGGTATTCGGAAACACTCCTCACCTTCGGGTCCAGAGGTCGAAGCGAAAAGGTCTGCCATGACAATCGTTTTTACAATTCAGCTAGAGTTACATATGTCAAGGAAAGTACATAGTCACTAGGACTAAAAAAATTCCTCCTCTATACCATCCAGTAGGTTGTCTAACTTACAATCCTGCTGGGAATACTTGGCGGCTACTTCTAATTCGTCATATACGAAATCAACGGGAACTTCCATCTGACCCTAGAGGTCCGACCCGAGCCATGGCCCAGTCTTCTCGTGCACCTTCCCGGCAGGCCAATATCTTCGACAGTCAAAAAGTGCCGCCACGCTCCCTTGAATAGCTATATAAGCTCCTCCATCTTTCTTGGAGGGGAGGCAGATGGCCATCACACCTTGGCAACACTTTGCATTGCCTGCCGAGCCTGCTCGTGCACTTGCGGCAGCTCTTGTAGCAGATCGCTCGAGAATCCGGACATCTCCTCTTCGGGACGACCGGTCAGCATACCTGCAGACATAACTCTATTAGTCCCCTCTATCTCCAATTATTTGAAGGTAAGTTCGACTACATACTGCATATGCAGCCTTGCAGCCTTTTATTCTCCTTTACGGAGTGAGCCAGCTGGGCCCGTACATCTTTCAGTTCCTCGCCCAGTTGGGTATTCAAATCCTAGAGCTTGTTTTTCTCCATCACGACTTTTGTTAGCACACGCTCGCCCATGGCTAGCAGTTTTTTGGCTTCTCATTCTCCGCCTTGAGCGGCTTTCAGTTGCTCTTGCAGTTGATCTAATGATCCTATTAAGAGGTGAGCAACCGTGTTAGCATTATTGGTATACCATTATGTTTTCTCGATGGAGGGGAACATTACCAAGAGACGCCTTCTTGGATTTCTCCAGTTCGGCATTGGCAGCAGTTAGCTGGGTCCGATACTTTTCTAGTTCCTGAGATAACAGGTTGTTCTTCTCCGTAAGCACCTGGTTATACAATGATCCTTAAATCAGTTGTATCAACTGCTTTAAGTCTTGGGGCTACTGGTGTATGATTATTAAATCTACGCTTATCTGCATATCTTTCAGATGCTGGTCCGTGGCTCTGGCAAGCCCATCCCGAGCAGCTCGGATGTACGCATTGGCCGAGCTGAAGGCATCAAATGCCTCCTTTGAAAAGCCGGGGCCACGAAGAGCGGCCCTCCGACGACGATGATTCATGGCGCTCTCCACTTTAGAGTTCATGACGGACATATTGTCTGAATCCTCTGTGGAAGGACAGTTTGGCGCCACTCCCATGTCAGCCCCCGTCCTTAGGGCAGGGTCCCGAACCTGACTAGTGGAGGCACGTTCGGCTGGATCACCGGACACAGTCCATCGGATAATTTTCCTGATAGAATGCGGCGAATGGCATCACGATTTAATGTGGCGATCAGAAGGTGTATTCTTGAAAAGAAATACTTACCTCTTTGACGATGGCTCTGTCGTGTTATCATTTGCCTACCTCTTCGAAGATATGCTCGGTGCGGGCGCCGTTCTCCTCGGAGACGCTTCTAGTGCATGTTGTAGCGTCGAGCGCCTCCCCTTTGGAACACAAAATAGTGTGGTGGGTGAGGCATACTAAGGAAACTCTTTCGAAGAAGGTGTCTTTTAAATTACTCACATGCGAAGCAGGGAGGAGACCGGGGTAATCGGCAATGATGGGTACTTCCGTACCATTGTAACTCGTCTGATAGAATTTTCCATCCTTGAGATCCACAAATATGTCCGGATCTTCTTCGAATCCAGGGTCAAGGTCCCGGTTGTGACCCTCTGGCTGGGGAGCGGGGCTATGGATCCCTTCGATAGCCTTCCGCCATTCCTGTAGCGAGTGGATAGGTTACTTTCCATCAAAAATAATTCAGGGAGAGGAGTAAAATGGTGGGATCGGAGCTTACCCAGCTGGGAGGATTATACATGGAAAATCCATCTCGACGTTGGAGACGAGTGAACTCCTCCTTCTCCCCTTTGTACAGTTCGGCTAACATTTTGACTGAAGCGGCGGGGGTTTTCAAACCCTTCCGACGGTAGCGTGAGGCGTCATCCTCCCCATTATAGTGCCACATGGGAAGCCCTCTGTATTGGAGTGGTTGGACCCCCCGCACTATGGAGATCGCCATTACCTCGACTATTCACAATCCGAACTGGGCGAGCATCTTAATCTTGCCCATCATCTGACTGACTTTTGCGCTATCCTCCTCCTCGAGGCTCCGAGGACGTCAGCTATGGAGTTTCTTCAACAGAGCGCTTGAAAACTTGGGGAGGCCCATTCGGACTGGGTCAGGAAGAGCGACGTCATCAATATAGAACCATTCGGAAGGCCACTCTTAGGAAGCCTTCTTCGGCATGCCGGACAGGTATCCGGTCCCGGCGATGCGCCACACTTCGGCTCCTCCCACTTCTAATATTGACCCCCCTTGATTACAAGGTACGAGGTAGAACAGTCTTCTCTATAAATCAAAATGGGCCTCACAGCCTAGGAATAGCTCGCATAGAGCAACATAACCCGCAATGTGCAGGATGGAGGCAGGAGTGAAACTATGCAGTTGGAGGCCATAATACTCCAGAAGCCCTCGGAGGAAGGTATGGATTGGAAATCCGATGCCTCTTAGCAAGAAGGGTACGAAGCATACTCGTTCCCCCTGGACGGATTGGGGAAGTTCTCCACTTGAACCCCTGCCATTAAAGGACGCCAACCCTGCTCGTACGGGGACTAGATCCACGGGAGGAAGAAAGCCCTGTTTTTGCAGCTTCGACAGCTGACTGTGAGACGGAGCATCTCTCCCAATCACCCTTTTCAGAGCCGTGGGGACGAGAGGAAGAGCTGGGAGCATTAGCCATGTTGGGGTAGTTCCTCTTAGCAAGCTCTGAGGATTTTTTCTGCGGGGTGTGGAATGGATCTGAGATCTATTCTTTTTAAATAGGCACCTCTCTTGTATGGTCAGGGTGGTTGTCAGTGTCAAAACCGGCGGATCTTGGGTAGGGGGTCCTGAACTGTGCGTCTAGGTCGGATGGTAACAGGAGGCAGGGGACACGAAGTTTTACCCAGGTTCGGGCCCTCTTGATGGAGGTAAAACCCTACATCCTGCTTGATTAATATTGATGATATGGGTAGTACAAGAGTAGATCTACCACGAGATCAGAGAGGCTAAACCCTAGAAGCTAGCCTATGGTATGATTGTATGTTGTGATTGTTGTCCTACAGACTAAAACCCTTTGGTTTATATAGACACTGGAGAGGGTTAGGGTTACACAAGGTCGGTTACAGAGGAGATATCCATATACGTATTGCCTAGCTTGCCTTCCACGCCAAGTAGAGTCCCATCCGGACACGAGATGAAGTCTTCAATCTTGTATCTTCATAGTCTAACAGTCCGGCCAATGGAGATAGTCCGGCTGTTCGGAGACCCCCTAATCCAGGACTCCCTCAGTAGCCCCTGAACCAGGCTTCAATGACGATGAGTCCGACGCGCAGTATTGTCTTTGGTATTGCAAGGCGGGTTCCTTCTCCGAATACATTACAGAAGAATTTGAATACAAGGATAGTGTCCAACCCTGCAAAATAAGTTCCACATTCCACCGCAGAGAGAATAATATTTTCGCAGATCTAATTTGCTGGCTTGTTTTGTCAGCATGACGTTACGTCATGGCCCGGTGATTATTTGAACCTTTTCTTTTAACCAGCTCCACACATAACGCGAGGCGGTTTCCTGACACGTCTTGTCAAAGCGGAGATCATGTTTCCCCAATTACGGGATTCTCATTAATGCGGTTGTGGGTAACCCAACCGTGTCTAGGACTCCTAGATTATAGGCAAGTCCTAAACGGCTATGGAGAGGACGCTTGATATTCACCCTCTTTATAAGGGACAAGGTTTTCGCTTTTTCCTTCTCGTGCTCAATCGAACCCTTCCCCCGCCTCGAGTTCTAACACCCAAAGCCCAGGTTAGGTGCTCCGGATCTTCAATCATGTCCAGATCCAGCCTTCAAGCCCGATGGATGCCCTCCTCTATTACGGAAGAGGACATTAAGAAGTTGAGGGAGGCCAGATACCTAACCGCCGAGGTTTCGAATCGGCTGCCTGCTCGAGGGAAGATCGTCCCTACTCCCGAACCCAACGAGAACGTCGTGTTCGTCTCCCACTTCCTCCGAGGTCTAGGCCTCACTCTGGATCCCTTCGTCAGGGGTTTGATGTTCTATTACGGGCTAGATTTCCACGATCTAGCTCCGGACTCCTTTCTCCACATCTCGACATTTATTGTCGTGTGTGAGGACTTCGTCCGCGTTACCCCTCACTTCGGCCTGTGGCTCAAGACCTTAGAAGTAAAGCCGAAGATGATCGAGGGGCAACATGAAGCGTGTGGAGGTGCATCAATAGGCAAGATGGCAGGAGCTCCATCGCCGAAAGGTTCCTTTCCAGAAGTGTCTGAATTATGGCAACGGGTGTGGTTTTACGTCACGGCTCCCAGAAGTGCCAAGTGGGCGGCTGCCCCCGCTTCCGCTCGGGCCCCCCACGACAACTGATGTCATGGATTAGTAGAGGTCTGAGCTGGGGTCTAGCCAAGGACGTGCCTATACCGCAAAGCCGCATCCGAGATCTCTTCGAGGGAGATTTTAATTTGGTTGTGGTAATACAAGTTATGTTGGTTCGTCAAGTCCAGCCTTGCAAACGCCGACCCCTTTGCTTGTGGGAGTTCAAACCAGAGGGACCGCGTGCCATTCAAAGTTTCCTCGGCCTGACGCACGAGGAGATGTACAAGTCATTCTTTGGACCTCAAGTAGAGTGTCCGGATATTACCGAGGACGTGGGCCTGAGCAGTACAGCGTCGCCGAACAAGTAAGAAATCCTCTGGCCGAACACACTGTCTTTTATTCGTCACAAAGTTATTTCTGAGAGTTTGCTTTTTGACCAGGACTGGCTAACAAAGGCGAAGATGATTCAGTGTTTGGCCCCCCTCCCTAAGGGTTTGGAAAATCCGGTATTGGAAAAGATGCTCGAGGTCGCACCTTGCCCGGAGCCCTCGAAGGAAGATACCAGGGGGGATAATACGGGCGGACGTGGGCCCCCATCGCTGCCCGTTCCAACCGAGGGAATGAGCGTCTCCACGAAGGAGGACAACCGGGGGAGGAAAAGGACTGCTTCCAAGGATCCGAAAGCCAAACCTCCAAGCAGGAGAAGAAGTCTCCCACAGAGGGTCCTGCCTCGGGGGGTGCTTTTGCCGCACAAAGTCCACGGGGGGATCAGCCCTCCAACGAGACGTAAGTGATCCAAAATACTTTAATAGTAAAGGTATGCTATCTTTCTTTCTGAGAAAATAACCACCGCATATATCTTGCAGTTCGGGCCTTAGCCCCTCTCAATTGAGCTCGTCTTCGGGGGACCTTCTTCTAGAGATGACAGAAAGCGAAATGCCTCCCCCGGACTCCTCCGCTCAAGAAGTGGGCAACCCCGAAGTGTCGTCACGGAGGGCCTCTCCAGATCCGGTGAGGCCAGAAGATAATCCCATAGACCCCCGAAGTCCCCAGCGTCCGACTCCCGAAGAGAGCAGACAAAAGAGTCCGGCACCATCTGGTGTGCGGTCGGACATTCTGAGGGAGTTGGTGGGGCGAGCGGCCATTTCAGAAGAACACCGTATGCTGATGGGTACGGTGATAGAGAGAATCTCGTCCGCCGAAAGCGGATTACATGAAGCCTTTATGAGTCTACTGACAGGCTTTGAGGTACGTGAGATAATATGTGATAGTACTGCACATGTTAGGTGTGCCCTGTGTAGATAGTAGCCCCTGAGACTCTGGTTGTCGTCGAGAACGGCGGCGAACAGAGGATCATATTCCCAGGCAATAACCAGCTGGCCCTATGTGCAGGTGGTGGAAGCTCCGGTGGCTAGACGGACTAGTGAGTTTGCCAAATTAAAACGGCAACTGGATGCGGCAGACGCCGACATCGAGCTGGTTAACAAGTGGCTTGACGAGGCACAAGGTAAGTGTTATTATCTGGTGAACGCCACATAGTAAGAGCATCATGATGCCATTATGTTTAATATGTTGTGACTGCAGATGGAGCTGCCACTGTGGAAACCTTGCGGGCAGAACTTGCCCGAGCCAAGGAACAAGCGAGGATTAGTAATGCGGCTGCTTTGAAGGCGGCCGAAGAGTTGAAAGCCGAGAAGGCCGCACATTGCGAGAGCCAAGAGAAGATGGCCAATATGGCCGTAGAATTAAAAGACACTACCGACCGTTGCTGGGTCCTTGAAAAAGAAAACCGAGCGAAGGCAACGGACCTAGAGAAGGCCATGACGGCGGACAAAGACACCCGTTCTGCTATGAGAGCGAAGAAGGAGGAGCTGCGGGAAGCCGGGGATATTGCAGCTAGGAAACCCTTCATGTTACGGAGGAAGTTCGGAGATCCACGGTATGACCCTCTGGATCGGCTCTGGAGTTCAGCAGATGCGTATATGGATTTGGCGGCGAGCGCTGCCGATGCGGCCAAGTGCTTTCAAGGTCAGACAGATCGTGAAGTGGACAAGCTGTTCTGGTCGCAATTCCACGTTCCAGAGCGTCCGCTTTCATTGACTGACCAACTAGCCGAAAGGGCCGAATTGAATAGGTTGTCCGGACTCGCCATGAGGTCTATTGTGGATCAGCTATGGCCGGAAAAGCCAAAGTCGAACAGCTATTTCAGCTTAGTGCAGCAGTTCCTTGGTGCGGTGTCGTGCATTAATGCGATGAAGAGGTCGGCGTGCATAGAAGGCTCGTGGATAGCCCTTGCCCGTGTTAAAGCATACTGAGCAGAGCTGGACGCTACCACTGTTGCGGCTCAGGGTTCGGCCATAGGCCGAGTGGCTGCCGAGCATTATTTCGAGGAGGTTCTCGAGGGTGCTCGTTTGATAGAGGCCCAGTGCTCGAAGAATATTATGTTTGAGTGATATGTATTCTCATTGTAAACATAATGCTTTTATGAAGTTTTTATAAGGCTATGTTTATACTTTTGCCTAAAAGTAGTACGATGCCTCCTATGCGGCCGTTTATGTATACATGTGTATAACCTGAAAGATTGCAGCCGTCGGCTTCAACCCCCACGCATATAATGTGGAGGTGCTCGCAAAAAACGCGTGTTCACTCTTAACCCAACGTCTTGGTCCTATTAAGGAGGTGATAGCGTAGCGAGCAAGGCAACCGGACTATAATGCTTTAACACTTTCACTTAGCCATAGGAGTTTGACAGTGGGGCTACTAGATAGCCCCTGGTGGCTCCGCACTCTCCCGATCGCGGGGTGCGTACATGCCTTGCCGGAAAACGGCCCTTCGTTAAGGCGGAGGAATTCTAACATTCCGATAGGTCATGGAGTGGTTGACCAGTCTCACGCTTTATCATGACAGTCAGTTTTCGGCTTTCTCTAGTGAGGTGCTCGTCCGGATGAACCAGGGCACAATCGCAGTAGTTCTCCTGGTGCTACCTTAGCCGATAAAGCGGAACGTAAGGCACCAAAACATAGGAGCCGGGCAAACCCAACATTTGACCAAAGACAATGATTCGGAGCTGATGCATATAAGGCCAAACTCATGACGCCGAACACTCCCTAAGGTATTCGGTCTTTATGGTATAAACCGGGCCTAAAGAGTGCCCTTTGTAAGAAGCCCCTTGTGTCCAGGTACGTGCATTATTCTGACGTGGCCACATGCCAAGACGTTAGCATCCTTCTCAACTGTGCTGAGAATTTGGTGGATATGTATCAACAAGAGACAGTAAAAAAGATTTACGCAGGGTATTAATCTAAAAAGAATCCTTGGAGCGGGTCCCTGCTGCACGTCTGCGCCTGTGTCTCCATTGTGTCGTATCCTGGACGGGTGTAGCACGATGATCATTTGTAAAAGAGAGGAACTTAGGTGAAAACGTTGTCGTGCAAAAAGATAGTTTTTAAAGAAACTATGTATAATTCAAGATGAGTAAAAATTGCCACTTGTCTGCGCGCGTTGAGCCCTTGTATTTGTAATAGGGGTGTGACCATTGATCCGGTATGAATTACATATAGCTACGCCAGACTCGACTAACCGTGTCCGAGGTCTTGACGACCTGTTAAATGCTTTAGTTGGTGAGGCCGTTTTTAGTGTGCGGCTGCCAAGGCAGTCGCACTCTCTTCGGCGTGCAAAGATCGCTTAATACTTCCGTTTACTGTAATGATGCCACATGGGCCGGGCATCTTGAGTGTGAGGGAAGCATAGTGCGGTATTGTATTAAAGCTAGCGAAAGCTTCATGTCCGAGTAGTGCTTGATAGCCACTTTGGAACAGAGCGATGTGGAAGGTTAAATGTTCGCTACGGAAGTTATCGGGGAAGCCGAATATAACTTTTAGTAGCAGGGAGCCCGTGCAATGAGCCCCTGGGCCTGGCGTTACTCCTTTAAAGGTAGTATTGCTATGGAATTTTTTTTTTCGGTCTATCCCCATTTCACGGATTGTATCCTGATATATCTGGTTTAGACTGCTACCACCGTCCATCAGGACTCGTGTGAAGTGGTATCCGTCAATTATTGGGTCTAATACCAGGGCAGCCCATCCTGCACGCCGGATACTTGCTGAGTAATCACGATGGTCGAAAGTGATCGGTTGAGACGACCAGTGGCAGGACTCCGCGGTGATAGGCCCTTGGGCATATTTTTCCGGGAGTGCCGTTTTGTTTCTTCCCTTGATCACGTGTAACACGTTTACTGTTTTGACTTTTGGTGGAAATTTCTTTTGTTCCCGAGTGTCTTGCTATAGAGGCTCATCCTCGTCTTCGCTTGGTGTATCCTCCCCCTTGTGTACGGCGTTGAGCTTGCCGGACTGCTTGAAGACCAAACATTCTCTGTGGGTATGATTAGCGGGTTTACCAGGGGTGCTATGGATCTGACATATTTGGTCCAGAATTTTGTTTAGGCTGGACAGTTCGTCTCTGGTGCCTTTAGAGGGCGGCTTTTGCTAACCTGGCCGAGAGCTTTTGAATCCTGCGTTTACTGTCGTGCTCTTCGTGCTGTCTTCTTTATTCCGGCATTTGTTATTGTTGTTGCACCGTGATTTCCCATTTCCATCTCTAGCTTCAGATGTACTGGGGTCGCTGGTGCTGCATCTGGCTAGCCAGCTGTCCTCACCCGTGCAAAAGCGGGTCATGAGGCTTGTTAATGCTGCCATTGTTCTCGGCTTTTCTTGGCCGAGGTGTCTGGCAAGCCATTCGTCACGGACACTATGCTTAAAAGCTGCCAAGGCTTCAGTGTCCGAACAGTCGGCAATTTGGTTCTTTTTAGTAAGAAACATGTTCCAAAGTTTTTGGGCTGACTCTCCGGGTTGTTGGGTTATATGACTCAAATCGTCCGCGTCCGGAGGTCGGACATAAGTCCCTTGAAAATTTGCCCGAAAAGCGTCTTCGAGCTCTTCCCAGCTTCGAATGGAGTTTTTGGGGAGGCTTTTGAGCTAGTGACGAGCCGGCCCTTTGAGCTTGAGGGGTAAGTACTTGATGGCATGGAGATCATCTCCTTGAGCCATATGGATATGGAGGATATAGTCCTCGATCCAGACCCCAGGGTCTGTTGTTCCGTCATATGCCTCTATGTTTACGGGTTTGAATCCCTCTAGAAATTCATGGTCCAGCACCTCGTCGGTGAAACATAGGGGGTGTGCGGCACCCCTGTATCTGGGTGTACCACGTTTTTCGGATGTTTGTTGTGTTACATCATATGCTGGGGCGCGCTTGCGTGGTCCATAGATGGATCTGGTTGCACCGTCCTTTTGGTGCGAGCCCTCGTGTGGATCGCGTATTGGCTTGTGAGTGGCGTTGTTTGCCGCTCGATGTTGGCCGTGAGGTCGTCTATCCGTCCAGGTGGCTGTTTTGATTTTTGGTTGTGGGGGGGGGGTATAAGGCCTCCTCATCGAATTCAGGTAGCAACTTCCGCTTTGGGTAGCTCTTGGTGGGGCGATTGTCGCCGTACTTCGCTGCTGTGTTGAGTACTTTACTCCATCTGGTTTGGAGTGTGTCCTGTGCAACCTTGAGCCTTTGCTTCTGCTTTTTCAGACTCCTTGCGGTGGCAACAAGCCTTTGACGGGCATTCTGCTGCTCCGGGTGCCTGTCCAGCGTTATGTCGTCCGGACTATTATCTTTGACAGAATTAGTTTGTTCGGTTTGATTCTCCGCATTGCCGTAGTCCGGCAGTGGTTCGCCCTGCTCCAACGCTGGGTCTGTATGATCGTTATTTCTGCCGAGGCAGGTTTTGGGGCGGTGCTTGCGCCGCTGCTTTGACTACTTCTCGAGGGAACAAGCCTTCGGCACGTCCTTTCGTTCCTCGTCTTCTTCTTCTTTTGGTGTGTCCACCATGTATACGTCATATGATGAGGTGGACGTCCAGCACCCTGTGGGCGGTGGTTCCTCTTCCCTCCCTCATCGTTGTCCATGCCGTCGATGTGTTCGGAGTCGAAGTCGAGCATGTCGGCTGAGTCATCGACAGTGGCTATTAAGTGGGTGGTGGGTGGGCGTCGAATTTCTTCGTCGTCCGCATCCCAATCCTGTTGGCCATAATCCGGCCAGGACTCTCCTGACAAGGAGAGAGACCTTAGTGAATTCAGAATGTCGCCGAAGGGTGAGTGCTGAAAGATATATCCACGGCGGTGAATTCCATGATCGGCGCCCAATCGGATTCGATTGGAAGGGGTGCGGATGGTTCGGAGTCCGGAAAAGAGTCCGGCACTTTGGAGTCACGGGCTGCGCAGAGGGTTAGGGTGGTGTTCGGCTCGATGGACGTTGAGACTACAACCACTGAGGCGGTGTCTAACCACCCGTCCTCGACTAGCGCAGTTGGCTCCGAGCTAAGGGTCGGAGCTGATGCGGGCGCGGCTTCTAGGGTACTTTTCGGTGGCAGAGCTAGGTCATACCCATCGTGACAGTGCGGCACTCCCGGCTGTGGCTCGAATTCGTCAAAGATCAAGTCTCGTGGATGTCGGTCGTATAATTCAAACTTCCAAATCTGACCTGGTGGCCAGGGGCGTAGCTTTCAATCTGCTCCAGATGGCCAAGCGAATTAGCCCGCAGTGCAAAGCCACCGAATACGAAGATCTGTCCGGGGAGAAAAGTCTCACCCTGGACCGCATCGCTATCGATGATAGTAGGAGCCATCAAGCCTAACGGCGATGACACAGAGGAACTCTCAATGAAAGCACCAATGTCGGTGTCAAAACCGGCGGATCTCGGGTAGGGGGTCCCGAACTGTGCGTCTAGGTCGGATGGTAACAGGAGGCAGGGGACACGAAGTTTTACCCAGGTTCGGGCCCTCTTGATGGAGGTAAAACCCTATGTCCTGCTTGATTAATATTGATGATATGGGTAGTACAAGAGTAGATCTACCACGAGATCAGAGAGCCTAAACCCTAGAAGCTAGCCTATGGTATGATTGTATGTTGTGATTGTTGTCCTACGGACTAAAACCCTTCGGTTTATATAGACACTGGAGAGGGTTAGGGTTACACAAGGTTGGTTACAAAGGAGGAGATATCCATATACGTATTGCCTAGCTTGCCTTCCACGCCAAGTAGAGTCCCATCCGGACACGAGACGAAGTCTTCAATCTTGTATCTTCATAGTCTAACAGTCCGGCCAATGGAGATAGTCCGGCTGTCCGAAGACCCCCTAATCCAGGTCTCCCTCAGTGGTATGTGCAAAAATACCCTGACCTCTTGTATTCACTCGACAAGTGGAAGCTAACGTCAGGAAGGCGCGGAAGTCGAGGGGTACAACATTAAATGGAAAGCCAAATACATCGCTTTGAAGTCATCGGAGGAGGAACCCGCCTTATAATGCTGAAGACTATCTGCATGCCGGACACCTCGTCATTGAAGTCTGGTTCGGGGGCTACTGAGGGAGTCTTGGACTAAGGGGTCCTCGGGCATCCGACCTATTAGACATGGGCCGGACTGATGGGCTATGAAGATACAAAGACCGAAGACTCTACCCGTGTCTGGATGGGACTCTCCTTGCCGTGGAAGGCAATCTTGGCGACCAAATATGAAGATTCCTTTCTCTATAACCGACCTTATGTAACCCTTGATCCCTCCGGTGTCTATATAAACCAGAGGGCTAGGTCCGTAGATATATATCCTCATAATCATAGTCAGGCAGGCTAGACTTTTAGGGTTTAGCCATTACGATCTCGTGGTAGATCAAATCTTGTAATACTCATATTCATCAAGATCAATCAAGCAGGAAGTAGGGTATTACCTCCATAGAAAGGGCCCGAACCTAGGCAAACATTGTGTCCCCTGTCTCCTGTTACCATTGACCTTAGACGCATAGTTCGGGACACCCTACCCGAGATCCGCCGGTTTTGACACCGACAAGGGGTGCCCCACCTTGGCCGCCTCCTCCTCTCTCCACTAAGGCCCAATAAGGCCCATTGACTCCCCGGGGGGTTCCGGTAACCTCTCGGTACTCCGGAAAATGCCCGAACTCATCCGAAACCATTCCTGTGTCCAAACATAGCCTTCCAATATAGCAATATTTATGTCTCGACCATTTCGAGACTCCTCGTCATGTCTGTGATCACATCCGGGACTCCAAACTACCTTCGGTACATCAAAACACATGAACTCATAATACCGATCGTCATCGAACGTTAAGTGTGCGGACCCTACGGGTTCAAGAACTATGTAGACATGACCGAGACTCACTTCCGGTCAATTACCAATGGCGGAACTTGGATGCTCATATTGGTTCCTACATATTCTACGAAGATCTTTATCGGTCAAATGATACGTCTCCAACGTATCTATAATTTTGGATTGCTCCATGCAATATTATCTACTATTTTGGACATTATTGGGCTTTATTATCCACTTTTATATTATTTTTGGGACTAGCCTATTAACCGGAGGCCCAGCCCAGAATTGCTGTTTTTTGCCTGTTTTAGGGTTTCGAAGAAAAGGAATATCAAACGGAGTCCAAACGAAATGAAACCTTCGGGAACGTGATTTTCTCACCGAATACAACTCAGGAGACTTGGACCCTACGTCAAGCCAACTAACAGGAGGCCACGAGGTAGGGGGCGCGCCTGCCCCCCTCCCCCAGGCGCGCCCTCCACCCTCGTGGGCCCCCTGTTGCTCCACCGACGTACTTCTTCCTCCTATATATATCCACGTACCCCCAAACAATCAGAAAAGGAGCCAAAACCCTAATTCCACCGCCGTAACTTTCTGTATCCACGAGATCCCATCTTGGGGCCTATTCTGGAGCTCCGCTGGAGGGGGCATCGATCACGGAGGGCTTCTACATTAACACCATAGCCTCTCCGATGAAGTGTGAGTAGTTTACTTCAGACCAACGGGTCCATAGTTAGTAGCTAGATGGCTTCTTCTCTCTTTTTGGATCTCAATACAATGTTCTCCCCCTCTCTTGTGGAGATCTATTCGATGTAATCTTCTTTTCGCAGTGTGTTTGTTGATACCGATGAATTGTGGGTTTATGATCAAGTCTATCTATGAATAATATTTGAATCTTCTCTGAATTCTTTTATGTATGATTGGTTATCTTTGCAAGTCTATTCAAATTATCAGTTTGGTTTGGCCTACTAGATTGATCTTTCTTGCAATGGGAGAAGTGATTAGCTTTGGGTTCAATCTTGCGGTGTCCTTTCCCGGTGACAGTAAGGGCAGCAAGGCACGTATTGTATTGTTGCCATCGAGGATAACAAGATGGGGTTTTCTTCATATTGCATGAGTCTATCCCTCTACATCATGTCATCTTGCTTAAGGCGTTACTCTGTTTTTAACTTAATACTCTAGATGCATGCTGGATAGCGGTCGATGAGTGGAGTAATAGTAGTAGATGCAGGTAGGAGTCGGTCTACTTGTCTCAGATGTGATGCCTATATACATGATCATACCTAGATATTCTCATAACTATGCTCAATTCTGTCAATTGCTCAACAGTAATTTGTGTTGGGGAACGTTGCAGAAAACAAAAAATTTCCTACGGTTTCACCAAGATCCATCTAGGAGTTCATCTAGCAACGAGTGATCAGATTGCATCTACGTACCTTTGTAGATCACGCGCGGAAGCGTTCAAAGAACGGGGAGGAGGAAGGCGTACTCGACATGATCCAAATCACCGGAGATCCTAGCGCCGAATGGACGGCACCTCCGCGTTCAACACACGTACGGTCAGTGTAACATCTCCTTCTTCTTGATCCAGCAAGGGGGAAGGAGAGGTTGAGGGAGATGGCTCCAACAGCAGCACGACGGCGTGGTGGTGATGGAGCTGCAGTACTCCGGCAGGGCTTCGCTAAGCACTATGGAGGAGGAGGATGTGTTGGAGAGGGAGAGGGAGGTACCAAAGGCGTGGTTTGAGAGGCCCTCCTTCCCCCACTATATATAGGGAGTCCAAGGGGGGGGGGGGGGCGCCGGCCCTAGGAGATCCAATCTCCTAAGGGGTGCAGCCAAGGGAGGAATCCTTCCTCCCCAAGGCACCTAGGGGGTGCCTTCCCCCTTTGGGACTCTTCCCTTCTTGAACCCTAGGCGCATGGGCCTCTTGGGGCTGGTGCCCTTGGCCCATGCAGGCCAAGGCGCACACCCCTACAGCCCATGTGGCCCCCCGGGATAGGTGGCCCCACCCGGTGGACCCCCGGGACCCTTCCGGTGGTCCCGGTACAATACCGATGACCCCAAAACTTGTCCCGATGGCCGAAATAGCACTTCCTATATATAATTATTTACCTCCGGACCATTCCGGAACTCCTCGTGATGTCCGGATCTCATCCGGGACTCCGAACAACATTCGGGTTACTGCATATACATATCCCTACAACCCTAGCGTCACCGAACCTTAAGTGTGTAGACCCTACGGGTTCGGGAGACACGTAGACATGACCGAGACGACTCTCCGGCCAATAACCAACAGCGGGATCTGGATACCCATGTTGGCTCCCACATGCTCCTCGATGATCTCATCGGATGAACCACGATGTCGAGGATTCAAGCAACCCCGTATACAATTCCCTTTGTCAATCGGTATGTTACTTGCCCGAGATCTGATCGTCGGTATCCCAATACCTCGTTCAATCTCGTTACCGGCAAGTCACTTTACTCGTACCGTAATGCATGATCCCGTGACCAGACACTTGGTCACTTTGAGCTCACTATGATGATGCATTACCGAGTGGGCCCAGTGATACCTCTCCGTCATACGGAGTGACAAATCCCAGTCTCGATCTGTGTCAACCCAATAGACACTTTCAGAGATACCCGTAGTTACCCAGTTACGTTGTGACGTTTGGCACACCCAAAGCACTCCTACGGTATCCGGGAGTTACACGATCTCATGGTCTAAGGAAAGGATACTTGACATTGGAAAAACTCTAGCAAACGAACTATACGATCTTATGCTATGTTTAGGATTGGGTCTTGTCCATCACATCATTCTCCTAATGATGTGATCTCGTTATCAATGACATCCAATGTCCATAGTCAGGAAACCATGACTATCTGTTGATCAACGAGCTAGTCAACTAGAGGCTTACTAGGGACATGTTGGTGTCTATTATTCACACATGTATTACGATTTCCGGATAACACAATTATAGCATGAATGAAGACAATTATCATGAACAAGGAAATATAATAATAACGCTTTTATTGTTGCCTCTAGGGCATATTTCCAACAGTCTCCCACTTGCACTAGAGTCAATAATCTAGTTACATTGTGATGAATCGAACACCCATGGAATTCTGGTGTTGATCATGTTTTGCTCTAGGGAGAGGTTTAGTCAACGGATCTGCTACATTCAGGTCCGTATGTACTTTACAAATATCTATGTCTCCATCTTGAACATTTTCACGAATGGAGTTGAAGCGACGCTTGATGTGCCTTGTCTTCTTGTGAAACCTGGGCTCCTTGGCAAGAGCAATAGCTCCAGTGTTGTCACAGAAGAGCTTGATCGGCCCCGACGCATTGGGTATGACTCCTAGGTCGGTGATGAACTCCTTCACCCAAATTGCTTCATGTGCTGCCTCCGAGGCTGCCATGTACTCCGCTTCACATGTAGATCCCGCCACGACGCTCTGCTTGCAACTGCACCAGCTTACTGCCCCACCATTCAAAATATACACGTATCCGGTTTGTGACTTAGAGTCATCCAGATCTGTGTCGAAGCTAGCATCGACGTAACCTTTTACGACGAGCTCTTCGTCACCTCCATAAACGAGAAACATTTCCTTAGTCCTTTTCAGGTACTTCAGGATATTCTTGACCGCTGTCCAGTGTTCCTTGCCGGGATTACTTTGGTACCTTCCTACCAAACTTACGGCAAGGTTTACATCAGGTCTGGTACACAGCATGGCATACATAATAGAACCTATGGCTGAGGCATAGGGGATGACGCTCATCTCTTCTATATCTTCTGCCGTGGTCGGACATTGAGCTGAGCTCAATTTCACACCTTGTAACACAGGAAAGAACCCCTTCTTAGACTGATCCATATTTAACTTCTTCAATATCTTATCAAGGTATGTGCTTTGTGAAAGACCTATGAGGCGTCTCGATCTATCTCTATAGATCTTGATGCCTAATATATAAGCAGCTTCTCCAAGGTCCTTCATTGAAAAACTCTTATTCAAGTAGGCCTTAATGCTGTCCAAGAGTTCTATATCATTTCCCATCAAAAGTATGTCATCTACATATAATATGAGAAATGCTACAGAGCTCCCACTCACTTTCTTGTAAACACAGGCTTCTCCATAAGTCTGCGTAAACCCAAACGCTTTGATCATCTCATCAAAGCGAATGTTCCAACTCCGAGATGCTTGCACCAGCCCATAAATCGAGCGTTGGAGCCTGCACACCTTGTTAGCATTCTTAGGATCGACAAAACCTTCCGGCTGCATCATATACAATTCTTCCATAAGGAAACCATTAAGGAATGCCGTTTTGACGTCCATTTGCCATATCTCATAATCATAGAATGCGGCAATTGCTAACATGATTCGGACGGACTTCAGCTTCGCTACCGGTGAGAAAGTCTCATCGTAGTCAACCCCTTGAACTTGTCGATAACCCTTAGCGACAAGCCGAGCTTTATAGATGGTCACATTACCATCCGCGTCTGTCTTCTTCTTAAAGATCCATTTATTTTCTATGGCTCTCCGCTCAACGGGCAAGTCAGTCAAAGCCCATACTTCGTTTTCATACAGGGATCCTATCTCGGATTTCATGGCTTCTAGCCATTTGTCGGAATCCGGGCCCGCCATCGCTTCTTCATAGTTCGAAGGTTCACCGTTGTCTAACAACATGATTTCCAAGACAGGGTTGCCGTACCACTCTGGTGCGGAACGTGTCCTTGTGGACCTTTGAATTTCAGTAGGAGCTTGATCAGAAGTATCTTGATCATCATCATTAACTTCCTCTCTTGTCGGTGCAGGCACCTCAGAAACATTTTCTTGAGTTGCGCCATTTTCCGGTTCAAGAGGTAATACTTCATCAAGGTCTACTTTCCTCCCACTTACTTATTTCGAGAGAAACTCTTTCTCTAGAAAGGACCCATTCTTGGCAACAAAGATCTTGCCTTCGGATCTGAGGTAGAAGGTATACCCAATAGTTTCTTTAGGGTATCCTGTGAAGACGCATTTTTCCGATTTGGGTTCGAGCTTTTCAGGTTGAAGTTTCTTGACATAAGCATCGCATCCCCAAACTTTTAGAAACGACAGCTTAGGTTTCTTCCCAAACCATAATTCATACGGTGTTGTCTCAACGGATTTCAATGGAGCCCTATTTAAAGTGAATGCGGCAGTCTCTAAAGCATAGCCCCAAAAAGATAGCGGTAAATCGGTAAGAGACATCATAGATTGCACCATATCTAATAGAGTGCGATTACGATGTTCGGACACACCATTATGTTGAGGTGTTCCAGGCGGCGTGAGTTGTGAAACTATTCCACATTTTCTTCAGTGTGTGCCAAACTCGTGACTCAAGTATTCTCCTCCACGATCTGATTGCAGGAACTTGATTTTCCTGTCACGTTGATTCTCAACCTCACTCTGAAATTCTTTGAACTTTTCAAAGGTCTCAGACTTGTGTTTCATTAAGTAGATATACCCATATCTACTCAAGTCATCAGTGAGGGTGAGAACATAACGATAGCCACCGCGAGCCTCAACACTCATTGGACCGCACACATCAGTATGTATGATTTCCAATAAGTTGGTTGCTCGCTCCATTGTTCCTGAGAACGGAGTCTTGGTCATTTTACCCATGAGGCATGGTTCGCACGTGTCAAATGATTCGTAATCAAGAGACTCTAAAAGTCCATCAGCATGGAGCTTCTTCATGCGTTTGACACCTATGTGACCAAGGCGGCAGTGCCACAAGTATGTGGGACTATCATTATCAATCTTACATCTCTTGGTACTCACACTATGAATATGTGTAGCATTACGCTCGAGATTCATTAAGAATAAACCATTCACCATCGGAGCATGACCATAAAACATATCTCTCATATAAATAGAACAACCATTATTCTCGGATTTAAATGAGTAGCCATCTCATATTAAACGAGATCCTGATACAATGTTCATGCTCAAAGCTGGTACTAAATAACAATTATTGAGGTTTAAAACTAATCCCGTAGGTAAATGAAGAGGCAGCGTGCCGACGGCGATCGCATCGACCTTGGAACCATTCCCAACGCGCATCGTCACCTCGTCCTTCGCCAGTCTCCGCTTATTCCGCAACTCCTGCTTTGAGTTACAAATGTGAGCAACCGCACTGGTATCAAATACCCAGGAGCTACTACGAGTACTGGTAAGGTACACATCAATTACATGTATATCACATATACCTTTCGTTTTGCCGGCCTTCTTGTCTGCTAAGTATTTAGGGCAGTTCCGCTTCCAGTGACCACTTCCCTTGCAATAAAAGCACTCAGTCTCGGGCTTGGGTCCATTCTTTGGCTTCTTCCCGGCAGCTTGCTTACCGGGCGCGGCAAATCCATTGCCGTTCTTCTTGAAGTTCTTCTTACCCTTGCCTTTCTTGAACTTAGTGGTTTTATTCACCATCAACACTTGATGTTCCTTTTTGACTTCTACCTCTGCTGATTTCAGCATTGCAAATAATTCGGGAATGGTCTTTTCCATCCCCTGCATATTGAAGTTCATCACAAAGCTCTTGTAGCTCGTTGGAAGCGACTGGAGGATTCTGTCAATGACCGCGTCATCCGGGAGATTAACTCCTAGTTGAGTCAAGCGGTTATGTAACCCAGACATAGTGAGTATGTGCTCACTGACAAAACTATTTTCCTCCATCTTACAGCTGAAGAATTTGTCGGAGACTTCATATCTCTCGACCCGGGCATGAGCTTGGAAAACCATTTTCAGCTCTTCGAACATCTCATATGCTCCATGTCTCTCAAAACGTTTTTGGAGCCCCGGTTCTAAGCTGTAAAGCATGCCGCACTGAACGAGGGAGTAATCATCAGCACGTGTCTGCCAAGCGTTCATAACGTCTTGGTTCTGTGGGACGGGTGCATCACCTAGCGGTGCTTGTAGGACATAATCTTTCTTTGCAGCTATGAGGATGATCCTCAGGTTCCGGACCCAGTCCGTATAGTTGCTGCCATCGTCTTTCAGCTTGGTTTTCTCTAGGAACGCGTTGAAGTTGAGGACTCGTTGGCCATTTAATCTACAAGACATATTGTAAAGATTTTAGACTAAGTTCATGATAATTAAGTTCATCTAATCAAATTATTCAATGAACTCCCACTTAGATAGACATCCCTCCTGTAATCTAAGTATAACATGATCCGAGTTAACTAGGCTGTGTCCGATCATCACGTGAGACGGACTAGTCAACATCGGTGAACATCTTCATGTTGATCGTATCTTCTATACGACTCATGCTCGACCTTTCGGTCTTCTGTGTTCCGAGGCCATGTCTGTACATGCTAGGCTCGTCAAGTCAACCTAAGTGTTTGCATGTGTAAATCTGTCTTACACCCGTTGTATGTGAACGTTGGAATCTATCACACCCGATCATCACGTGGTGCTTCGAAACAACGAACTGTCGCAACGGTGCACAGTTAGGGGGAACACTTTCTTGAAATTATTATGAGGGATCATCTTATTTACTACCATCGTTCTAAGCAAACAAGATGCAAAACATGATAAACATCACATGCAATCAAATAATAATAGTGACATGATATGGCCAATATCACATAGCTCCTTTGATCTCCATCTTGGGGCTCCATGATCATCTTGTCACCGGCATGACACCATGATCTCCATCATCATGATCTCCATCATCGTGTCTCCATGAAGTTGCTCGCCAACTATTACTTCTACTACTACGGCTAACGCATTTAGCAATAAAGTAAAGTAATTTACATGGCGTTTCTCAATGACACGCAGGTCATACAAAAAATAAAGACAACTCCTATGGCTCCTGCCGGTTGTCATACTCATCGACATGCAAGTTGTGATTCCTATTACAATAGCATGAACATCTCATACATCACATATATATAATTCATCATTCATCACAACTTTGGCCATATCATATCACAAAGCACTTGCTGCAAAAACAAGTTAGACGTCCTCTAATTGTTGTTGCATGTTTTACGTGGCTGAAGTAGGGTTCTAGCAAGAACGTTTTCTTACCTACGTGAAAGCCACAACGTGATTTGTCAACTTCTATTTACCCTTCATAAGGACCCTTTTCATCGAATCCACTCCAAGTAAAGTGGGGGAGACAGACACCCGCCAGCCACCTTATGCAACTTGTGCATGTTAGTTGGTGGAACCGGTCTCACGTAAGCGTACGTGTAAGGTTGGTCCGGGCCGCTTCATCCCACAATACCATTGAAGCAAGATAAGACTAGTAGCGGCAAGAAAGTTGACAACATCAACGCCCACAACAAATTGTGTTCTACTCGTGCAAAAAGAACTACGCATAGACCTAGCTCATGATGCCACTGTTGGGGAACGTTGCAGAAAACAAAAATTTTCCTACGGTTTCACCAAGATCCATCTAGGAGTTCATCTAGCAATGAGTGATCGGATTGCATCTACGTACCTTTGTAGATCATGCGCGGAAGCGTTCAAAGAACGGGGATGAGGAAGGCGTACTCGACGTGATCCAAATCACCGGAGATCCTAGCGCCGAACGGACGGCACCTCCGCGTTCAACACACGTACGGTCAGCATAACGTCTCCTTCTTCTTGATCCAGCAAGGGGGAAGGAGAGGTTGAGGGAGATGGCTCCAGCAGCAGCACGACGGCATGGTGGTGATGGAGCTGCAGTACTCCGGCAGGGCTTCGCTAAGCACTATGGAGGAGGAGGATGTGTTGGAGAGGGAGAGGGAGGCACCAAAGGCGTGGTTTGAGAGGCCCTCCTTCCCCCACTATATATAGGGAGTCCAAGGGGGGGGGGCGCCGGCCCTAGGAGATCCAATCTCCTAGGGGGTGCGGCCAAGGGAGGAATCCTTTCTCCCCAAGGCACCTAGGGGGTGCCTTCCCCCTTTGGGACTCTTCCCTTCTTGAACCCTAGGCGCATGGGCCTCTTGGGGCTGGTTCCCTTGGCCCATGCAGGCCAAGGCGCACACCCCTACAGCCCATGTGCCCCCCTGGGATAGGTGGCCCCACCTGGTGGACCCCCGGGACCCTTCCGGTGGTCCAGGTACAATACCGATGACCCCAAAACTTGTCTCGATGGCCGAAATAGCACTTCCTATATATAATTCTTTACCTCTGGACCATTCCGGAACTCCTCGTGATGTCCGAGATCTCATCCGGGACTCCGAACAACATTCGGGTTACTGCATATACATATCCCTACAACCCTAGCGTCACCGAACCTTAAGTGTGTAGACCCTATGGGTTCGAGAGACACGTAGACATGACCGAGACGACTCTCCGGCCAATAACCAAAAGCGGGATCTGGATACCCATGTTGGCTCCCACATGCTCCTCGATGATCTCATCGGATGAACCACGATGTCGAGGATTTAAGCAACCCCGTATACAATTCCCTTTGTCAATCAGTATGTTACTTGCCCGAGATTCGATCGTCGGTATCCCAATACCTCGTTCAATCTCGTTACCGGCAAGTCACTTTACTCATACCGTAATGCATGATCCCGTGACCAGACACTTGGTCACTTTGAGCTCACTATGATGATGCATTACCGAGTGGGCCCAGTGATACCTCTCCGTCATACGGAGTGACAAATCCCAGTCTCGATCTGTGTCAACCCAACAGACACTTTCAGAGATACCCGTAGTATACCTTTATAGTCACCCAGTTACGTTGTGACGTTTGGCACACCCAAAGCACTCCTACGGTATCCGGGAGTTACATGATCTCATGGTCTAAGGAAAGGATACTTGACATTGGAAAAACTCTAGCAAACGAACTATACGATCTTATGCTATGTTTAGGATTGGGTCTTGTCCATCACATCATTCTCCTAATGATGTGATCTCGTTATCAATGACATCCAATGTCCATAGTCAGGAAACCATGACTATCTGTTGATCAACGAGCTAGTCAACTAGAGGCTTACTAGGGACATGTTGGTGTCTATTATTCACACATGTATTATGATTTCCGGATAACACAATTATAGCATGAATAAAGACAATTATCATGAACAAGGAAATATAATAATAACGCTTTTGTTGTTGCCTCTAGGGCATATTTCCAACAATTTGTTCACCCACAGTAGAATACTTATGTTCTCGAGAGAAGCCACTAGTGAAACCTATGGCCCCCGAGTCTATCTTTATCATATTAATCTCCTACTACTTAGTTATTTACTTTGATATTTATGTTGCCTTTATTTTACTTTGCATCTTTATCATAAAAATACCAAAAATATTATCTTATCATATCTATCAGATCTCACTCTCATAAGTGGCCCTATAGGGATTGACAACCCCTATTTGCGTTGGTTGCGAGGATTTATTTGTTTTGTGCAGGTCCGAGGGATTCGCGCATAGCCTCCTACTGGATTGATACCTTGGTTCTCAAAAAACTGAGGGAAATACTTACGCTACTTTGCTGAATCATCCCTTCCTCTTCGGGGAAAACCAACGCAGTGCTAAAAGAGGTAGCAAGAAGGATTTCTGGCACTGTTGCCGGGGAGGTCTACGCAAAAGTCAACATACCAAGTACCCATCAGATACCCTTATCTCCCGCATTACATTATTTGCCATTTGCCACTCGTTTTCCTCTTCCCCCAATTCACCCTTGCCGTTTTATTCGCCCTCTCTCTATCTCTATCCTCCCTCTCTTTCTCTATTTGCCCTTTTTGCCCGCTTGCTTTTTGTTTGCTTGTGTGTTAGTTTGCTTGCTTGTCGTTATGGCTAGTCCCTTATCTTCTTCGTTGACACCTGAGTTCGAAATCTTTCACTTTAAACAAAGGTTAGGAGAAAACTTAAAAGATGCCTGGTTGAGAATAATGGAATCTCATCATAATTGTACCTCTGAAATAAATCTGAGAGTTTTGCTTTGCAATTTTTATGTTGGATTAAATATGTCTCATAGACAACTCTAGGATTGCGGTTGCCAAAGGCAATTTTATTGAAATCGATCCCCATATTGCACTTGAAATTATAGAAGGTATAGTGGGAACACTACTTCAACAAAAGGGGCCTCATCCTACTCAGGAAGAGACACAAGTTTTTGAATTTTTTTGTGAAGATACTAAAATCTTGAAGAAATCTCTTGAACCTCTTAAGAACATTAGTGGAAATATTCACCGCATGAATATGTTGATTACCCTTTGCAATAAGCGGTTGGATTCGTTAGATCTAAAAATTTCAGAATATGAAGGGAAACATAAAGAACCTCCTGGTTTCGAACTTGATTCTGCTAAAAAGTTGAAAACCAAAGATGGCAATACCTAGATCTATTCTTGCTTGTTATGCCCAGCTAGGGGCGTTAAACGATAGCGCTTGTTGGGAGGCAACCCAATTTTATTTTTATTCCTTGCTTTTTGCTCCTGCTTAGTAATAAAGAAATTATTTAGCCTCTGTTTTGGTTGTGTTTTTTGTGTTTAATTAGTGTTTGTGCCAAGTAGAACCGTTGGGAAGATTTGGGTTAAGTCTTGTTGAACTTGCTGTAAAAAACAGAAACTTTAGCGCTCACGAGAACTGATGTATTTTTTATTTGGAAAGTGATATTTAGTTAATTCTTTTTGCATATGATTAATAGATAAATTACTCACGTCCAGAAATTTATTTTAGAATTTTTGGGTCTCCAGATATTGCGCTAGATACAGATTACTACAGACTGTTCTGTTTTTGACAGATTCTGTTTTGCATGTGTTGTTTGCTTATTTTGATGAATCTATGGCTAGTAAATTAGTTTATAAACCATAGAGAAGTTGGAATACTGTAGGTATAACACCCATATAAATAAATAATGAGTTCATTACAGTACCTTGATGTGGTCTTTTGTTTTCTTTCGTTAACGGAGCTCACGAGATTTTCTACTTTAAGTTTTGTGTTGTGAAGTTTTCAAGTTTTGGGTAAAGATTTGATGGATTATGGAACAAGGAGTGACAAGAGACTAAGCTTGGGGATGCCCATGGCACCCCCAAGATAATCTAAAGATACCTAAAAGCCAAAGCTTGGGGATGCCCCGGAAGGCATCCCCTCTTTCGTCTACCTCTATCGGTAACTTTACTTGGAGCTATATTTTTATTTACCACATGATGTGTTTTACTTGGAGCGTCTTGTATGATTTGAGTCTTTGCTTATCAGTTTACCACAATCATCCTTGCTGTACACATATTTTGAGAGAGCCATACATGATTTGGAATTTGTTAGAATACTCTATGTGCTTCGCTTATATCTTTTGAGTTATATAATTTTGCTCTAGTGCTTCACTTATATCTTTTAGAGCACGGTGGTGGATTTGTTATATAGAAACTATTGATCTCTCATGCTTCACTTAGATTATTTTGAGAGTGTTAATAGCATGGTAATTTGCTTAAAATCCTAATATGCTTGGGATGCAAGATTAATAATAAAACTTTCTTATGAGTGTGTTGAATACTAAGAGAAGTTTGATGCTTGATGATTGTTTTGAGACATGGAGGTAATAATATCAAAGTCGTGCTAGTTGAGTAGTTGTGAAATTGAGAAATACTTGTGTTGAGGTCTGCAAGTCCCCTAGCATGCACGTATGGTAAACGTTATGCAACAAATTTGAAACATGAGGAGTTATTTGATTGTCTTCCTTATGAGTGGCGGTTGGGGACGAGCGATGGTCTTTTCCTTCCAATCTATCCCCCTAGGAGCATGCGTGTAGTACTGAGGTTTTTGATGACTTGTAGATTTTTGCAATAAGTATGTGAGTTCTTTATGACTAATGTTGAGTCCATGGATTATACGCACTCTCACCCTTCCGTCCTTGCTAGCCTCTTCAGTACTGTGCATTACCCTTTCTCACATTGAGAGTTGGCGCAAACTTCGCCGGTGCATCCAAACCCCATGATATGATACACTCTTTCACACATAAACCTCCTTATATCTTCCTCAAAACAGCCACCATACCTACCTATTATGGCATTTCCATAGCCATTCCGAGATATATTGCCAAGCAACTTTCCATCATTCCGTTCATCATGACACATTCATCATTGTCATATTGCTTAGCATGATTATGTAATTGACATAGTATTTGTGGCAAAGCCACGGTTCATAATTCTTTCATACATGTCACTCTTGGTTCATTGCATATCCCGGTACACCGCCGGAGGCATTCATATAGAGTCATCTTTGTTCTAGTATCGAGTTGTAATCATTGAGTTGTAAATAAATAGAAGTGTGATGATCATCATTTTCTAGAGCATTGTCCCAAGTGAGGAATACAAAAAAAAGAAAAAAATGAGAGAAAAAGAGAGGGGCAATGTTACTATCCTTTGCCACACTTGTGCTTCAAAGTAGCACCATGATCTTCATAATAGAGAGTCTCTCATGTCATCACTTTCATATACTAGTGGGAATTTTTCATTATAGAACTTGGCTTGTATATTCCAACAATGGACCTCCTCAAGTGCCCCAGGTCTTCGTGAACAAGCAAGTTGGATGCACACCCACTAGTTTCTTTTGTTGAGCTTTCATACATTTATAGCTCTAGTGCATCCGTTGCATGGCAATCCCTACTCCTTGCATTAACATCAATCGGTGGGCATCTCCACAACCCATTGATTAGCCTCGTTGATGTGAGACTTTCTCCTTTTTTGTCTTCTCCACATAACCCCCCTCATTATATTCTATTCCACCTATAGTGCTATGTCCATGGCTCGCGCTCATATATTGCGTGAAAGTCTATAGGTTTGAGATTACTAAAGTATGAAACAATTGCTTGGCTTGTCATCGGGGTTGTGCATGATGATAGCATTCTTGTGTGACGAAAATGAAACATGACTAAACCATATGATTTTGTAGGGATGAACTTTCTTTGGCCATGTTATTTTGAGAAGACATAATTGCTTAGTTAGTATGCTTGAAGTATTATCATTTTTATGTCAATATGAATTTTTGTCTTGAATATTTTGGATCTGAATATTCATACCACAATTAAGAAGAATTACATTAAAATTATGCCAAGTAGCACTCCGCATCAAAAATTATGTTTTTGTCATTTACCTACTCGAGGACGAGCAGGAATTAAGCTTGGGGATGCTTGATACGTCTCCAACGTATCTATAATTTTTGATTGCTCCATGCTATATTATCTACTATTTTGGACATTATTGGGCTTTATTATCCACTTCTATATTATTTTTGGGACTAACCTATTAACTGGAGGCCCAGCCCAGAATTGCTATTTTTTGCCTGTTTTAGGGATTCGAAGAAAAGGAATATCAAACGGAGTCCAAACGGAATGAAACCTTCGGGAATGTGATTTTCTCACCGAATACAACTCAGGAGACTTGGACCCTACGTCAAGCCAACTAACAGGAGGCCACGAGGTAGGGGGCGCGCCTGCCCCCCCAGGCGCGTCCTCCACCCTCATGGGCCCCCTGTTGCTCCATCGACGTACTTCTTCCTCCTATATATATCCACGTACCCTCAAACGATCAGAAAAGGAGCCAAAACCCTAATTCCACCGCCGTAACTTTCTGTATCCACGAGATCCCATCTTGGGGCCTATTCCAGAGCTCCGCCGGAGGGGGCATCGATCACGGAGGGCTTCTACATCAACACCATAGCCTCTCTGATGAACTGTGAGTAGTTTACTTCAGACCTACGGGTCCATAGTTAGTAGCTAGATGGCTTCTTCTCTCTTTTTGGATCTCAATACAATGTTCTCCCCCTCTCTTGTGGAGATCTATTCGATGTAATCTTCTTTTTGCGGTGTGTTTGTTGAGACGGATGAATTGTGGGTCTATGATCAAGTCTATCTATGAATAATATTTGAATCTTCTCTGAATTCTTTTATGTATGATTGGTTATGTTTGCAAGTCTCTTCAAATTATCAGTTTGGTTTGTCCTACTAGATTGATCTTTCTTGCAATGGGAGAAGTGCTTGGCTTTGGGTTCAATCTTACGGTGTCCTTTCCCGGTGATAGTAAGGGCAGGAAGGCACGTATTGTATTGTTGCCATCGAGGATAACAAGATGGGGTTTTCTTCATATTGCATGAGTCTATCCCTCTACATCATGTCATCTTGCTTAAGGTGTTACTCTGTTTTTAACTTAATACTCTAGATGCATGCTGGATAGCGGTCGATGAGTGGAGTAATAGTAGTAGATGCAGGTAGGAGTCAGTCTACTTGTCTCGGACGTGATGCCTATATACATGATCATACCTAGATATTCTCATAACTATGCTCAATTCTGTCAATTGCTCAACAGTAATTTGTTCACCCACCGTAGAATACTTATGCTCTCGAGAGAAGCCCCTAGTGAAACCTATGCCCCCCGGGTCTATCTTTATCATATTAATCTCCTACTACTTAGTTATTTACTTTGCTATTTACATCGCCTTTATTTTACTTTGCATCTTTATCATAAAAATACCAAAAACATTATCTTATCATATCTATCAGATCTCACTCTCGTAAGTGGCCCTATAGGGATTGACAACCCCTATTTGCGTTGGTTGCAAGGATTTATTTGTTTTGTGCAGGTATGAGGGACTCGCGTGTAGCCTCCTATTGGATTGATACCTTGGTTCTCAAAAAACTAAGGGAAATACTTATGCTACTTTGCTGCATCATCCCTTCCTCTTCGGGGAAAACAAACGCAGTGCTAAAATAGGTAGTATCAAACCACATAACAACATCGTTGTTCCCTTTGTCATCGGTATGTTACTTGCCCGAGATTCGATTGTCAGTACATCATACCTAGTTCACTCATTACCAGCAAGTCTCTTTACTCATTCCATAATGCATCATCCCGCAACTAACTCATTAGTCACATTGCTTGCAAGGCTTATTGTGATGTGCATTACCGAGAGGGCCCAAAGATACCTCTCCGATACACGGAGTGACAAATCCTAATCTTGATCTATGCCAACTCAACAAACACCATCAGAGACACCTGTAGAGGATCTTTATAGTCACCCAGTTACGTTGTGACGTTTGATAGCACACTAAGTGTTCCTCCGGTATTCGGGAGTTGCATAATCTCATAGTCATAGGAACATGTATAAGTTATGGAGAAAGCAATAGCAATAAACTAAATGATCATAGTGCTAAGCTAACAGATGAGTCAAGTCAATCACATCATTCTCTAATGATGTGATCCCGTTCATCAAATGACCACTCTTGTCTATGGCTAGGAAACTTAACCATCTTTGATTAATGAGCTAGTCAAGTAGAGGCATACTAGTGACACTCATTTTGTCTATGTATTCACACATGTACTAAGTTTCCGGTTAATACAATTCTAGCATGAATAATAAACATTTATCATGATGTAAGGAAATATAAATAACAACTTTATTATTGCCTCTAGGGCATATTTCCTTCAGTCTCCCACTTGCACTAGAGTCAATAATCTAGATTACATAGTAATGATTCGAACACCCATGGAGTCACTACTACAGGATGCTGCTAACGCGACACTTCGATCAGAGACCCTTCGAGAAACTGTGTGCGATGCAACAATCGCAAATGGTGGTGTATGAAAACCGTCAAAAAAGGTGAAAACGTTTGTGATGGAGGATGCATCAAACATGGTTCAGATTTTAGTTGCGTGTGCGAGGAAGGGCATATGGTTCAGTTCAATTAAATGTTTGTGATGAGGAGGAACAAAAGAAACAGGCAGCCAGATGAAGGCGTGTGTGATACATAGCATACGGTTCACTCGAATGAACTGTTTGTGATTAGGCAACACAAAAGAAACGGGAAACCAGATGAAGGTGTGTGCGATATATAGCATACACTTCACTCAGATGAATTGTTTGTGATTAGGCAACACAAAAGAAATAGTCAGCCAGATCAAGGTGTGTGCGTTATACGGCATGAGGTTCACTCGGATGAACTGTTTGCGTTGACACAAGAAAACAGAAACTGTTCAACTTAACAAGACGTGTGTGTTGTGCGATGGGATTGCATGCAGTTCACTCGGCCATTGTTGTCAGTGTGTGACCTCTGTGGCAACCGTTCGCTCCCCAGGCGCCTCTTCGTGTACCATGGCAACCGTCCACTGACTCTTTGCCTTTCCCTCTCGATTTGGAACTGCTGTCGCACGCTAGCTCTTCCCCCCTCCTCCATTTTCCCCCACCCTTCCTTCTGCCATTGTTTGATCGTCTTCTCCATGGAGGGTACAAGCCAGAAACGACCCCGTTATTCTTGCCCCGATCTGAATGATGACGCGGTGGAGGAACTCATTTATCGGTGCAACGTCATCACCTCGGCTAGCATGGCAGGTTCGTTCAAGACCATTCTCGACTCAACTAATAACAACATTACAAGCAACCCAAGGGTCCAGGAGCGGTTTGATCTCCCCTATCTAGTTTGTCGTGACCCTGCTGACTAGCACAGGGACGACGAAAGCCTTGCCTTGTGCAAGTTGATGCTGCTTGATAATGATACATGTGATGTTAAGATGCCATCGCTTGAGGGCAAGGCTTGGGCAGGCGCAAATGAAGATTGGGTTGTTTATATTGGGTACAACTGCAAGTGGGAACTTGTGAATGTGTACACTCATCACCGGGTTCCACTTCGAAAAATCTTAGACTGCCCAGAGGTTGAGCACACAGATGGTCTACGTGAGTTCAAATACGATCATGGTAACTATCGTCTACGAAAGAGAGCAATTTGTTGAGTTCCCAACCGCTCTTGGGATTACACGAACTATGAAGTTGTTGCTATCTTTGACAAGCTTGTTGCCTTCCTTACTTCCACGCCTCGATGGATATTGCTCAAAAATCAATTTATGTACTGAGTACTGTGATGCAATTCAATACGAGGGTCTTGTGTTTGCTGCCACCACTTGTGGCACTGTTTTTTGCATGGAATCATCATGCTTTCGGTACGTTTGTCTTCCACCGTAATTACAATTGTTTCACCCACATGCATGCGGGTTAGCTAGTTTCCCTTTACTAATTAATTAACCTTCTTGTGTTTCCAAGGTCCTGTGAACATTCCACCACCTATACTTGAAAATTTTATTCACGAGCATGAGGACGAGCAGGACTCATATACTCAGTGGCGCCTGGCAACTTATTCCGATGGATCGCCTCTTCTTGTTTGTATACGGGGCACTGCTGATGTTACTAAGGAAGCAGGTGTTGTCTCGTATGGCCACACTCTATTCCAACATCCGTTGCAGGGTATTCGGGATGGATACTAGTGTACTAGTGCCAACACCTTCTCCCTGGTTCAGTATTGAAAGTCTTGGAGGAAACTCTCTCTTCCTTGGACAAAACTATCCAATGTTGGTGGAAGGCGATCCAGCTGCTATTGACACAATATTACTACCATTTATGAGACGCAACTGTATCTATACCTTGGACATTACTATGCTTCCCTACCGTCCCAATATGGGTATTGAAATAGGCCGCTTCAGCCTGGATGATCAGGCCTGCGTTGGTCTCGAGATTGACAGTAGCTGGCCCTTCCGAGAGAATCACTTCTGGTTCAAAGCAAGTGTTTACAATGCCGACGAGTGGTTGAGCTGAAGTTCATTTCATCGCTTTGTTATTTGTTGTGTGAGAAAAACTTTACTAGAATGTTTTGTTGGAAATGATATATAATCCAACGTGTATCCTCGTTGTCGTTGTGGGTTGATGACTTGTTGTATGTAATCAATGGTACATTTGCATATGCTTCCATGAACTCACGCCTGCTAGTGGTGTCTATATGAACAGTGCTAGTGATTTTAGTTGCAAAAATTAGATAGTGCTAGTGATTTGTAGCTACATATTTTGACAAATCACAGTGTTACAAGGTTGACAAGTGACAATGTTACTAGATAAACAAATGTCAATCTTTCTAGTTTGAGAAATGGCAACATACCCAAAATGACAGATATGCAAATCTTACCCCATTGTTTGTACGTGGTTGCACACGGGTCGTGCAAAACAACTGTTTGCGTTGAAAGGGATGCAGAAATCCTGTTCGACACATTTTCCCTTGGCTTCCCGGGGAAGCTGTCGGTTTGCATACGGGTGTTCTAACTAAAATGTTTGCGATGAGTGTATTATATTTGAAAACATTGATGTTTTTTTAAGAAGAAAATCATTTGATAAGTCTATACATTAAGAGAGAAAAATGCAAGTTCATTCAAACCATATCTTTCATTCAGTCACACTGTGAATTTATATTCATATGATCGAGAATTCGAGCTACAGTATTAAACCCCCAAAAACTATTTCCGGCGGCGGCGGAGGCGGCGTGCCACGCCGTCGTTGTCGTCCTCCGGGACACCGTTGTTGAAGTCTTCAAGGCAGCACAAAATGTTCTTCACACTTGTAAATCAAACATCATGTCGTCGCGCGATCGACTGGCGGGGCACGGGAGGACGACAACTGGCGCCGCTGAGAGGTAGCGGTCTACGGCAGCGTCCCATGCCGCTGGGGGGGGCACGTGCACGAGATCGGCGAGTGCTGCCAAACGCACGGGGACCGGCACCACGGTGGGTGGAGGGGCGCGCACGGGCGCGGCGGGTGCAGCCAAACACACGAGGGCCGGCACCATGGTGGGTGGAGGGGCGCGCACGGGCACGGGCGCTGGCGCTGGTGCTGGCATGTACACGAGCTCGCGCGGGTCCGCGGAGACCTCGCAGACGCCCGCGGCTTCCAACTCTGCGATAGTGCTCGGCGACCAGCCCATCAATGCTACAGGGAGGATCGCTGGTGCGGGCGCGGGGATGGGAGCTGGGACGGGAGCTGGGGCAGCAACCGCCGCGGCCAGCTTGTTCTGGGACATGTC